>NC_139992.1:44136135-44418635 GCF_964263955.1 Coregonus lavaretus | reverse complement strand
CCCTTCATTCAAGACTAAAACCTACAATTTGTTTATAATGGTTTTTGCTTGGAGGATAAGGAGTGATTTTATCTCCCTCCTTGGTGGTGAGGTGGTGTTTCATTTCCTGTGTCCTGTCCCGTAGGGTGCACGCCCTGCCTCATCTGAGTCACAGCAACAGGGAACATGTTACACACACACACACACACACACAGAGTGCTCTGGTACTGCAGCGTGTTGTCTCCCATGGGCGACACCGCTGCTACTAGGGCATTGTGGGAAAATACTGACACCTGCTGGATGTGTGTTTGAATACTAGAGTGATTCATCAATTACTTCAGGCATCATGACCTGTATTGTTAACACTGAGGCTTGCAAATACTACTATGGTGCTATTGTTATGTAAAAGCTGCCATGGCTTTACACAGTAGCAGTTGTGTAGAGGAACAGCCTACAGCCAAACATCCATGTGGACAGAATCGTTACAGACATCTAAGCATATAGTGTCCTTTACATATGGACCTGGCTAAATCAATGGCTTGACATACGTTGATATGATCTGATGCATCTATGTGTGCCTTTCCTGCAGCTGTTTGACCGTGTGAGGGAGGACAACCCAGACTTCCACCAGAAGATAGTTCCTATCAGCAGTGAGTTGACACAGCCTGGCCTGGCCATCAGTCCTGAGGACATAGAGAGACTGACCTCCTGCATCAACATCATCTTCCACTGTGCTGCCACCATCCGCTTCGACGAACCCCTCAAGTGAGGACCACAGCCCCTACACACACACATTAACTATCCCTCTATCCCTAGCTATCATGCTAACTCACTACTTTATCAACTCAACAAATCAAATCAGTTTGATTCTATATAAATGCATGGACGTAGCTTGTGTCTGACACAGAGAGAGGTACAAAGACATAGAGATCCTTTTAGTAATTAATTAAGTATTCTAAATCCCAATTCTATGTACAAAGGCACAGTAGACCGTCTCTAGTTCAGACGAATTCAGCCGGTATTGGGGCCATGGTAGTCTTTATCTTGGTCACATGTTTTATTTGGATGTTTCACTCGGGTCTGGTTTATGGGGTCGGCGGGTTTTGCTTTGTCATTGTCCCAAGTACCAGGAAGTGTCTATTGTCCAGGGACTCCCTACAGGAAGTGATGTTTGGTTGATAGTATGGACTGTTTGTGTTTTGGTGTTGACCAATGGGAAAGCTGATACATCAAGAGTATGATGACGGTTGAGAAACACAATGGAGATTCCACGATAATACACTTTATTTGTGTAGCGTCTGTCAAGCAACATTGTTTACTTAAAATGGTTGACAGACGTTAAACATATTAAATAAAATCCAATACAATGATTTTGAGAGGAGAAAGACATAGAATACTGTAACATTTAATTTATAATAAGGATTTAGAAACTGTTTAGGTTTTCAATATTCCACATGGTTTCATCATCTCACGTAGTAGACAGTGCATCAATGTTCCATGTGGTGAGAGAGAGACAGACAGATAGAGAGAGAGCTGTATCCAAGGAGTCTGTAGGCGGCTAGCTGTATGGGGGAGAGGGATGTCTTTAGATGTCTCCCTTACTTAGTGAGGAAGCAGGAATGAGGTGTTCAGAGGGATTATTAAAACATAAAAGAGCTCTGTCTGTCTGTCTCAGTGTATTCTCACGAGCCTTCATCATACTGTTAAATATGTCTGTCTGGGTGTCTGTGTGGCTGCTGGGAACAGATCCCTTTGAGTAGGACAGACAGGACAGCCTTAAGGGATGAGATGCCGTCAGAGAGGTGAAAGGAGGTGTGGGGAGGAAGGACATTAGCCATGACTCTCTGCTCAGTTAGGGAAAAGCTGTGAGATTGTTCTCTGAACAGCATCATAACTCTCTTCTCTTCCCTCTTTCACTTTGTCTTTCTCTTTTCACCCCTGCCTCTCCATCCCTTCCTCTGTATTTCTCCCGCTTTCCCCTGTTCTCTCTCACTTTCTCTCTCCCTCTCTCGTCTGACACACAAGGTTGTTACCCTGTCTCCCGGGAAACAAAGTTGCCAGGGAGTGTTGGAGCATAATCAGACAACAGTTTAATCACAGGGACCTAGACCTCAGCTCTTCAGATAGTGCCCTAGACAAGCCTAGCACTGAAGCAATGATAAGCACAATAGCCACTATAGCCGCTAGGCTACAATATATCTAGCACCCTAATGAAGAATTCATTAATGACTCAGCGGCTTGGAACAGTGAGGAACACATAGTTAGGAGCAGTCCCACAGTCACAGTGGTGTTCTAGGCTCTATAATAGTTCTCAAACGGTGGTACGGCCTACTACTACTACACCTCTCATCCCCATGTGACACGCCACTGCCACTGGCTGTCACAACTGTTAATGGGCAACTGCTGCCAAACCACATCTGACATCTGCACTCACATAAACACACACATACACCGTCCACACTGTGGCTGAGAAGCGTTATCTTTCTCTGTAGACTGGCTGAGAGGTGAGCTAGAGTCCTGCCTGTTTAGGAAGCAGTGTCAATAAGGGTTGCCAGAGTTTGATATGGCTTTTTGAAAGGGTAGATGGATAGATACAGGTGTGGTTTGTATGGAGTAAAGAGAAAATTGATGCAAATGTTTATTCCGGGAATGGAAGCAAATTGCTGGAATGATGTGTAAGGATAAAAGGGTGTGAGCATGTTTGGTCTCTCTCTCTCCCTCCCTCCTTCTCTCTCTGTCTCTCTCTCTCTCTGTCTCTCTCTCTCTCCCTCCTTCCTTCTCTCTCTGTCTCTCTCTCTGCCTCTCTCTCTCTCTCTCTCTCTGTCTCTCTCTCTGTCTCTCTCTCTCTGTCTCTCTCTCTGCCTCTCTCTCTCTCTGTCTCTCTCTCTGCCTCTCTCTCTGTCGGTCTCTCTCTCTGCCTCTCTCTCTCTGTTTCTCTCTGCCTCTCTCTCTCTGTCTCTCTCTCTGCCTCTCTCTCTCTGTCTCTCTCTCTGTCTCTCTCTGTTTCTCTCTGCCTCTCTCTCTCTCTCTCTGTCTCTCTCTCTGCCTCTCTCTCTCTGTTTCTCTCTGCCTCTCTCTCTCTCTGTCTCTCTCTCTGCCTCTCTCTCTGTGTTTCTCTCTGCCTCTCTCTCTCTGTCTCTCTCTCTGCCTCTCTCTCTCTGTCTCTCTCTCTGTCTCTCTCTCTGTCGGTCTCTCTCTGTCTGCCTCTCTGTCTGTCTCTCTCGGTCTCTCTGCCTCTCTCTCTCTGTCTCTCTCTCTGTCTCTCTCTCTGTCGGTCTCTCTCTGTCTCTCTCTCTGTCTCTCTCCCCTGTCGGTCTCTCTCTCTCTGTCGGTCTCTCTCTCTGTCTCTCTGTCTGTCTCTCTCGGTCTCTCTGCCTCTCTCTCTCTGTCGGTCTCTCTCTCTCTGTCTCTCTCTCTGCCTCTCTCTCTCTGTCGGTCTCTGCCTCTCTCTCTGTCGGTCTCTCTCTCTCTGTCTCTCTGTCTGTCTCTCTCGGTCTCTCTGCGTCTCTCTCTGTCGGTCTCTCTCTCTCTGTCTCTGTCTCTCTCTCTCTCTGTCTCACACTTCTCTCCTTGTGATGATATTATGGGAATACAGTGTGCTTATGCTTCTTAGTATACTTATGCACAGTGATCACTAACCTAGTCCTGCTGTGTGTGTATTTCCTCTCTTCCCAGACACGCCCTACAGCTGAATGTTATGGCCACGCAGCAGCTCCTGAGTTTGGCCCAGCAGATGCACCACCTCCAGGCCTTTATCCACATCTCCACAGCCTACGCCAACTGCAACCGCAGGCACATCGACGAGATCATCTACCCACCGCCTGTAGAGCCCAAGAAGCTCATCGACTCCCTGGAGTGAGTAGTGTGAAGTCTACTTTCTGCATCAGAGTTGGGGGTGGGGCTGCTGCTATTACGAATCCATCTATTCAGGAAGTGAATTCAATTGCACATTTCATGCATTGAAAATATGCTCAGTGAAGATAAATGGCACTTAGGCCTAGATTCAATCAGATCAAGCGTTAACCGGCGATAGCCAACACCTGCATAGCTGATGTTTTGGTGGTGTTGGAGGTGGAACTACGTTGGAGCTGTCAAATCGGTGAGCAGCTGCTCTTGTGATCACTGTCACGAAGCCACACCGGTCCCACTCGCGTTAGAAGTTCAACATTTGAAAATGTCCACTTTAGGTATAATGCCGGGAGCCGCTTGTGGATTTGACAGCTCTAACTCAGTTCCACCTCCAACTCCACCAAAACAACCGCTATGTGGGTGTCGGCTACCACGGATCTGATATAATTTTGCCCTTAGTTAGATAAATGACAGTATATTTATTGAATTTCAATTCATCTCCTGAATTAACTGATTGAAATGGAATTGAACTGAACCAAGGGTGCTGTCAAGTCCACACCGCCTAGTGCCATTTCCAACTAATGATTGATTATAAATACCATCACAGACAGCTATCAGAATGAATGATGTTTCATCTATCAACACAAAATGCCAACTTTACTTCAATCCTGGCATGTGTCCTGTACCATTGTGATGTGAGTCTAATTGTGAGTGTTCTCTTGTGTCTGTGACTGCAGGTGGATGGAGGACAGCATCGTCCGTGACATCACGCCTCGCCTCATCGGGGACCGCCCCAACACCTACACCTACACCAAAGCCCTGGCAGAGTGCGTGGTCCAGAAGGAGAGCGGCAAGCTCAGCATCGGCATCATCAGACCCTCCATAGTGGGAGCCAGCTGGCAGGAGCCTTTCCCTGTGAGTACCATTAACATAGAGATACAGTATCATATACATGTCAGTCTGTGGGACTTAATTACTCTACTGGACCTTGGCACTGGATAGCTGGTAGCAGTAGAGTCAATAGATGATCAATAGATACATGGATCACATTCTGTATGTAGTCTGTGGACGTTAAACAGTGTATTGACTGGTCAGCAAGATACGTGTATCAGAAGAAGTGTGTTTGGGAAATATATCACAATTTATAAAAATCTATGTAGCACTTTCACTGTGATGATGGTTAAAGGGCTCAGTCAGAATCATGCAAATTCTCACACCATCATGTCCTGCTGTGGTGGCAAATGGATAGGAATTAGCGGTCGATCGCTGTAATTGTACACTGGTCAATATATCTCCCCTGTGTACAGTCAGACTTAAAGGGGGATTTCGTGTGTAGTGTTGAGTAAGGGTTGTATTAGGGTTGGACCAGGACAGGTGTGTTCTTATGGTTCAGAAGGTCCGGTTGGGCTAGATTCCGGGGCTGCGAAGAGGAGCGTCCCTGACCCCAACAGCTGGATAGGCTATGTGAGGGGGGCAAGGAAGGGGCAAAGGGGCAAGGGAGGGGTACTGGAGGGAGGGGGACTGCCAGTGCTGAAACCGGAGAGCCCCTGAGTGTCTCCTACTAGATAGAAGGTCACTGAAAGCACCTGTAGGTTCATGGAAAGGCTGCTCTGAAAGTTCAGTAGGTGCAGTAATCAATCAATCAATCAAATGTATTTTATAAAGCCCTTTTGACATCAGCAGTTGCCCCTAGAAAGGCAGGAACCTAGGAAGAAACCTAGCTGGGAACCAGGTTTCCGATGGGTGACCAGTCCTCTTCTGGATGTGCAGGGTGATGGTACTTTCATGAGTAAGCTGCTTTTTATTTTATCATCTGTCCAGCTGCTGTAGTGTAGGCTAACATCTTAGCATAAGGATTCCACAGGGTTAAGCATTTTAATCTCACTTAGCATAGCGGCAGATGGATATATTAAAGCGTTGAAAAAATAAATAAATAGAGACTTTATTGCTGCTTACAATTTTGGAGGAGCAATGGGAGGATGTTGTTCAACATTTCATCATTTTGGTGATATAATATTCTTCAAAGTTCTTTCCCCCAAATTCAAGTGACATGCTTACTCTTTTCCTACAGGAATATTATTTGAATGTCTAAGGCTCCATGAATCCACACAGGAAGACACCAAAAACATTGCACTCTGTCAGAGTTTTCAATAGAGTATAATACACTTTTATAATGCACTAAAAAGTATATTCACAGAGAACTACTATATAGCCCCAGGGCTGTATTTAGTTTTCTGGGGCTGAAATGTTTGAACAGTGCAGGATCCAGAGCCAGTAGATGTGTAAGTGGGGTCGGGCCAGGCCTGGCGGCAAAACAACCAAAAGATCACGCTTTACCAGTTTATTGCCCTGGCAGCTCGAGCCAGTGGGAGCGGCGAGACGAGGGAGGAGGGTGTATGTGTGTGTGTGAGATTTACTTCAATCTCCATGTCCTCAGAACTACGTTAAGTGTTAAAATGTCACAGGCAATCCCCCAATGGGGGTCAAAGATTTATCCCTGCAAAAATTGTAGGGACAAGCCACAGACAGACCCACACAAATAAGCCCAGTCTATTACCAATGTATTACCGGGGGGCTAATTGATGTGGACACTGTGTTACTCTCCCTGCCTCAGTCTCACTCTCCATAGGTAACTAGCTAGCCTAGCACACCACTGGAATGCTAACTCAGCAGATACACAACAATCTAATTGATGTTGCTGTTTGGAGGCTATCTGTAACTTGATGACATTGCAGCAATGTTATAGCGGTGCTTGAAGCTAGAATCCTTAATTGAAACAGTAACAAAGCGGACACCCCGGCTGTGTTTCGGTAAAAAACTGAGGGATGGGCCTGGAGAAATGTAACCACTCTCAAATTCATAGACAGAGCTATGGATGCAAGGAATGACCATCCATGATATCAAAATTATAATTTTAACCATGTTTTGAGGCTATACAGTGTTTGTTCACATTTACATTGTTTACGAACATTGGAGTAAAACAAGCTTGTATTTTGGGTTCTGATGGCGTACGACAGTTGAACTAAGCTCATGAGGCATTTAAAAGTTATATTCTTCAAGAATCAATGGGTATATGTCATTAATTTATAAGTCCAAAAATGGATGTAGCAACTAAGGATTCCAGCTTTAAGAGGGTACTTAGGGTTCTCTTTCATCTACGCCTCTATTCAATCTACATCGCTGAAGCATTACAGAATGCGCAATATAAATTTGAAAGTAATTTCTGATTGAGCCGAGATATGCAGCGTTTACCTCGAATGCAGTGTCCGCTAACACGGGAACATTGCCTTTAAATTTCAATAATGCTGTAACGCTGAAGTTCCTCAATACGGATTGAATAGAGCCCCTAATCTCTCATTACACTAATGTATTCCCTCCCTCTTCATTCGTCTCAGGGCTGGATCGACAACTTCAATGGACCAAGCGGAGTCTTCATCGCTGTAAGTACCAGCATCTGCTTATTAGTTGTATTTTTCATATACTAAGTTTGCTCATTTTGATGCCACTAGTGTAAAATGAGATGTTGTGGTAACCCTGTGTCCTGTCTGGTCAGGCGGGGAAGGGCATCCTGCGCACCATGAGAGCCAACAATGATGCGGTGGCGGACCTCATCCCCGTCGACGTGGTCATCAACCTGACCCTGGCCGCTGGCTGGTACACGGCAGTGCACAGGTTAACTTTCCCCCCAGGTGGAATATGGTTTGACCAATGACTGTATGGTTTAACCCACACAAAGACACCCCCCATATTGACCTGCAGGAAGACCTCCTGTAAACCTACCTTAGCCCAGTTTGTTCGAACACACATCTCCCCAGCTCTACACCATTGACTGATGAGGAAGCCCAGTGTTTTCAAATGATGTGATTAGTGTGTGTGCGCTCATTTTATAGATGTGTCCTAATGGACCCTCCCATTTGATCCCTTAAACCTTTGACCCCATCTCTCTACTCCCTTGCAGACCCAAAACAGCTCTGGTCTACAACTGCACAACGGGCGGCATCAACCCTTTCCACTGGGGAGAGATCGGTAGGTATCTGTCTGTCTGTCTTTATACATGTTACGGTGACATCATCAGTGCTTGCTCATCTGCCACTGTGGCTTCCGTCATCATAAATCAATGTACTTCAGTAGTTGAAATCGTGATGGTTATGGTGTTGTGACTGTGAAACTATGCATCATACATTCCCACAGGGGTTATGAAACTGTAAGTTGTCTGTCAGTCCTGGTTCTCCTAAATCAGTTTGAATGGTGTGTCAGTGAGAAGCAGGTGGATAAATGATCTGTGTCATAATTGGATGCCCAGGGATTTTACAGTGGCGAGGGTCTACTGCCACCTTCTGGCAGCTAGTAGAACATTACATCTGAAACCCACACTGTTTACATCTGTTTGACCTCCACTGTGGATCTGCCCAAATAACAACTCCAATCAGCAGTAAAGCACAGTTGCCCATACAATAACAATTAGAGGCAAAGTGTCATCTTGAAATCGTCACCCTCGCAACTGCTTCCCACCAGCCTTTTGGTTGTGGTTACAGCTCCCCTCCCGGCCCGTCGTCTACAGTACATCCCAGCGGACCACTGAGATGAAAAGGAAGCATGCGGGCCGGGTACCAGGCAGGCTCAGATTAAGCGCGGTAGCAGGCGACAGCCAGGGTCCCTCTGCTCTCAGATTAGTGAATCTGCTCCTTTCACCCTGGGAAATTGCCACCAGATGGCTGGCAGTGGGATTAGGGCTCATCACTCCGCCTCACTGTTATAGAACTGGGATAGCGGGCACTAATCTACCGGCCCACATAAGAGCTAAGAATCAAGCTAATCAAACTGGGTCTGGGGGGCCGCTGCTTAGGGAAGTTGGAGGTTTGCTGACTTGATATGTTATCAACATTCTGGTATCTTCATTGGTTTTCCTCGCCCCCTCCTCTCCTCTGTCCTCTCCTCACCTCGTTTTGAAAAAGGTCAAGATAATTGAGGAGCGGCGGTAAGGATAGGGATCGTGGAGGGAAATGCGCTTGCAAGAAATGAGACGGTCCTTCACTCGCTCGTCATCAGGCAAATTAAGTTTACAGAGGAGGAATCCCAAAATACATGTGTAAAGTGATAAAAACGAATATAGCTAGTTGTGCAATAGATGCTATAGATAAAAGGATAAGTAGAGTATCGTTTTAAATGTGTGCATGGTTTTCTCCTTCGAGAAAACAACAGCTGATTCAAAGGGGGTGTGGCGGATTTTAAAACACTTCCGTGGTAGCAGCCGGGAGGAAGCACATGAGTATGCTCAGCGAGAGGAGGCTATCGAGGAGTGGATGATACTCCTCTATTAGCTTACTAACTAATTGACACTCTGTGACCACTTGACCACTTATCGGTTTCCGAGTCACTGAGGAGAAGAGGACGGAGGAGTCGAGGAGAGGACAGACTTTTGTCCAATTGAGAATCTCCCAAGGAATCGAGGAAGGAGCCCTGGAATTGAGAAAGAGCCTTGGAATAGTGCTCTGGAGTTTTCCTCATTCAGGCTGGGATTCAATCCAAGGCTTGTTATAGAGCAGCGCACTAGACAGACGACAATGTACCATTTAAAGGCACCATGAATTGATCCCCGGCCTCAATCTTGCTCTGAGGGAAGCTCCACTTTCTAGGGCAGAACTAATGTGATTGGTTGGATGACAAGTCAGTGGGTGGAGTTTACAGACGAGAGTCAAATAAAATAAACGCTTTTAGGGAGGTAGGTTGGATATGGATGGAGGGCGTTCAACATGGATTTTGACCCAAAAAGTTTGAATCCTGGTTGTGACTTTTGTTTTCCTTACCCAACGTTTTTAAATAATTACATTTCTAATCTATTAACTTTGTTTGTTTACTTTGACTGAATAGCATTAAATACGTGAAAAAACAAGCAAGCTGCCATCCCCCCTACTAGCGCAGTGGACTAGGCACTGGGATAGGGAACAGGAGGTCACATATTCTAATCTTGCTGATGCCCTTTTTCAAAGATACATACACTACCGTTCAAATGTTTGGGGTCACTTAGAAATGTCCTTGTTTTCAATGAAAACATACATGAAATGAGTTTGAATAGGAAATATAGCAAAATGCATAGGAAATGTAGTCATTGACAAGGTTAGAAATAATGATTTTTAATTGAAATAATAATTGTGTCCTTCAAACTTTGCTTTCGTCAAAGAATCCTCTATTTGGAGCAATTACAGCCTTGCAGACCTTTGGCATTCTAGTTGTCAATTTGTTGAGGTAATCTGAAGAGATTTCACCCCATGCTTCATGAAGCACCTCCCACAAATTGGATTGGCTTGATGGGCACTTCTTACATACCATACAGTCAAGCTGCTCCCACAACAGCTCAGTAGGGTTGAGATCCGGTGCTTGTGCTGGCCACTCCATTATAGACAGACACTTTTTTCCAATCTTCCTCTGTCCAGTGTCTGTGTTCTTTTGCCCATCTTAATCTTTTATTTTTATTGGCCAGTCTGAGATATGGCTTTTTCTTTGCAACTCTGCCTAGAAGGTCAGCATCCCGGAGTCGTCTCTTCACTGTAGACGTTGAGACTGGTGTTTTGCGGGAACTATTTAATGAAGCTGCCAGTTGAGGACCTGTGAGGCGTCTGTTTCTCAAACTAGACACTCTAATGTATTTGTCCTCTTGCTCAGTTGTGCACCGGGGCCTCTCACTCCTCTTTCTATTCTGGTTAGAGCCATTTTGCACTGTTCTGTGAAGGGAGTAGTACACAGCGTTGTACGAGATCTTCAGTTTCTTGCCAATTTCTCGCATGGAATAGCCTTCATTTCTCAGAACAAGAATAGACTGACGAGTTTCAGAAGAAAGTTATTTGTTTCTGGCCATTTTGAGCCTGTAATCGAACCCACAATTGCTGATGCTCCAGATACTCAACTAGTCTCAAGAAGGCCAGTTTTATTGCTTCTTTAATCAGCACAACAGTTTTCAGCTGTACTAACATAATTGCAAAAGTTTTGTAATGATCAATTAGCCTTTTAAAATGATAAACTTGGATTAGCAAACACAACGTGCCATTGGAACACAGGACTGATGGTTGCTGATAATGGGCCTCTGTACGCCTATGTAGATATTCCATTAAAAATCAGCTGTTTCCAGCTACAATAGCCATTTACAACATTAACAATGTCTACACTGTATTTCTGATCAATTTGATGTTATTTTAATGGACAAAAAACAGCTCTGGTCTTTCAAAAACAAGGACATTTCTAAGTGACCCCTAACTTTTGAACAGTAGTGTATATATTTGTGTTACCTTTCCCTAGCAAGGAATGCTCACCCTCAACATCAAAACCATCTTTCAACTCATTAGTGGGGCTGGAGAATATTCACTGTGGCCGGGATTCAATAACATCACCCTTTGTAAGTGATGCACCTTGTAAAGACAGTGTTCCCACGTTGATGGTAAACACTGCATGTCGGCTCATTCGGAAATTCCCTTTAAAAAGGCGCATAGCCAACAAATCGCGATCAGATTCAATCCTGGCCAAACATCTTTGACCCCTTCCCAAAATATTGTTCTTCTTAGAGTTAATATCTTATAAATAACTAATAAATAAATATACAACTAATGACGAAGGAGAGTTGATGATCCAAGAAATGTGCTGGAGCATGGTGCTTGCAACATCAGGGATGTGGCTTTGATTCCTCTAAGGCTCATATGTACTGTGTGGCACGTGGTCTCAGAGCATTTTGTATTATTCTGTACGTAAATCCGAGACACACCATTTAGTATGATATGTATTACTTTGTGGATGTCTCATCCATTTCATACATGTTACAAATTGCAATTTGTACAATATGTTAAGAATTTTCTAAACATACGAAAAAAGATTGCAGTCGGGGTACAGTATAACTGCAGTATGCTGCATCCAAAATACCACTGTCGACTGCAGTTACTGTAAGGGATATGTTACAAATCCCAATTGGTTGTGGCTTACATTAGCTAGATGGCTAACGCTAACTAACCTTAGCTAGGCTAGGGGTTAAGGTTAGGTAACATGCTAAGTATTGTAGTTGCAAAGTAGCAAATAAATAGCAAGTAGTTGCTAATTAGCTAAAATGCTGACATTGTCCGTGATGAGATTCAAACACACAACCTTTGGGTTGCTAGACGTTAGCGTTATTTTTGCCTTAAGTAACTTCTCTTATGTAAAAGTAATATATCATACTAATTTGAGTGTCCCGGATTTACATTTACTATGTTACGTATAGTCTAGGAGACCAGTCTGGGCACAATGGAAGGTGAAGGGGCGGTAGTGCAACATACAGTGGGGAAAAAAAGTATTTAGTCAGCCACCAATTGTGCAAGTTCTCCCACTTAAAAAGATCAGAGAGGCCTGTAATTTTCATCATAGGTACACGTCAACTATTACAGACAAATTGAGAAAAAAAATCCAGAAAATCACATTGTAGGATTTTTTATGAATTTATTTGCAAATTATGGTGGAAAATAAGTATTTGGTCACCTACAAACAAGCAATATTTCTGGCTCTCACAGACCTGTAACTTCTTCTTTAAGAGGCTCCTCTGTCCTCCACTCGTTACCTGTATTAATGGCACCTGTTTGAACTTGTTATCAGTATAAAAGACACCTGTCCACAACCTCAAACAGTCACACTCCAAACCCCACTATGGCCAAGACCAAAGAGCTGTCAAAGGACACCAGAAACAAAATTGTAGACCTGCACCAGGCTGGGAAGACTGAATCTGCAATAGGTAAGCAGCTTGGTTTGAAGAAATCAACTGTGGGAGCAATTATTAGGAAATGGAAGACATACAAGACCACTGATAATCTCCCTCGATCTGGGGCTCCACGCAAGATCTCACCCGTGGGGTCAAAATGATCACAAGAACGGTGAGCAAAAATCCCAGAACCACACGGGGGGACCTAGTGAATGACCTGCAGAGAGCTGGGACCAAAGTAACAAAGCCTACCATCAGTAGCACACTACGCCGCCAGGGACTCAAATTCTGCAGTGCCAGACGTGTCCCCCTGCTTAAGCCAGTACATGTCCAGGCCCGTCTGAAGTTTGCTAGAGTGCATTTGGATGATCCAGAAGAGGATTGGGAGAATGTCATATGGTCAGATGAAACCAAAATATAACTCTTTGGTAAAAACTCAACTCGTCGTGTTTGGAGGACAAAGAATGCTGAGTTGCATCCAAAGAACACCATACCTACTGTGAAGCATGGGGGTGGAAACATCATGCTTTGGGGCTGTTTTTCTGCAAAGGGACCAGGACGACTGATCCGTGTAAAGGAAAGAATGAATGGGGCCATGTATCGTGAGATTTTGAGTGAAAACCTCCTTCCATCAGCAAGGGTATTGAAGATGAAACGTGGCTGGGTCTTTCAGCATGACAATGATCCCAAACACACCGCCCGGGCAACGAAGGAGTGGCTTCGTAAGAAGCATTTCAAGGTCCTGGAGTGGCCTAGCCAGTCTCCAGATCTCAACCCCATAGAAAATCTTTGGAGGGAGTTGAAAGTCTGTGTTGCCCAGCGACAGCCCCAAAACATCACTGCTCTAGAGGAGATCTGCATGGAGGAATGGGCCAAAATACCAGCAACAGTGTGTGAAAACCTTGTGAAGACTTACAGAAAACGTTTGACCTGTGTCATTGCCAACAAAGGGTATATAACAAAGTATTGAGAAACTTTTGTTATTGACCAAATACTTATTTTCCACCATAATTTGCAAATAAATTCATTAAAAATCCTACAATGTGATTTTCTGGATTTTTTTCCCTCATTTTGTCTGTCATAGTTGACGTGTACCTATGATGAAAATTACAGGCCTCTCTCATCTTTTTAAGTGGGAGAACTTGCACAATTGGTGGCTAAATACTTTTTTTCCCCACTGTAAGTCAGACAGGGGTTTAAGCAATACAAATTTTACTTTATTTTTTTTGTAGTTAGTAAACCAAAGAGGTATAATAGTCTTTACAACAAATCAGCTGTGCTGGGCTGGTGGTAAAATGGGCTGGTGGTAAAATGGGCTGGTGGTAAAAGTCAAGTTCAATGACAGGAGATTCATTCTCAAGTCTTCCACGCCACTCTCCAGTAGCCGTGGATAGCCAGCCACCATTAGTAGAGTAGAGGGCTGGGTAGTTTTACTTTAATAAGAACTTAAACAATTACAGGGAATAAATGAAATGGGAAAGCCTCAAAATGACAAAACTACAACTCAACAGAAGAGAGCTACCCTCGCGCTTACCCCAGATAGTCTTCTCCTACACAGGAGGAACTAACCTCGTAAGGCTGTTCACTTCTTTATAGAGTCTGGTGGGTCACGAGTCTTCAAAAGAAAGCACACAGCAACAGATTCACACCAGTAGCACCCACTAGTTCTTTCACTAGCAGTTCCCCCAGCAGTTTTACCTTTGTCTGAGCAGCCTTGATTGCAGCTAGGTGTGGAAGGTGTGCAGCTGCTGTGAATGAGATTGTTAGTTCAACAGAAAACCACACCCCTGGATACAACCCAATTCTCTAATATAGTGGCTAAGGAAGATGTGAGGGGCACTTCCCTAACAGTACACCACTTAAAATGCCACAACAGAATGGAGCTGTAAGACAGGGATGACAGCTCCAAGCCTCAGATTCCTTCACATTTTTTAGCGACTCCTCTGTATTCTCTCTCAGAGCACCATGTGATGTCCAGCTTCAAGAGGAACCCTCTGGAGCAGGCTTTCAGAAGGCCCAATGCCAACATCACCTCCAACTACCTGATGAACCAGTACTGGATCCTGGTCAGCCACAAGTTCCCTGCCCTCATCTACGACCTCTACCTGAGACTGTCTGGACAGAAGCCCCAGTAAGATTACTAGCATGCCCTGACAGTCAGCATTGTCACTAGATCATCGTTCAGTCTATCAAAATGTAACTACCTACTTGTTTTCAACCCAATCAACACAGTGGGTTGTAAACCTACATAAAATGATCTGTAATTATAAAGAAATAAGAAATCAATGTTTGCTGCATACAAGTGATTATTAATCAAGTCTTTAGTGAAACGAACATTTCAATTGTGTTATACATACAGTACATTTGGACTGAGATCCTCCATACCTTTCTCTCTGTGTAGAATGATGCGTATCTTCAACCGGCTTCACAAGGCCATCGGCCTGCTGGAGTACTTCAGCAGTCAGGACTGGGAGTGGAACTCAGAGAACATGAACATGCTGATGAGCCACCTCAGCCCTGAGGACAGGAAGGTGCAGTAGACTCACCATTATCTATACACATACATATGCCTCTGCATGTTGGTGTATATTGTCAATGGTATGTTTTTCATCTAGTAATGCCACCAATCCATAATTACAGCTCAAACAAACATCTTTATTGATTTCAACACTACAGGTCACGAATACTTACATCATTCAATTTCAGAAGGTTAAATTATAGATATCCCAAAGAGGTTTTCATAATCGCCTGAATGTGACCATAATAGCCATGTTGTCTTACTGCACATCAGCATCCTAACTCTCTCTCCCAGACATTCAACTTTGACGTGCGTCAGCTGAACTGGCCAGAGTACATAGAGAACTACTGCATCGGCACCAAGAAGTACGTTCTGAATGAAGACATGTCAGACATCCCTGCAGCCAGGCAACACCTCAGGAAGTGAGTCGACTACTTACAGTGCTGATTGTGTTTGCACCTGCCCACAGTTAGCCCGAGTTATTTTGAAGAAGGATGTAAATGACAGTGTGTACTTACAACTCCCTCCCTCTCTTGATCTCCCAGGCTGAGGAACATCCGCTACACATTCAACACTCTACTGCTGGTGTTCATCTGGAGGGTGTTCATCGCCCGCTCCCAGATGGCCAGGAACATCTGGTACTTTGTGGTCAGCCTCTGCTTCAAGTTCCTCTCCTACTTCAGGGCCTCCAGCACACTCACCAACTGATAACCAACTGACCGTTGACCAGCTGACCGCCTCCTCAACCAGACAACACCCCTCAGACCTCCAGCAGCACACAACCCCACTCCTCAACCAGACGACACCCCTCAGACCTCCAGCAGCACACAACCCCACTCCTCAACCAGACGACACCCCTCAGACCTCCAGCAGTGCACAACCCCACTCCTCAACCAGACAACACCCCTCAGACCTCCAGCAGCACAGAACCCCACTCCTCAACCAGACATTGTTCCTTCTGACCCTGTTGTACGTCATACAGTGAAATGACTACGTAAGTGTTATTTATTTTCTAACTACTGCTTTTCTTAAAGCGACAGATTACATATGCAACAATAAACCCATTGTATACTCTCTCCACGTTTTGCATACTTGAAATACTGTGTCAGGCCTCCACTGAAGGCTAATTTCTGTACATGACTCTTAATGTGTGAATCCTGAGATATTTCATGGCCTCTCTTTTTACATGGGCGATGTGTTTTTACCTTGTATTGTTTTGTACCGACAGAATATTTGGGAGCCTGTACTCTGTAGCGAGGCCAGCTAAGGATAACCAAGAGAACTTCAGTGTTGATCACACCAAGGGCTCTATTCAATCTGTAAAGTTGAAGCGTTACAGATTCCGTGATATAAATGTAAAGGTAATTTCCGATTGAGCCAACACATGCAGCGTTTACCGTGAATGCAGTCTCTGCAAAAGCAGGCACATTCCCTTTAAATTTCAACCATGCTGTAAAGCTGAACTTCTGTGATGTAGATTGAATAGAGCCCTAAATCTTGACCACTGGAGACTGCTACTGTAGTACTACAAACATCTGACCTGGTTGACATTACCAGTTCTTACTTTTGATGGTATATTGATACAAGCTACTATCACTACTGTATATTGATATATCAGTATGTTTAACATAACGCATAAGACTCCTTGTTTGTTTCACGGTTAGTCCACTTTTTGCCTGTTTTGTACAGCAGTTTATATTGAAACTAAGTTGACTTTTTTCATCTTTATAAATAATTGCGTCAAACTAAGGCTTGTCTTATGTAAGTGGTAGATGATGGTGGCAGTATCATACAGGGAAAACAAGTATTTGATCCCCTGCTGATTTTGTACGTTTGCCCCCTGACAAAGACATGATCAGTCTATAATTTTTATGGTAGGTTTATTTGAACAGTGAGAGACAGAATAACAACACAAAAATCCAGAAAAACGAATGTCAAAAATGTTATAAATTGATTTGCATTTTAATGAGGGAAATAAGTATTTGACCCCTCTGCAAAACATGACTTAGTACTTGGTGGCAAAACCCTTGTTGGCAATCACAGAGGTCAGACGTTTCTTGTAGTTGGCCACCAGGTTTGCACACATCTCAGGAGGGATTTTGTCCCACTCCTCTTTGCAGATCTTCTCCAAGTCATTAAGGTTTCGAGGCTGATGTTTGGCAACTCGAACCTTAAGCTCCCTCCACAGATTTTCTATGGGATTAAGGTCTGGAGACTGGCTAGGCCACTCCAGGACCTTAATGTGCTTCTTCTAGAGCCACTCCTATGTTGCCTTGGCCGTGTGTTTTGGGTCATTGTCATACTGGAATACCCATCCACGACCCATTTTCAATGCCCTGGCTGAGGGAAGGAGGTTCTCACCCAAGATTTGACGGTACATGGCCCCGTCCATCGTCCCTTTGATGCGGTGAAGTTGTCCTGTCCCCTTAGCAGAAAAACACCCCCAAAGCATAATGTTTCCACCTCCATGTTTGACGGTGGGGATGGTGTTCTTGGGGTCATAGGCAGCATTCCTCCTCCTCCAAACACGGCGAGTTGAGTTGATGCCAAAGAGCTCGATTTTGGTCTCATCTGACCACAACACTTTCACCCAGTTCTCCTCTGAATCATTCAGATGTTAATTGGCTAACTTCAGACGGGCCTGTATATGTGCTTTCTTGAGCAGGGGGACCTTGCGGGCACTGCAGGATTTCAGTCCTTCACGGCGTAGTGTGTTACCAATTGTTTTCTTGGTGACTATGGTCCCAGCTGCCTTGAGATCATTGACAAGATCCTCCCGTGTAGTTCTGGGCTGATTCCTCACCGTTCTCATGATCATTGCAACGCCACATGGTGAGATCTTGCATGGAGCCCCAGGCCGAGGGAGATTGACAGTTATTTTGTGTTTCTTCCATTTGCGAATAATCGCACCAACTGTTGTCACCTTCTCACCAAGCTGCTTGGCGATGGTCTTGTAGCCCATTCCAGCCTTGTGTAAGTCAACAATCTTGTCCCTGACATCCTTGGAGAGCTCTTTGGTCTTGGCCATGGTGGAGAGTTTGGAATCTGATTGATTGATTGCTTCTGTGGACAGGTGTCTTTTATACAGGTAACAAACTAAGATTAGGAGCACTCCCTTTAAGAGTGTGCTCCTAATCTCAGCTCGTTACCTGTATAAAAGACACCTGGGAGCCAGAAATCTTTCTGATTGAGAGGGGGTCAAATACTTATTTCCCTCATTAAAATGCAAATCAGTTTATAACATTTTTGACATGCGTTTTTCTGTATCTTTTTGTTGTTATTCTGTCTCTCACTGTTCAAATAAACCTACCATTAAAATGATAGACTGATCATTTCTTTGTCAGTGGGCAAACATACAAAATCAGCAGGGGATTAAATACTTTTTTCCCTCACTGTATATAAACAAGTTTGGAAGACGTGTAAATAGTGAAGTCTATATTCTATAGACTACCAAAGACAGTGATATTCCTGAAGGTTGATTCTGCAGCAGTCTGACTCTACCACAGAGCTTCCCAGAGTATATCTAAATTGTTCCCGGTGGCAGACAGCAGCAGTCCACATTTTATGAGATGATACATCTATATACAGTACATATGGATACAGTATCTATGGTAGAAGTCTTGACTCAACAGAAAAAGGACAAAATGTACCCCAATTCCACCCTCTGAAAAACATGTTTCTATGTGAGCCAGTAATGGTGTGCAACAATGTTGACCGTCCTTTCCTAAATTCATTAAGGGACTATGAACCAAATGCACGCCCAACACAGAAAATGGCTATTCCTGTACAATGAAGTTGTAAAAAATGTCCTGCTTGTTACGGATCTCGGCATCTGTCATGTTGACAACAAAGCAGTGTCTTTGTTATATGATACATAGTACACTTCCCAGTTAGCTCTGCTGCCACTATGAACTGCAACACTTACGACTCTTTATTTTGTTTCATTTTCCTTCTTCAAATGTAATTGGCAAATGTTAAGTGACCCTCTATTCCTGCTCTGAAAACACTTCAAATTTGTTTGGCAAAACATGAATAAACCAAAAGACAAATGTCAGTGTGCTAATCATTCTGCTTCACTGCTGCCTCATGTAGAAAAGAGATTTAGCCTACTTCCATGGCTACGTTTACACAGGCAGCCCAATTCTGATCTTTTCACTAATTGGTCTTTTGACCAATCAGATCAGCTCTGAAAAAGATCAGATGTGAAAAGATCTGATGTGATTGGTCTAAATACCAATTAGTGGTAAAAAAGCTCAGAATTGGACTGCCTGTGTAAGCGCAGCCTAAGAGCATGCACCATCAACAGAGGATAGTGGGGATAGGAACCGAGAGATATTTAATTGAATGTAAAGTGTACAACATGAAGGGGTGAAGTGCACTAAAACACGTTTAATAGGACATCTCCCATTGACAGATTACATGTGAAACAGATACTGAACAACAGTACAAATAGATAGTAATAGAGCAAACATGATATGCAAGTTAATCATTTTCCAATGTCTGCATGATCCATACCAATGCAGGTTCACTAGTATAGTAATATCATGGAGGAGCAAACACTGTCTAGTGTCCAGCCCCAACACCCTTACACACTACAAGCCTGATCAAACTGGGGAGTTAACTGCTTTCCATTTTTCTGTGTAAAATACATATTTACAGGATATAAATATATTATAATGGTAGTAATATGAGGATACAGTCCACAACAATTTTACAACACCCCCAAAACAATAAATAGAACAATTCTGATTGTCAGATCCTAAGCAGTTTACTCTTATTTGGTTCAAAACAAACTCCCAGCAATCCACATACTTGTGATTGGAGACTTGGCTTCCTGGATTCCCCCACAGGTGAAGGGATGGTAGGGGCAAGATCAGCAGCAGGCTCCGGGTCCCATATCCACAAAGCGTCTCAGAGTTGGAGTGCGGATCTAGGATCTGTCCATATAAATCGTATTTATTATGATCCAAAAGGGCAAAACTGATCCAAGCTCAGCACTCCTACTCGGAGAGTAGATGGATATGGGCCCAGGTCAGAGCGCTACTCCTGTATGTGGTTGTCCGTCAGGAGCGGAGCAGCATGGTTGTTCACATGGGCATCTGGGAGAACCACCTGGATATAGAGAAAATGTAGAGAGGAACTAGGACACAGAGGAACTAGCACATTTAAGGATTTACCATCATTTTGCTACATAGTTTCAGTAGCAATAAAGAAGACTGGGCTCACCTCTCTAGGTTTATATGGGCCTAGTTTGAAGCGACAGCAGACTATGTCCAAACAGAAGCCAACAAACCCATGGTCATGCCTGTGGGAGAGAGAGAAGATAAATGCATTTCTCTAACGTGGCACAGTATCAGGCTGCAAATGATTTGTGAGACATGAACAGTATGAGGTCTGCCCATGACACTGGGTGGTAAGAGTGAGTGTTGTCTGGACCTGTGGTGGAGAAGATACCCCCGATGATGCCACAGAGTCGTACCAGGAACTGCCAGAGGGGCATGTGCTGCTCACTGACCGTCACCATCAGAGAGCTGGTGTCGTACTTCATAAAGATCCCAGACACACCGTGGCTGCCCGCCGCATGGTTGATCACCCGTTCCTAGACCAGACAGCGGGTAGGTAGAGTGGGGTGGTCAATCTCTCCTTTACACACACACACACACACACCGGCCTTTCTAGCATCTAGCCTTTGTGTATGTGAATATGTGTGTTTGTAAGAGAGAAATCTATGACTGTCTCAGGTTGTGTGGTGGTGTTATGCAGCAGATCTAGAACTAACTTTTGGCAGCCAGCAGAGGGAGCTGAATGGACTGGATGGATGGATGAGGAGGCTGATCCATCATCTGAACCCACTGCAGCATCCTCCATCATGGTCAACACGGAATAGGAATCCTTTCCCCCTGATGGTTAATATGAGGATTTGGGGAAGGTAAGCTGATCCTAGATCTGTGCCTAAAAAATCTGTCACAGAGGACGTGTGCAGTTTGGTAGGTACCACCGTAATGAAATACTGGAACATCTGATTATCTGCAACAATAAGACAAAGAACAAAGCCTTTTAACACATCCATCTTGTGACGGACTACACAGAATACTTATTCT
Source organism: Coregonus lavaretus (assembly GCF_964263955.1). Lineage (NCBI taxonomy): Eukaryota > Metazoa > Chordata > Actinopteri > Salmoniformes > Salmonidae > Coregonus > Coregonus lavaretus. Next base: position 44,397,475 of record NC_139992.1, on the reverse strand, counting down.
AGAAAAGGTGAAATAGGGGGCTTCAGTTCTTTCCCCAGGAGAAACTAGACTGCTTTGAACGGCAAGTGAATGAAAGCAAGCCTGCAGTAAATCCACTTCAAATGGATACAAATAGCTACATTTTCTCTGTGCAAACTCATGACGCCATGCTGAGCAGAATAGACTGGAAGTGAGGTTTGATTTAAATGTATGTAGTTCTGTCCTTGAGCTGTTCTTGTCTATTAATGTTCTGTATTATGTCATGTTTCATGTTTTGTGTAGACCCCAGGAAGAGTAGCTGCTGCTTTTGCAACAGCTAATGGGGATCCTAATAAAATACCAAAGTGTGGATCAGAGCTCATGTACATAATCAGCCTACACACAGTCAGGGTTTTGACCGTGTGGCTTATTCACAACACAATACTGTTGCTACAAAGCACCAGTGGCTTACTGCTCTACTATTCTGTAGTCATAGCTGCAGATTGAGTAACAGCTGAATGAGGTTTGATAAGAACATATTAATGTGTTTACTTCCTGGTCTCAGTGAGGAGGAGCAGTAACTTACGAGATGTGGTGATTTTCTCTGTCCCGTCCAGAGGATTGATGATGCCGGGGATCTCTTCTCCGAAAGACAGATGGTCTATCCGATGGGAGAAGTTGTACGCTGCAACGCAATGATGAAACCCAGCTCACATTCAGTCAGGTGGAATGGGACAGTGAAAACCTCTATTTGGGAGTGAATCATTCTGAGAAAATTGTTATTCCTCTTATCTATCACTTGAAACATGGAAATGCAAATGCAATGTAAGCAACCAGAGAACATTACTAATGTTGTCCTTGTCTAAAACTAATAAATTATGCAAATGAATGTCACCCTTTCCTGGTCAGGCTAACAGAGAACTTACTGTCATGGCTTACAAAAGCTGCTATATGAGCATGGCCACGAGGGTGATGAATAGGCCTGAGAAACACAGAGGGTTAGAAGCATGAGGAGCATTTTCATCAAAAAGAAATATACTGTGCTGTATAGGTTGAGTGACCTTTTTCCAATCAAATAGATATGCTAAAATTGGCCATATACCACACGCCCTCGGGCCTTATTGCTTAAATATATCACGCTTATAGAAAAGTGTACAGGTATCTTACTTTCCCACTGTGATGTGTAAGTTCCCAGCCACTTTGTTGACATAGACGTGCCCATGTATCCTACAGGCACTTAGGGGCTCTGAGGCGGTGTCCTCTCTGAAGACACACACACACACATACTATTAGCTATGTAGGAAAACATATCTGTACTCAATGCATTTTCACAACACCTCAGTAGTGATGCATTTTGCATGTGAGAGCCCTACTAACCTAGGGGGCAAGGCAGCCCTACTAACCAAGGGGGCAAGGCAGGCCTACTAACCTAGGGGGCAAGGCAGGCCTGCTAACCTAGGGGGCAAGGCAGGCCTACTAACCTAGGGGGCAAGGCAGGCCTACTAACCTAGGGGGCAAGGCAGGCCTACTAACCTAGGGGACAAGGCAGGCCTACTAACCTAGGGGGCAAGGCAGGCCTACTAACCTAGGGGGCAAGGCAGGCCTACTAACCTAGGGGGCAAGGCAGCACTACTAACCTAGGGGGCAAGGCCGTAGGGGCTCCCTTTAGAACACTCTTGTACAAGACCTCCTGTAGAGAATGATCCTCCCTCAGCCTGTTCTGAATCAGCAAGAGTCCTAAGAAGAGTTGAGAGAGAGAGAACCAGGTTAACTACTCATTTCATACAGGAAGGATGACAAAATGTATATATTTTTATTTTGGAATGTGGTTGAGTGAGATTTTCTGACTATTAACAATGTGCTTAAAATGGGCTATCTGCAATTGCTACATCCATTTTTGGACTTTTAAATTCATGATATATAGCCATTGATTTTTGAAGAATAAAACCTTATAAATGCCTCATGAGCATAGTTTAACTGTCTAACCCAATCAAAACCCAAAATATAAGCTTGTTTTACTCCTTTGTTTGTACACAACTTACTTGTAAACAAACACTGTATAGCCTCAAAACAAAATTACAACTATCATTTTGATATCATGGATGGTCAGTCCTTACATCCATAGCTCTGTCTATGAATTTGAAAGTGGTTACATTGCTCCAGCAGCCCCCCCCCCCGCCCAGCTGTTCACCGACAAAGTGGTGGGGTGATAGTATGTGTGCATGTCACCGTTTAAATAACTGAGTAAACTGCTTACCTGTGCCACAGTCTTTGCTGCGGGGTCAGCTCAAAAATCACCTGAACATTTATACACAGGGAAGAAAATAGATCAGGGTTTGGGATCACCAGTCTATTTGTATGTAATAGAATGCTTAGTGATCTACTCACAGGCTCATACTGAATGCCATTTGATGTTATCATGGTCTCTGCCAGGTCCAGAATGTCTGCACCCACATCTGAAACAGCACACCATCAACTCAGTCTTTGGCTCCAATTGGTTGTGGGGGAAATTATACAGTACATCATAACACATTAATTATGCCCAAAATATGAAGGTCAACATTTCATGAATAATTTTAATAAATAATGTGTGATAAGGTTGAATACTTACGTTGGCATTTCATGGCAACTGTAATATCTATGTTTATTCTCAATTTACTGTAAATGAAGAAAAAGCCTTGTCAGATTCCAAGATAATGTACCTGCAGTAAAATACAGTTCAGTCTCAAATTAGAGCTGATGAAACAAAATCAACATTTGATTGAACCTTGAAAAATCTTTATCCACTTCGTATTCATACTTCATCCAGGTATCCTGATACACAAAGAAGGCCAGCAGTGCCATGGCAGTGAATGCTATCAAGGCCACTACGGATGGGTGAGAGAAGAACAATTAGCGATGTCATTCAAAGTAGGGGCTATTGAATCAGCATTCAGACATATGTAAGCAGTATTGAGAGTGAAATCCTACCTGCCCCCCCTGTGGCTGTGGTCTCAACATAGCTCTCTGGGACCTTGGGGAAGGAATCCAGCTCCTTCACCAGACTCAGGGCTTTCTTCCTGTACAGACGCCTCATCTTCAGGACCACTCTCCACGTCCTCCCTTCATACACCTAACCTGGGAAAGAGAAATCATACAAAATAGTCCATGTTTTTTTCCTAATCTGTGTAATATGGGAATAAAAAAAATGTGCAGGTTACTACCATCATCGCTGCCCACATCTGTCATACCTGTCTTGGCAATGTCACTGACACCACATGTTTCCAATCAACTAACTAGCTAGTTTTTTTCAAATGAGTTACCACTGGCATGTAGTGCTGAGCGACTAACCGAAATGTCGGTTATTTTTCGGTTTTTAAAACAACTAATTAACCAATTTGCACATTGCACAGTTTCTCTACACAGAAATCAGATCCAGCCTGAACTGTGCAATGTAGTAGGGAGTTGTATTTTCCAACAGGCCAATATTCTACATAGTTTAGCTCACAAAACGTAGTAATTAACTACAATGACCATAACTCATTTTGCAAATACTTGTCAGGTCTTTCTTTTTTTACGCCTGCTAAGGAAGAGACAAGAGTGCATGATCATGAGGGGATATAGAGTACCACAGTATGAGTCACAATACCTAGCCGTCTAACAGGGAAATGGTTCCAACCGTTTTTCCAGCATTCATTTTTCCCTAATTAACTGCTAATGTGGCTATCATAAAGAACTACAAATACAAATTATGATCTGGACGAGACTGCCGAATCGAGGCAAAGGTAAGAATCTCTGGATTAAATAATGTTAGCTAAATGTAGTAATGAATAAATTGGCAAAATGTATTTAAATTGAGAATTCTGTTTACTGTCTTGTGCAAATTTTAAATTGACACAATACCTGTTAGCAAAGGTGTCAGCTAGCGATGACATGCAGGACCTTGCAGGGATTTGTAGTCTTGCATGATGTTTATGTTGATGCTAATTAGCATTTTCGAATCTGAGAGTAGATAGAGCCGAATATATTGATAAAGTCACCTTGTCTGAGAGAGATTTACATGGTTATCAAAACGTCATGCCAGTGTAAGCTTCCACGAAACACAGCCCTTATTTTAAGTGTTTCTAACATCCCTTATGGGAAAAAGGAATGGTGGAAAAACGATTGGAAGCATTTCGCTGTATGAAGGCTAGGTTTAATGGGTATTATGACACCTACACTGTGGGACTCTATTAAGATCAGCTGTTATCTATTAAGATATCTTCTTACCTCGGTTTCATGCGTCTATATTCCAGTAAATTGATTGCAATGGCAGAAATCAATTCATTACATTGTAACTAGTAAAAAAATACGTTTGTTAACTTCTAGCGTTCTTCACCGGGTGCCAACTCCAGTCCTGTCTTTAACAACACGACCACCCCGCTAGCCGATATGAACTGTCACTGGTCTTTTTCCATTACCGCCACCTGTCGACGAGCTCGCGAATGGCTCTAAATGTGTTGCCATTCTACGCATTGTACACCAGATGGCGCTCGAGCCCCTTAAAATATTATCACGCCGCATTCTTTGTCTTCTTTCAAAGCTTGTTCCCTAAAATGTAGGACATTATTCCACATTTTTCATCAGTTTATCAAGTTCAAAACGATTTTATGTTTACAGGATGATAACTATTTGGATTAGCTTCACTATTTTAGACCTAGGTATATCATGCCTAGTATTTTGCTATTGCACAAGAAATTAGTGTAATAATAATGTTGTTACAGCATACCTTTTACTTAAATCATACACATTAAGTATATATTGCAATTCTGTTTTCCATTTTAATATATTTTCATCCCTTATAATTGGCCTGCCCTGACTGCATGTTGGCACACACACTGCTTCTTCAACTGAAGTAACCCCAGCTATTTAGACTTTATAATGAATTAAGAGGCATTTTTGGGCTCATGCACAGATCACGTCAGTAGGTTAGGAGAATTAGGGCTAGGGTTAGCTAAAATGCTAAAATTGTCCCTGACGCGACTAGAAAATATCTAACTACAACCAGCCCTGCCCTGAGAACAGTCTTGGTTTCCAATAATGCGATTCTGCTCAAATAGACCAATGCAGGTGAAGTCTCCTGCCTGGCTGATGCTTATTCAGACACGCCGACTATGGTGACAACAGCTCATTAAAGCAGCGTGGCTCCCCACAGGGAGCTGTCATGAAACCTCAGGGAATGCCCCAGGCCATATACACACGATCATGACTGATGGGCTTTGACCTAAACACACTGAAACACCCACCCTGTTGCTAGGCTATTTAAACATCCAACCTCAGGTACAGTTACATATGTTAAAATCCTACAATTATTGGCATGTTTATGAAATATCAACTGCTAAATAGCATAATTGTCTCTCCATAGGAGGGGTTCATGAATTGTTCTCTTGTATAAATACAATATCAAGCACATGCCAAAGTCAGCAAATAACTGCATGTTTCCATATGTGCAGTCACAGTCCCGCATGCCCTGCATGCATTAAGCCTACTTGACTATGCAGAGCTGCACAGATGGGCTTATGGGGGGATGGGCGCTGTCAGCGCACACAGATCAAACGGGTCGGCAGTCCTATTGCTATTCCCTACACACAAGCACGTAGAGCACGTCAGACACGCGCCATGACAAATACCAGGCAGGGAGAGCATTTTGTTGTGTTGATCACTCTTCCTGTATTCTGAACCAGGCCATATGAGTCCCTTGCCCTTTACCTAAAAATGAGCAGCAGTTCAAACACATCTCAAGAAACAATAACAAATACAAGTTCACAATGGAATCAATGAAAACAGCCAAACCAATGGCAGTGCTTTTCCTGCTGAGAATGCAGCCTTGGGCACTTTGACCACGTTGTGTCAGTTTGCATCATATCACTGTTGTTTATAGGTCAATGATCACTGTCGAGTTAAACCAAGTTCAACAAAAAACAACACTTTACATAATTCACAATGTTATAAGTATAGGTATTTGCTATTACACTGAGTAACCAGATGGAAATAAATAATTTGGAAATTGACGTCAGAGATAGGCTTGCCCCCGTGGCTTTCCCATGCTTTCTTTCGCATAAGATCGGGTTTCCCCTCGACTCTTTCCGCGTACCGAACGAAATCCCCGCCCCACTTTATTCCTGCGTTGTTTGGGGACAGTAGGAAGATGGCGGCGGCCCCGCTGTACTGTGTCTGCCGGCAGTCCTATGATGTGAGCCGGTTTATGATCGAATGCGACCTCTGTAACGACTGGTTTCATGGCAGGTATGGAGATTACACCTTCCTTGAAACATGCAATCGATTTAACCAGCTAAACTAACAGCAGGTGCTTGGGAATAAGCGAGGATTGTCTTGTGGTTGTGACTGCTATTTGTGGGTAACGGGGTCTTCACGGGTCTCTCACTCTATTGACACCTAGAGCTAGCTAAACTTTACAAAATAGTAAATAACTAAGCCAGTGTGTTTTTATTTTCATTATACATATTGGGAGTTAGTATTTGACTCTACTTATTGGGCTATTAATCGTGTGTCTTGGAGGTTTTAATGTCCTTGCCGACAGCAGCTTGTCAAAAGAAATTAGCTTAACGTTACTAGTTTGCTACCGTTAGCCAGCTAGCTAAGCTTGTGTGTGACTAATTGTGAATCTCAGTGATCAAAGCCAGCCCTTTACAAATGTGGTCTGTTGAAAGAAGCCTTAGCCTATCCAATTGATTTGAGAACAAACTTGCCTGGTTATCGATTAAAGGCATGGGGTCTGATTTTAATCCACTTTGTCATCATTTACTATTGAGTTGGGTTAATGCTAGTCTGATTAATCAGTCTCAAATATACAATAATTGTGTGTTACAGCCTGATTAATCAGACTAGGTTCGTGCATGTGACAGCCTGACCTGACCCTAATGGACTTTCCTAGTGGAGAATTTAGGCCACGTGCTTTTGTGAATTCGATTGATGTTCCATTTCAATCTCTTGCACATTCTTGGTGGCATCACTTCACTAGCCAAGTGACCTCTTGCATGGATCAACATTTTTAGGAGTAAACTACACAAATCCTACTATTTGAGTGAGTGTCCTCATTTGGCCTCATTTGTTTTTACCCCTAACTATTTAGTGGCCAAAAAACTTAGATGAGAAAATATGATTGTTGTTATCGTTGAGCTTTTGATTGACAGCTCGAGGTTGGGTATTTAAATCCCCCCTTTCACCGAAAATAGGCACATGTGGTATACCCCTAGTGGAAGAAGGGAGTATTGAGTAGAAAAGAAAGACAACTAATATGAATACAATAGCAGTTTGGCTTGTGTGGAAATGACAAAGCTGTTGTGTAACTACACTCTGTAGACTGCCAAGAACTCAACGCCCAGAATGATGGGATGCCTGAGCCAGGGTAGACTGAGTCTGTGTCATGTGCCAAAAGAGGAACAAACATTGGAGCGTCCCCATTGAGCAATAACACACGCGTGCACACTGCTCTGCTCCAAAACTAGGGGTTCTCTACCACTCTTTCCCATGAGGCTCACCAGAAGGAAGTGGCAAGCCTCTGGCTGTGGATGGTATGCAAACGTAGTGGAAAGCGGAGAAGCTGCCATGCCTGCTCCGGAATCCTGGTGCCCGCTTGTCGGCACACCGCCATACTGTGAGCCGGGGTCGTGTCTAGCTGCCTGCCTGGCCGGGAGGGCATCTGTTTTCTCTCACCAGTGACTGAACCCTGGATGCACGTATACACCCGTATGGCTCCCAGACGGAACTAGGCAGAGTAGCCAAACAAAGTGCTCTGTGTTGTTTCTAAGGTGTAGACTATGGACCAGGTAGGGTGCGGGAGACAGAAATAGTGCCCTGCTAGTTTGTACACTACAGGCATGTACGTAGGGCCTGTGCAGGAAAAGAGCCTCACTTCCACTCAGCAGGCCTGTGCTGCGGATGCTTTTGCTAAAACTGTTGAGATATCACTATACTGAAACTGAAACATTGCATTACGAACGACAACAAACCCCGTATGGCGTCAGTGGCTCACGTTGGAGCCCACAGACCTGTGTCTCTCTCCAGGCTGCGTGGGTGTGACTCCCAGCTCCTGTCTGGTTCTGGTAGAGTGTGTGTGGTAGTAGTGAGAGAGCAGAGACTGGATGGGACACAGGGGAATGATTGATGGTAGCTCCACAGAGCCAAGTTCAATGTACCATCCATCATTATGTCCTACACTCTCAGCCAGGGGAAAAGACTGAAGAGAGATGGATGCTCTCCCCTGTCCTCCTCATAATGTTGTGAGAGAATTTGAATTTGTGGGAGAGCTTGTGTTTTTAGTTTAGTGTGTGTGTGACTCTGACCTCAGTTGATGGTTAGTATCATGTTTACATTCATTAGTGGGGTCTTTGTGTCTCTGGGGTAGGCCAATGACATTACTCTCAGATTGATCAATGCTGATTAGGAGGTCAACAGCGTCGTATTGATTTCCAGTCGTTTAGAGTCACGGTATATTAGTTGGTCCGCTAATGATGATGACACAAGGGCGAACTTGAATTCAGACTGCTTCTGCAGATGAGGGGAAACGGGGAGAATGGACCAATGTTTTGCGCTCTTGGAAATGCAATGAGGAGTTGAAAGTAGGATTTTACTAAGAATAGCCACATTTAGCTGAGTGCATTCCTTTTATCAATCTGACAGAAACCCTCTGAAAAGTAGCATGGCAAGTTGCAACACAGCCTGATTGACACCTACTTTGCCTACATACAGTGGGGGAAAAAAGTATTTAGTCAGCCACCAATTGTGCAAGTTCTCCCACTTAAAAAGATGAGAGGCCTGTAATGTTCATCATAGGTACACGTCAACTATGACAGATAAATTGAGGGGGAAAAATCCAGAAAATCACATTGTAGGATTTTTAATGATTTTATTTGCAAATTATGGTGGAAAATAAGTATTTGGTCACCTACAAACAAGCAAGATTTCTGGCTCTCAAAGACCTGTAACTTCTTCTTTAAGAGGGTCCTCTGTCCTCCACTCGTTACCTGTATTAATGGCACCTGTTTGAACTTGTTATCAGTATAAAAGACACCTGTCCACAACCTCAAACAGTCACACTCCAAACTCCACTATGGCCAAGACCAAAGAGCTGTCAAAGGACACCAGAAACAAAATTGTAGACCTGCACCAGGCTGGGAAGACTGAATCTGCAATAGGTAAGCAGCTTGGTTTGAAGAAATCAACTGTGGGAGCAATTATTAGGAAATGGAAGACGTACAAGACCACTGATAATCTCCCTCGATCTGGGGCTCCACGCAAGATCTCACCCCGTGGGGTCAAAATGATCACAAGAACGGTGAGCAAAAATCCCAGAACCACACGGGAGGACCTAGTGAATGACCTGCAGAGAGCTTGGACCAAAGTAACAAAGCCTACCATCAGTAACACACTACGCCGCCAGGGACTCAAATCCTGCGGTGCCAGACGTGTCCCCCTGCTTAAGCCAGTACATGTCCAGGCCCGTCTGAAGTTTGCTAGAGTGCATTTGGATGATCCAGAAGAGGATTGGGAGAATGTCATATGGTCAGATGAAACCAAAATATAACTTTTTGGTAAAAACTCAACTCGTCGTGTTTGGAGGACAAAGAATGCTGAGTTGCATCCAAAGAACACCATACCTACTGTGAAGCATGGGGGTGGAAACATCATGCTTTGGGGCTGTTTTTCTGCAAAGGGACCAGGACGACTGATCCGTGTAAAGGAAAGAATGAATGGGGCCATGTATCGTGAGATTTTGAGTGAAAACCTCCTTCCATCAGCAAGGGCATTGAAGATGAAACGTGGCTGGGTCTTTCAGCATGACAATGATCCCAAACACACCGCCTGGGCAACGAAGAAGTGGCTTCGTAAGAAGCATTTCAAGGTCCGGGAGTGGCCTAGCCAGTCTCCAGATCTCAACCCCATAGAAAATCTTTGGAGGGAGTTGAAAGTCCGTGTTGCCCAGCGACAGCCCCAAAACATCACTGCTCTAGAGGAGATCTGCATGGAGGAATGGGCCAAAATACCAGCAACAGTGTGTGAAAACCTTGTGAAGACTTACAGAAAACGTTTGACCTGTGTCATTACCTACAAAGGGTATATAACAAAGTATTGAGAAACTTTTGTTATTGACCAAATACTTATTTTCCACCATAATTTGCAAATAAATTCATAAAAAATCCTACAATGTGATTTTCTGGATTTTTTTTGCTCATTTTGTCTGTCATAGTTGAAGGGGTACCTATGATGAAAATTACAGTCCTCTCTCATCTTTTTAAGTGGGAGAACTTGCACAATTGGTGGCTGACTAAATACTTTTTTCCCCCACTGTATCATGCTTGAATATTAGAAGGATAAGCTCTGCTGCACTAAAGGCCAATCCAGTTTCTCTGCCAGTGTAATCATGTGTTGACAGATCTAGTGGGAGTGGCAGAGACTGAGTTAGTGTGTACTGTGAAGGCCTAGGTGTATGAGGCTCACTAAAAGAGGTAGGCCTATGTTGAGAGCATGTGTGAGAAGACACAAGCCCAGTCCCCAACCGCCTTAGAATAAATTACTCAGTTCAACATGAGAGCCTCAAGGCAATGCAACCTGCACCATAAACAATGAAGTTGTTCCACTTCCTCCCCGGGGGAACTGCAATGCTCCATAAACAACAAAGCAGCAATCCTCTTTTGTTGTTTTCCAGCTGCCTACAGAGAAGTGCTTGTACCATAAGCTGTCTGTAGAAGCTTAGTGACGTGGGTTAATGGTGTAGAGAGGTTGTTGTGTACTAAGGCCCTTCATCAGTGCATTATACCCCATTGATATGACCGGTATCCTTTCCATTTCTCAGTGAGGGTTCAAATGGTCTGATTTATGCCCACTTGGACCTAATATTTGGAAAGGCTGGAGTCAGGTGCCCTTTGGGTCTAAATGAACCCAGGCAGGTGTGTTTATCTGCCCTCACCCCCTCCCCATCACCCATCCTTTCCCCCATTATCCATTAGCTATCTGCCAGTTCTCTAATGTAGGCGTGTCGGAGCCCTATGCAGGGGGGTTATTAAGTGCTTAAAGTAATGGCTGAGCCCGCCTACAACCCTTTGTGTGTCTCTGCTGATCATTGAGACACAATGAACCCCTCACAGTACATAGACTAATGAATAACCCCAGTCACACAGGAAGGCAGGCAGCTCCACAACAGAGGAAGTAGAGGGAGAGGAGCTGATGGCGGTGGGATAGTTGACAACTCTCCTGATTCAGGACAGGATGTTTAGCCTATAGAGATAGATAGAGAACTCATGGATATAACCTATTTTAGCATGGACATTGCCATCGACGGCCTCCACCCTTTTAAAGTAGGCAACTGGGTGTGGATTCTTAGGAGTTGGGAGCAATCAGCCAATGAAGAAGAACATGTACTACTTTAAAATGAAGATTGCCTCAATGGCGCTGTCCATGCTGTCACGCTATAATGGCACAGATACAAAGATGAGTCCTCTGTCTATCTCTATGGTTTGACCTCATGCTGCTAGGCTGGTGTCTGCCCACTATTGGCAGGGGACTGGCATTGTTTCTGGGAGAGTGGTGAGACAGTGACAGACACACAGACCCATATTAGGCTTTATTTCTCCCAGGGCTGATGTCACTTGATTTATTACTATACACTAAATACCAAAGTTTTGTCTTCCACACAGCTCTTAACTTAAGCCAGATTTATAGTTTTGTTGTTGTCTTCGATGGGGCAGCCTCAGTAGTTTTTAAAGAGTGAGATTGATTTGACTTCAAGGAATCAAGGATCAGTAGCTACACAAGTTGCATCATCATCAACACTCCCCAGCCCACCAGTTTCCAAGTGACTCACCCAACCCGTCATTCCTGCGCAAGGGAAGAAGCAGCGTCAGTGTGGTGGCACAGTGCCCTGCTTCTCGCTGTGCTGGTGTTACACAAGATGACCAGGCAGAGGAGGCGGTGTAGGAGGTCTGCTTGGCTCAATCCCTCCCTGGCTCACCTCAGCCACGCGCTCACTCTGTTGTGCGCTCTCTAGCATGTCCCACCCCGACAGACAGGCAGGAGAATTCATGGCAGTCCTGGGGTGACATACAGTGGGGGAAAAAAGTATTTAGTCAGCTACCAATTGTGCAAGTTCTCCCTCTTAAAAAGATGAGAGAGGCCTGTAATTTGCATCATAGGTACATGTCAACTATGACAGACAAAATGAGGAAAAAAAATCCAGAAAATCACATTGTAGGATTTTTAATGAATTTATTTGCAAATTATGGTGGAAAATAAGTATTTGGTCAATAACAAAAGTTTCTCAATACTTTGTTATATACCCTTCGTTGGCAATGACACATGTCAAACGTTTTCTGTAAGTCTTCACAAGGTTTTCACACACTGTTGCTGGTATTTTGGCCCATTCCTCCATGCAGATCTCCTCTAGAGCAGTGATGTTTTGGGGCTGTCGCTGGGCAACACAGACTTTCAACTCCCTCCAAAGATTTTCTATGGGGTTGAGATCTGGAGACTGGCTAAGCCACTCCAGGACCTTGAAATGCTTCTTACGAAGCCACTCCTTCGTTGCCCGGGCGGTGTGTTTGGGATCATTGTCATGCTGAAAGACCCAGCCATGTTTCATCTTCAATGCCCTTGCTGATGGAAGGAGGTTTTCACTCAAAATCTCACGATACATGGCCCCATTCATTCTTTCCTTTACACGGATCAGTCGTCCTGGTCCCATTGCAGAAAAACAGCCCCAAAGCATGATGTTTCCACCCCCATGCTTCACAGTAGGTATGGTGTTCTTTGGATGCAACTCATCATTCTTTGTCCTCCAAACACGACAAGTTGAGTTTTTACCAAAAAGTTATATTTTGGTTTCATCTGACCATATGACATTCTCCCAATCCTCTTCTGGATCATCCAAATGCACTCTAGCAAACTTCAGATGGGCCTGGACATGTACTGGCTTAAGCAGGGGGACACATGCAGGATTTGAGTCCCTGGCGGCGTAGTGTTTTACTGATGGTAGGCTTTGTTACTTTGGTCCCAGCTCTCTGCAGGTCATTCACTAGGTTCCCCCGTGTGGTTCTGGGATTTTTGCTCACCGTTCTTGTGATCATTTTGACCCCACGGGGTGAGATCTTGCGTGGAGCCCCAGATCGAGGGAGATTATCAGTGGTCTTGTATGTCTTCCATTTCCTAATAATTGCTCCCACAGTTGATTTCTTCAAACCAAGCTGCTTACCTATTGCAGATTCAGTCTTCCCAGCCTGGTGCAGGTCTACAATTTTGTTTCTGGTGTCCTTTGACAGCTCTTTGGTCTTGGCCATAGTGGAGTTTGGAGGATGTGGACAGGTGTATTTTATACCGATAACAAGTTCAAACAGGTGCCATTAATACAGGTAACGAGTGGCGGACAGAGGAGCCTCTTAAAGAAGAAGTTACAGGTCTGTGAGAGCCAGAAATCTTGCTTGTTTGTAGGTGACCAAATACTTATTTTCCACCATAATTTGCAAATAAATTCATAAAAAATCCTACAATGTGATTTTCTGGATTTTTTTTTCTAATTTTGTCTGTCATAATTGACGTGTACCTATGATGAGAATTACAGGCCGCTCTCATCTTTTTAAGTGGGAGAACTTGCACAATTGGTGGCTGACTAAATACTTTTTTTCCCCACTGTAATTGGTGCCGTGACTCATGCTAGTCTCCCCAGCAAGGCCACTGAGCAACCTCAGGAGCCAAGATTCCAGCCCACTGCTGCGTTCTACTCCGTCTTGACCGCTGACGTAGGAAGTGAGTGGAGGTGGACTGTGGAGGCCACTCGGTAGGGGGCAGGGTTAGGATACTGAAGGAGTTTATAGCATTGGATCTTCTATAAATGGTGCCCTGAGCTTTTCCTGATGACCTGAACAGGAAAAAATCTTAGCCCTCCCTAAAATTAGGCACGGTTCTCTTCCTTACCTCGGTTATTACTCCCAGTCCCAACCTGTTACAGCTTCAGGCTGTACAGTTAGTGAGCGTGTGTGCTGCTGTCTATCAATATCCTGCTGAACAACAACCCAATTGTTAAGTAGACTTAACCAGCAACAACACGCCACCAGAGGAAGTTCAGTTGTGACGCCGCTTCCTGCTGGCCTTCGTTTCTCTTGACAATTTCCTGCAATATCCACTCAGATCAACGCTGATAGTGGCTGGTTAGAACTCTGTGTCCCCTCCCAGGCCCTCGGTGAAAATAGAATGGTATTATCTGCTATTGAAACCTTTACTATATCCTCATACAGCACCTAGCCTCCAGGCTAACTCCTGGACCCTGAGTGAGCTGGAACTTTGATGGCTGTCATTTACCACCCTAAGCAAGTCCCCCAGTGTTTTTTGTTTTCACACTGAAAGGAAGATTTCCACTGTTTGTGTCACTCCAAACTTCAGAGAGCAGGACCTCAACTAATTTAAATGTACCCACTGAAGACCAGTCACAGAGCAGGGAGATTTGAATGAGAGAGAGACTGCAGAGAGGGAAGAAGGTGGAATTGCTTGAGATTGGCAAAGTTGTTGCCTTCTTCATGAACTCAAAAGCTTCTTAAACTAGCTACTAGGGCAACTCATATTTTTTTATTTTTTTTGCAAGAAAACAGATTGTGCCTATGAAGAAATAGGCCCTTAGTGTTTTATGCTATATAGTCTTCCATGTCAGAGCAGGAAAATATATTAGCCCACATTAGTCTCTGTCTGCTCGTCAGCTGAAACCAAAGTTTAGCTTAGACAATTTTTCTCTTTGTTTACTTGAGAAGAAGCTCTTTAAAAGCTGGCTTAGATTCCTCCCATACCCCGTTGACACAAAAATGCTGCCTGCAGTTTTTCTCCCTTTTTACACGCATAATGGCAACACTCAAAGCCTTTTATTATTCAGTGTTCTCTTATGGAACAGAGCTTTGGTATGCACCAGAGGAATGTGTGTGTTACTGCCTGTGGTCTGGCTGTTGTGGGGCGGTCGGGGGTTTGGTGGTATAGTGGTTTGAGTGACACGGACACTGTCTTAGTTCTGTGGGATACTGAGACAAACACATAGTTGTGACTCCCAGTCTGTTAATAGCCAATAGGATAGGTCTGCCCCAGAGTGGCCTAGAGGTTATTGTTAGAGCCCAGGAGGAAAACTCCTTGCCCTAACTAACAAACTCCTTGCCCTAACTAACTAACTCCTTGCCCTGACTAACTAACTCCTTGCCCTAACTAACTAACTCCTTGCCCTAACTAACTAACTCCTTGCCCTAACTAACTAACTCCTTGCCCTAACTAACTAACTCCTTGCCCTAACGCAACTGTCCTCCAGACCAAAAATAACAATTGCCTCCCAACTTCAAGGTTGCTTGCATTTTCGTACCTCCTTTAAAAAAGTGAGGGGCCAAAAGGTCACCAGAGGTCATCTTCCACGTACACTGTACTCTAGTGTTTCTGGCTCAATGTTTACCTCTAACCTCTCTATCCCCCCTCTGCTCCTCCTATACCTCACTATCCACAGCCACACAGACAGTCAGAACAGGGTGTCAGTTTAGCAAAACCATGATATCTTAAGTCTCATATCTGGCCCAAAGGATGACCCAGTGAGAGAAACTTGTATGTGACCCCTTTTCTCAAACGCTTTAAATCATGTAAGTAGGAGTCCCCCCAGACAAAGTCAATTATTTCATGCAGTGGACTGACTCCATTGTGTACAAAACCCTCTTAATCACTCTCACAAGCCCTCAAGCTGTCCAGAGCATGGGCCCTAGAACCACCATGGTTGGGGATATCAGTGAGAGGGAGTCTGTTTCCACAACAGCTTCTCTGGTGTTATTATCCTGGAGAGAACAGTCTCCTGTCCTGTCAGTTCATTTATTGGATCTGACAGTGAAAACACAATTGCGCTAACCTGGTCCCAGATTTGTTTGTGCTGACTTGCCAACTCCTATAGTCAATGTGACGCCAAATATTGGGACCAGGCTATCACGGTGCTGTCTGTTTAACAGTTGTGTATATACTGACAGTAATATGATGTCTCCTGTCTCCTCACAGCTGTGTCCAGGTGGAGGAGCACCATGCGGTGGACATTGATGTTTACCACTGTCCTAACTGTGAACCCCAACACGGACCCTCCTTGAGTCAGTATTCCAGTCTGTGTTTGTGTGTATCTCTCTGTCCATCCTGTCTTCTCTTTCTCTTCCTCGGTGGGTCTCACCATCGCTTTCCTTCGCCCTCTCTTCCCCGTTTCTCTCCAATCTGTCTTTCTACCATCTCTCTCTCTTTATCTCGCGCTCTCTCTCCATTTAATCTACCCCCGTGCCTGTTCACTCTCTCCCTTTCTCCATCCCTCCCCCTCTCCCTCTCTCTCCCTCCATGGCTGATGGACTGTCCCCAGGAGAGCAGCATGGTCTCCAGTCTGATTTAGAGGAGGCTGACCCCTGAGAGCCCGGGGCCAGACATTAACAGGCTAATTGAATGGGGCTGTAATCCTTCCACTTAAATTGGACATGGCCCTCACCTTGGCCTCTGTGCTAGGGAATATATATTATCAAGACTAATGACTATTATCCATAATTCACAAGGCTCTGTTGGTTTAAGTGAAGAAGATTGAATAATACAGTAAATATTCGTCTCAGGTCTGTCACTGGCTATAGTGATCATTTTCAGGGCCAGTGAATGCTGTGGTGTTCTGTGAGTCTGATGTTCTGCGTCTCTCCTCTTACAGTGAAAAAACGCAACAACTGGCACAGGCATGACTACACAGAGCTGGACGATGGCACCAAGCCAGTGCAGGCTGGCACCTCTGTGTTTGTCAAGGAGCTCCAGAACAGGACCTTTGCCAGGTAGATGCCCAGAACACCAACCACCAAGGACTCTGATGCCAAGCTATGAACAAGACTGTGATCTTTGTTTTAGTCACAATGCTAAACATGTATTATGTTCTCAATTTCCCTCATTGGGTTGAACATATCAAGAGGAATTTGCCATTAACCATTGTCTCTGTCTGTGTGTGTTGCAGTGGGGATGAGATCCTGCAGTGGATGCCTGGGGAGCAGGTGACCCAGAGGTACCTGGAAAGCCACGGCTGGCAGTACCCCATCGCTGTGTCCAACATGGAGGGACTGGGACTCAGGCTGCCTCCACCATCCTTCTCTGTCAAAGATGTGGAGCAAGTTGTCGGTAAGGACATGGAGAGCGAGAGTGTATACTGTTTGTTTGTGTGTGTACTGTTTGTGGGTGGGTGTGGGCATGCTCAAGCACCCTGGGTTTGATTTGCTCTGTCTATTTGCAAACATCCCCGGAGTCAAAGTAAATAAATGGAGTAGCAGGGCAGAAATGTAACTTGTAGAGCAACAAACTAAGTCTGATCACCAACCCATTCAATGCCTGTCTACTGCATGGGATGCCTATTTGATATGACGTATGTTAGCTATACCTATTGCTTTGAAATAGAATATAATTCAAAGCTGATGCATGCATTCTCTGTCAGATAGTGAGTGCCTAACATTGCGTGGACGCCATCTGTCCGTCAAACAAACAGGTTGCCAGGTTAAGAGTGTTGCCAGGTTCAGAGGGTATTTACCCCCTTTATCAATCATCTCCCAATGGCTGAATAAGCCCTAAAGGAGGGGAGGGCTAGTCTTACTCAGCCCCCAACATGACCACCTCCGCTCTTTTATAAAATAGAAAGGCCTGGTACCACAAGGCTCCTATTACAAGCCCATTACTAACCCACAGCTATCTGGGCCGACTGGACGCCCAACACAACCCAAACCCACTTGTGTTTTTATCATTAAGTTCTCTGCCATGCTCTGTTGAGCATTAAGCTGCTCTGATGTGAAGCAGCACAGGTGTTTTGACTGGGTGGAGACAGAACACTAGGAGGATCGGGTTACCTACCTCCTTACAGTTAGAACACAATGGGGGACAGGCCTGGAACCTGCTGTCTCCTGGGGTTACCCAAGCCTAGACTATGGTCGGCCAGCTTAGGATAAACCGCATGGCATTTGTCACCTCCCAGTACTTAAAATTGTGTGGTTAATGTCGTTCCTCCTTGGGGGTAGGTTGAGTTTTCAGTCTAAATATAATGTGAATGGATGGTGTCTGTAAGAACCCTACAGTGTCTAGCTGGAGTGAAAGCTAGGTGTAGATGCATTGCTTAAAACACATAAATAGTTTGTCACCCCGCTCCTCCGCACACTCCACTGGCTTCCAGTTGAGGCTCGCATCTACTACAAGACCATGGTGCTTGCCTACAGAGCTGTGAGGGGAACAGCACCTCCGTACCTTCAGGCTCTGATCCTACACCCAAACGAGGGCACTACGTTCATCCACCTCTGGCCTGCTAGCTCCCCTACCTCTACAGAAGCACAGTTCCCGCTCAGCCCAGTCAAAGCTATTTGCTGCTCTGGCACCCCAATGGTGGAACAAGCTCCCCCACGACGCCAGGACAGCGGAGTCACTGACCACCTTCCGGAGACACTTGAAACCCTACCTCTTTAAGGAATACCTGGAATAGTATAAAGCAATCCTTCTACCCCCCCCCCCCCCCCCATATAAAAAAAAAAAAAGAAGGAAAAAATGTGGTTATCCCACTTGCTATCCTAAGTTGAATGCACCAATTTGTAAGTCGCTCTGGATAAGAGCGTCTGCTAAATGATGTAAATGTTTGACCGTGTGCTATGGCCACTATATAAAGGTGGAGTATTTACTATGGTCTGTTTTGGGGTTGTTGGCTGGTAGTGACTGAGCACACACCATTCTGCTCTCTCTGTTTGGCTCGCTACCATAACTCCAGCTGTTCCCTGTCATCAGACACTGGCCAGCTGGACCCGCCGTGTGTGGTGTGTAGGGGGTTGGGGAACATTAGGGAGGTGTGTGTGGGGTGGTGGGGATCACACAAGCACCAGCTGTCCTGTCCCTACACTGTCCCTCTCTCTCCCCGGCCTTCACTGTGCCGTTTGATTCACTGCCTCCCAGCTGTGTGTGTGTGTGTGTGCTGGTAGCTTTTTACCCTCACACACACACACACATTAAAGACCGTGGCCCCCTCCCCAGTCTCTACCTCTGGGACTCATATGGACTGGACAGATTGTCTGCCCCCCCCCCCCCCCCCCCCCACTCCATCCGCTCCTTTGGTGTATTGGATGTGCCAGTCTCTCCCGTAGGAGTTGTACAGAGACATGGAAATGCCAGAGAGCTTCAGAGTTCAGATCCCCTCGCCCACTGACACCCATTAAAAATCCTTACCCTGGTGTCAATGTCACTTCAATAGGAATGGTCCTTTCTCTTGGCCAAATGTATTATATCTGAATGAATGGTTCAACTGTTAGACTGTAGACAGAAAAGGATGATCATTCCATGGGCAGACTGATACTACTTTTTGCTGTCTGCTCAACTATATGACCTTGAGTGTAAACGGCTTCGGCATCATTCTCTTGTCGTCCACAGGCGGTGACAAAGTCATTGACGTCATCGACGTGGCCAGGCAAACAGACAGCAAGATGAAGCTGAAAGAGTTCGTCAAGTATTACTACAAGCCTCATCGGCCCAAGGTGCTCAACGTTATCAGCCTGGAGTTCTCTGATACCAAGTAAGTTGTGATGTG
The DNA here is from genome assembly GCF_964263955.1 of Coregonus lavaretus. Lineage (NCBI taxonomy): Eukaryota > Metazoa > Chordata > Actinopteri > Salmoniformes > Salmonidae > Coregonus > Coregonus lavaretus. The sequence goes on along the minus strand of NC_139992.1, from coordinate 44,377,929 downwards.
GTCCTACTTCTAATAATCCATTGCTGACTCTCTTTCTATTCAAATGGATACATTTTAAATAAATGCTTTTTACAAGACATGCAAACAGAAACCAAGAGTAACCACTGACTGCTGTCAAGTTGAGTCCTTCATGATGCATTTTTGGGTGCTACAAAAACACATACAACACAAGGGAAAAACAAGAATGAACACAAACAATCAAAAATTCATTATGCCGCATGTACCGCTCATGACGAAAGTGATCAAACAATTTATCAATAATATCATTGTTCAGTACATTTCAGCACTTTTACTGTGATTTGACCCTCTTAATAATAATAATATGCCATTTAGCAGACGCTTTTATCCAAAGCGACTTACAGTCATGCGTGCATACATTTTTGTGTATGGGTGGTCCCGGGGATCGAACCCACTACCCTGGCGTTACAAGCGCCGTGCTCTACCAGCTGAGCTACAGAGGACCACTACTTAAGTAGCCGTACCTCTCTTACCACTCACTCTCTGTCCCCCAGGATGGCAGATCAGGTGGTGGTACCTAATGTAGCTCAGAAGATGTCCTGGGTGGAGAACTACTGGCCAGATGACTCCTTCTTCCCCAAACCCTTTGTCCAGAAGTACTGCCTCATGGGGGTCATGAACAGCTACACTGACTTCCACATAGACTTCGGGGGCACCTCTGTGTGGTACCACGTTCTCTGGGTGAGTGTGTGTGTGTGTGTGTGTGTGTGTGTGTGTGTGTGTGTGTGTGTTAGTTACAAGTCCTACATATGTGCTAGGCTATCAAATCCTAGCAGTGAGCTAAGTGCAGTTTGTCATAGTTTGGCAAGTCAATAAAATCAACTCTGTCCACAACATTGTTTGGTGATAAATCGATGGCCTGGCTCGCTCTTTGGCATTCCCCTCACCACTTGTAATGCTCGCTGACATTTAATCAAGTGTGTTTGTACATAGGGGGGCTATTTAGAGCAATCTAGGCTGATTGGGTACCCTGGCGGAAGTTGACCTCAGCAGTACATTTAGTCGTCGGCAAGCTCCAGGGGAAATTCTGTCCCAGCCGTGGTAATAAATGATCCCTCCAACGGCAACAAAGTAACCAACAGCTGCTAATCACAAACTACGCTTTGTGTTCATGGTGACTTCACCAGGCTGGCTGGCAGGAACTCTCGTTAGCTATAGAAGCAATATTCAGCTCAGCTTGGGAAAAAGAGTGCTGGGAAATGCACCCAAATGGAAGAACAAACCCCTGGTGTGTAAAAGTCAACCACATCTGTGTGTCTCTGAAATGAAACATTTTAGCAGACATCTAAGTGCTCCTAATTTTATAGTCACATTGTGACGTTTCATGGGTTAAGATGCTTTTAAAAAAGGAACTCTCATTAACTCTCTCTACTCTCCTTGTGTTTCCAGGGTGAGAAGATATTTTACATGATCAAGCCGACCCAGGCCAACCTTGCACTATACGAGGCGTGGAGCTCCTCCTCCAACCAGAGTGAAGTGTTCTTCGGGGACAAGGTAGACAAGTGCTACAAGTGTGTCGTGCAGCAAGGAACCACGCTGCTCATCCCCACAGGTGTGTGTGTGTGTCACAGGAGGTTGGTGGCACCCTAATTGGGGAGGACGGGCTCGTGGTAATGGCTGGAGCGGTATAGGTGGAATGGTATCAAACACATAGTTTCCATTCCAGCCATTATTATGAGCAGTCCTCCCCTCAGCAGCCTCCACTGGTGTGTGTGCGCAAGCATTTGGTCTTTATTTGTATTCTCTTGTAACAGGCCATGTATTTTAGTTTTCCTGAGAACAGCTAAACAGGCTTGTGTTCCTGGAACTGCAGTGTGGATGTAGAGGGGTCACCACTGATGATGTAGACTGGCCCTGTGACCGTGTGACACAGGAACCCCTCTGGAATTAGACAGTGTCCCTAAAATACCTTTTCCACTGTGTCCTTAAATACCTCTCTCACATTCCTGCTTTTGGTGATCTATAAATAGACTATCTGGTAGCCTTGTTTGCCCCTCCATAGAGAAACCAGTCTACATCATCAAAGTAGACAGAAACAAAACAGTCTAGTTTCCCAGGGTGCCTGCCAGGAAAATTACTCCCTTTTTAAAACACTGATGACATGTCATTGCCGAGAGAATTTGGAAACAGCAACAGCTTAGACATTAGACACACATCTATATTTTCATAACACAATAGAAAGTGCCCTAATGGAATAATAGCACGGGTAATGTCATGAAAGCGACCATATTAGAAGCGCTTGGGCCTACTTTATCCTCAGCAAACCCTCTGCTTTAGCATGTGACTTGTAATTCACCTCTCACATTCCTCCCCATGTCTTGATGACGTAACACGTTTAGAGAGCCCTGAAAGGGCGAGCGCAGTAAGCAGAACCTCATGGTTAACACATGCCCGTTGTTCTCCTCAGTAACTACAGATGGCTTTTAGAGTGCGACTTGTCATCAGTTGGTTTCACTCATGTCCTTAGTGATTTACCCTGATCTCACAGTCTCCGTTATCACCACATGGATCCTTCCATACGCTTACCTAATGGGGGAGTCGTATTACATTTGTAGAACACAGGATTCCATGTTTTTTTGCCTATGGAGAGCACCTGAGGTTCATGTAAAACTATACAGGATATGTAATCGGTTCAGAACACCAATGGTGTGCAACTCAAGCACCAGACTTTTCGCAAGTTCAGGGTATCCATACATTTCTGTGTCAATACTCCCATAGGAACAAGAAGAAACCCCACACGTTTTAAAATGCTCCCAAAGTTGTATACCTTGAGTAAAGGTTATGACTAATCAGGACCAGGGCTGCAGCTGTGTCTTCTCCAGGGGGTTAAGGAGGTTGGGATAGAGATTTGGGGAGGGGTAGAGCACAACATACTTGGCCGCGTAACCCAGTCACCCCGTAACCCTGTCAGTGCCTGCAGTATCAGTGCTGTGTCACCTCCGTCTCTGCTTTCTGTCACCTCCGGAGGTATAAAGAGCACTGCTTTATCTGAGAGCAGGGCAGAAGGTCCTCTTATCCACCGCCTGGCTCTTATGTCAGTGCCTTGTGTTTATCTTTACCAGGTCAGGCTGGCCTGAGATAACCCTGTATGTTTGTGTTATCAGGTCAGTGAGTTTGTGTGTGGGTTTTTATCAGGTTGGTGTTTGTGTGTCACATACCAGGTTTCTATCCAACTTTTTTGATGCGAGTAAAGTAGATGTCAGATAGAAAATGTGACAACAGACCTGACGGAAACAACAAAATTGTTGTCAAAACAAAATACGCTAGACAAGGTGGGATCTTTTTGTGTTGGTAAAATGAATTATGCGATGGAAACGCCTTTATGCGCAAATATTGATATAATAACCATCATATTGAAGTAAACTTGGAGTCACGTGATATGTTGTGTGGTATTCCCATTACGACTCGGGAAAGCATGCAGTTTATTAGGCTACAGATGAAATAATAATCATGATGAACTTCACAGGTTGGTGAAAGTGCACGGTGATGAGCTTGATGCTCCTTTCCAATAAATATCAAGGGTCTTATTCTGGTGACATGATGATCGATGCTTGGCTGCCGTTTTGACAAACACAACACCTAGCCACAGTGTCCTTGTATTATCACAGTCAGCGAGTCAAACGTTGACTGTGTGTGTGCTGCCCTCTGCAGGATGGATCCATGCCGTCCTCACCTCTCAGGATTGCATGGCGTTCGGAGGCAACTTCCTCCACAACCTCAACATTGGCATGCAGCTCAGGTGTTACGAGATGGAGCATCGTCTGAGGACCCCAGACCTCTTCAAGTTTCCCTACTTTGAGGCTATCTGCTGGTATGTGGCCAAGAACCTGCTGGAGACCCTGAAAGGTGAGCAACAAAATCAACAAAATCCTACAATATATTTTATTGGCTTTTTATTTTATTTCACAAGCATCATAAAAACATAACAAATATAATGACTTTGTTCTCTTTCGCAGAGTTGCGAGAAGACAACTGTCCGCCCCAGACCTACCTAGTGGAGGGAGTGAAAGCTTTAATCAGTCCACTGAAAACCTGGCTGAAGAGAGAGGTGAGGGGCACAGAATGAAATAGAACATTTGTGTTCTTTTTACATTGTATCTATGGGTGAGGGTATCAGCTTCACCTTCTCTATACTGCACCTGACTACAATGTTGGCTGATGAATATCTAGACTGAATGGTTTCGCCCAGCTGAGCTCTGATTTGAAGGGGGGGGGGGTCATAGTGGTTTTCCCCAGATCTGATGGCACTGTGCCAGTGGTGGAAACAGAGCCTCTCTGTTCAACTCCACCCTCATTGTGTGTGGAACGTTCTGTCTGCAGGTTACGGAGCCCACCAGCGAGGTCCCGGACCATATCAGGCCCAACCATCTCATTAAAGAGCTGACCAAGGAAATACGCTACCTGGAGGTAAGGGCTGGGCTGGGGTCACAGGGGGTGGAGGGTTGAGGAGCGTCACCTTTGTGTAGGTGGAGGAGCACTCAATCTGAGGGGCTGTATGAGGGGTCATTCTAATTCATCTTTCAGTATCATGCCGTATGTCACTGATGTGACGGATTTGCACCTCGTTTGTAACTGGCAATCTTTCCCTTGCGACTTCCTTGTCCATAGACGTAGAGTAGATTTTAAAGATTGAGGTTGTGTTCAAACCACTCCCTCCTCTAATGGTGTAATGTTATGTGTGTCTCAACAGGAGGAAAAGGGCAGCAGTGGTGGCACCAACAAGCCAGTGAAATCTCAGGGAAGTGGCGGAGGGCAGTGTCCGTCCACGCGCTCCACGCTGGAGAGGGTGTGCCCGGCTCGTCAGGCGCGGCGGGCAGCCCGGAAGCTCCGGGAGCAGCAGAAGCAGGAGGAGCAGGGTCCTAAGGTGCCCTCTAACCTGGAGATCCTGGAGCTGCACACCAGAGAGGTGCTCAAGAGGCTGGAGGTGGGCCCTCTGGAGGAGGTGAGAGGAACATGTCAAACTCTCACAACGCAAAACTAGAATGTGACACATTCTCTCGCATATGTCACATTTAAATGCCTTGTTATTATTGGAAATAATAATTAGATCAATCAATAAACCACATTGCTATTTTCTGTGCATTACTCCTACAAAAAGCAAAAGTGTTCCCATACTATACAGAGTAATACAATTCAATAGAAAGGTGTGATACTTGTGTTGAATGAGTCCTGATCTCTCCTATAACCCTGTCTCTGTGTACCACAGGACCCTACCTTCTGTCCCCCGGTGTATGGGAAGTTCAACATGGTGTCCACCGCCTCTGCCGCTGCTGCTGAGAACCCAGACACACACCTGCGTCTCACGCTGCACAACGGACGAATCATCCGAGACGCGAGGAGACCAGGTAGTAGCACGGCTAGCAGCCCGGTGAAGGCGGAGAGTGAGAGGTCGTCCGTGGGCCAACTGAAGAGCAGAGAGGAGATGAAGACAGAGTCAGACCAGGAACAGCAGCACAGCATTATGGGAGGAGAGGAGAAACCAGACCACCTCAGTAAGTCATGATGCTGAAGCAATTCGTGATATATACTGTACATTGTATGGTTTATAATCTGACTCAACTTTGTAAGTTTATTGACCTCATTGTCTCAGACACACCATGCTTTCTAAAGGGTCATGTTGTTGACACAGACTAGTTCTAGTAGCCTGTTGACTTGGACACAGAGAGGGAATGGTTCCTACCATTCTGTGCTCTATGGTTAATGAGGCCTGATTGCTTTCCCAGGGGGTCTTGAGAGGGTTAAGACTGAACTCAGGGAAGAAGCCTCAGGACTCTCCGACGTGTCGGACATGGACTCGGACAGTGATTCCAACACACAGGTACCTGATATTGACACTGTCTACCCCCATTGTGGTTTTGTTTGTGAGAACATAGCACTTAACACTGTCTGTTGTGTGTGTCATCACTCAACCATTTTCTCATCTCTCTCCCTCTCTGCAGCAAAACACCTCTTCTGAGGAAGATTCAGGGAGCTCCCAGAGTGATGATGAGGAGAGGGGCTCATCCCAGAGGGCCGCGGGGCACACCATAGAGCTGGACCAGACAGACCTGAACCTCCGGCACCAAAACAAGCCACTCAAAAGGTGGGTAATCTGACCGCTGTGTGCGTGGGTGAGCTAAAACACAGCTCCTGTTATTGGAATCACAACATTTATTTTTGTTATTTATTAAGGGATGGTTTCTTGTAGAAGTGTCTAAAAGTTAAACATTGAAAACGCCATCGGTTTAGTAATCTCATAACGATGGAGATGGAATTGGATTTTAAACTGAAGCCTGTGCCAATTATGCATACAAAGATTCTATTCATAACTTCCCTTTTAAAACTCCCTTTTGAGTGGTAAAGATAAGCACAGTTGGCTTTTGTGGAGTCTGGCAGTGGGCTGTAATTGACTGTGTGTCTCTTCTCTTTGTCCCTGCAGAGAACGTCCTACCTCGCCCAGCACAGAGGAGGCCATTCAGGGCATGCTGTCCATGGCTGGCCTGCTGTGCCCCTCCAAACCAGACGAGGGCGCCACTTCCCAGGAGCCGTGGTGGTCCAGCCCGAGCCGGGGCTTGCTGGAGCGCCGAGAGCAGCACCAGAATCGTGTGGCGGGAGACAAGAGCCCCATGGACAGCCAGGGCAACAGCAGCAGCGAGGCCTGGGACAATCAGGGGCCCCTCTCCCTTGGGGCCCCCAGCCCCCTGAGCCACGACGCCAGCCCAGAGGCCGACGACTACCAGTACTGTGATCCCTCCATGTCTCCCCCCCTGCACCCCTCCAAGAGGCACGCCTCCAACTCCCCTCCCGTCAGCAACCAGGCCACGAAAGGTACGTGGACAAGTCTTTGATTCTCTCCATTTGTCTAGTAATTAGTTGATGTTCTCAGGGATTAGATGCTACTGTGACACAACTCTCTCTTTATTTAGCACGTCAGCCATTCATGTGAGGTGTCGGGTTTGTTTTTCAGGCAAGCGGCCCAAGAAAGGAATGGCCACGGCCAAGCAGAGACTGGGGAAGATCCTGAAGATGAACCAACACAATGGTGTCTTTGCATAGAGCTCTGAGGGCCACAGGCAAAGCTAAAGGAGGGTAAAAGACCCCTGTCCTCACATCCAGATTTTTCTGTACACACCTTTGTCCTGGAGAAATCACTGCCTGGGGAAAGGGCCCACCTGAGAGAATTGTTGTCGGACACACAAACGAACAGGCTCACTGTGCATGCTTAGGACCACAGGGTATTGGATTCACATGAGCAAGCTACCAAGCAAGCGCTCAGCTTCACTGCAAGCACACTAAAATATAATGGAGAAACAAAAAAGCATGTTGATTACTCAACTTCAGGGAATCTTAAAGAGAGTTCCAGTGGGCGTTAACGTGCCATGGGGAAATGTTACAGATGTCCGAATGAGGTCTGCAGTACATCGCAACATTGAAGACAATTCTTCAGCCAGTGTTAATGACGTGCATAAGCCAATGCAGGCTGCTTGACGTCACACCATCTGCATGTCCCAGCCCTGCCTTCCTTGAATATCTGCAGCACTATGAACTGGATGAGACCCAGGACAAGATGGAAGTTGGGATAGACAGGCTGGCTTTCCACAGACTGACACTGGCATTGACCCACCTGGCTCCGTGTCTGGGCTCTCTCTAGTAGGGTCCTTTTTGGCCCTGAGAAAAAAGTGCTAAGCTAATTTTTCAAAATGGTGCTTAATGTTTGTACGTCCTCCATGCTCCCCCCAACTCCCCTTATCTCAATCACACCAGCAATAATGATGTTGAGTAGAGGAGAGATACGTTTTGACAGAGGCAGCACTCTCTTGGTTAGTCTTCCCTGCCACATTGAGTGTCATTTATCTATGTAAAGACGATTGCCTAATTTATCATTGCACTGTTTTTTGGGGGGTAAAAACACATCAGGTCTAAAACAATTACATTTTAACCAGTCTGCATTAGCTCATCATAAGTCTCTCTCTACTTGTATTTCACGTTTTTTGTTTTTTAATGCTTTGATATATCATATGAAAGCCATACTCCTCTATATAGAATCGATTTGATTTTGCTGCCCTCTGATGGTCAAAGGGAGACTAACACAGAGTGCTGCCTCAATAAGAAATGTTTTATAGTGTACGAACATAAGTTGTTTACCTGGTTGAAAAACATTGATGGTGAATAACAACTCGTATAATATCCTGCTTAATTTATTTGTTTTTTTAAATCTGATTGTTTTTAATGTTATTTTTGATGGATTCTGAATTATGTATTTATTAATTGAATAAGGATTTTATTATATTTTAGCCCTAAACCTCAGCTATTCTGGAGATTTTCTTCTAAAGGGGTTTATTTTTTTTTCTCTCTTCTCATGCTTATTGTGTATGTGGACATTTTAGACTTTGTGGTCATGATATATTGTGTAGAAATGATCTTACTGACCTAACTCAATCTTTTTTTCTCCACTTCTATTCTGTCCAATCAGGCTTTCTTGAAACTTGATTTGAACCTGTTTCCATTCTGTCTTCTGGTTTCCTCTCAGTGTCCAGAGGTTAGTGGGGTTGTGTGTTAAGAGAATGGGTAATATTGTAAAATATTGTGACTCCAAAATGTTACCACCCCTGCCCTGCTACACCTATAGCCTACCTGACGTTGTCTAACGACAGACATTTAAAAAAAGAAAAACACAATCATGACCTTTGGTGGTCCTTTCAATCTGATGAAAAGTACATTTGAAGAATTTGAATAGGGTGAGATTTTTTTTGTTTATATTCATATGATATGGTGCTGAAGTGAGGTGTGTGTGTTTTTGATTTGTTTGGGATTTATAGTTCTTCACTCTCAGGGAATGATGCCACAGCTATGACCTCTGATTTAATCACCAGCTACATCATGTACACTACTAAGGTATGTTCTTCCAACCAGACTCCTGTTCCACTGATACACTTCTTACTCCTTATCTCATCTAACTAAGCAGTTGTGCATTGGAATTGACCAAGTTGAAGAAATTAACATGGTCATCATCTATGTGGAAATGATACCATCTATGCTCAAGCTCTGCCTAGCTACTAGTAAGTTTTACTTCACTGTATCAATTTCAATATGTAACTCAATATCCAAGACATTCAGCATCTACCTTTTGACAGAGCAGACCCCCCTCACCACTTGTAGGTGTTGAACTACAAAGTGAGTATTTCACTAAATGACATTGACTTACTCAGTTGCCAAGTAACTTTAATACGTCCCTTTGAACAGTCTGACTTGAAAGCTGTGCTATGATTTTAACCTGCAGTGCACCTGACCTTGGTGTAATTGTGGTCTATCGCTCAGCCCCTAATGAGATATTTCACCTAATCATGACACAAAGATTACACTTTCATGTCTTCCCCTCCACGGAATACAGTGTTTAATCACATTGCCAGACATTTCTTCGAACACTATACTTTCACCTTTGAACTCTTATTGCACGTTCCAAGTCCTCACCACTCGTCTGTGTAATAATAAGCACGAGCGCTAGCCTGCAGGCAGGGTTTGTTATTAGCATCACTTCTCTCATTCATTGTACAGTATTTACCGTAAACTCTTACATGCAGATCTATTTGTGTTTTCGATCGATGGTCATGTTTCTTCTCTCTGTGCATTAGTCCTTCAGATGGTTTGATTTATGATTTAACAATGATTTGAACCATACAAACACTGGCTTACTGTGACACTTGATGCATTGAATGTTTCATTTCAAAAATAACATGTAAATATAAAAATGAACTGTTTCTGTTAAATTGACTTTTTTTTTTTTTTTACACAAAACTAGGACTAAAAATTAGTTATTATACACATTCAAAAACAGTCATTGAGTTCCATATGTACACACCCCAAAGATATGTGTTAGGATAAATTGAATTTTATTTGTTGGTCTATGTACAACAAAGCCTCTCGGGACACCCTTGTGACCTCCAGGTAGACTTGGGTAGCAACCGGGCCCACATAAGGTCTAGAAATGCAAGAAATAGAGAATAAATATTAGAATATACTTACACCTATGGTTTCAAACAATGCCACTGCTACGGTAAAGAACCTAATTGAAATGGGCATATTGACATCCTGATACAGAAGGGCTATAGTGCTTGAACAATAGCCTACACAATTGCATTACTGTACTAACAATAATAATTCAATTTCCCATCAATGTATGACTCCGTTGTGTGATGAACACAAGCTTTCATCAGAAGACAAGACATTCTCATTGTCACTGATCCTGTGGTTGAGAACACTGATGCAGCAGTACAGTAGTGTAGAGGACGAGGCACACCTGGAGTCAGTGGGGTGGAGAGCACCTCATTCCTCATCGTCAGCTGGGATCCCCAGTTCCTCATCTGTCCATGCGGATGCATCAGGCCATGGGAAGTGACCCTGAGAGAGAGAGAAGAGGCATCATGGGGTTTTAAGTCTGCCTGACAGACACCGGCTTTGTCTCCATACTTTCGTCTATGAACCGTCAAAACTAGATGGGACAGGACATACCAGGCATAGCTATGATTAGGAGCCTAATCTACATTTAACTCACCATTACTGCATCTGGGTCATGCCAGCAGTGCCACAGGATCCAGAACCACATGGCACTGCTGAGGAGCTCTGCTTGGAACGTCTGGCTCTTGGTGAGTTGTGGGAATTGCCTGTACTGGGCCTCTATGTGTGGTCCACCACCAGCTCTGAAAGGAAACAGAAAACCAGAGCACTGAGAGACTCACTTTATACCAGTATAATGTAGCTACGCTCTACACATTTGATGAAACCCAACAAACCAGTGGGTTAACATCTGATCATGGTGCCTCCCTCTGGACACCTGTTTAGTAGGCCTATTGTCAGACTGCTAACGTTAGCTAGTCATAAACTGTAGCCTAATGTTACTGTTTATAGTTAAGAAGACAGTGATGCATGTGAACACGAATGTGTACAACTCAGCTGACGTGTGAATGAAGCTTTCTTTAGTTATGAAGGACGATATTGAAGTCAACCTTACGAAGTTAGCACCTAGCTGTTAGCTAACGTTTACATTATAACAACACCAGTAACGTTACTTACTTTCGGGTTACACTTTTCAGAGGTCCACGTGTAAGAAGCTGCGTCCCGACCCTAAGGACACCCATGGCCCTTCCTAAAGAAGACATCGTTTTTTATCTTTCCCCAGTGTTGTTTTCTCAAAATGTCGTTCCACCTTGACACAGAGGGCGACCTACCAACAACGAGCGCTATGATTGGTCCAGATAAGTTATCGACTGGTGTCGTTTCCACTTTTGCACACTAGATGGAGACAAAGCCCTTTATATTTATGTGTATATTAGGTAGTTACAGAAGTTTACTTTTTTTTTTATGCATCTATGTATGTAACTCTTAATTAAAAGTGAATCGTATAGTAAATAATGGGGTAAATTTGTATTTTTTCATACATTTGAAAATGTAATGCTGCTTTCCAGACCTGGAAGATTGTATTGTGAATTAATGCATGCGTGCTTCTGTGCCAACGATCAGAAACTGACAATTGAGCAAGGACGGTTGGTGGTCATTCCAATTTCCTTCCTCTTGATTACAGGTTTTATGTTGGAACGTCATGCATCTCCTTCCTTTGCTTTGATGTTTATGTCTTCCATGACATGGGTGAGTGGTGCGCAGTAGCATAGTAGTAGAAAATGGAGTGCATTTGTTTTGCATCCAATATAGTAAATTCTGGTGGAAAGGAAATTATATGACGGCAGTCAGGTTTAATGAATAATCAAGTGACAAAAGACAGGCATAACTGGTACAAATAGTTAATGAGCATTTAAATTACTAGAGCAATTCTTCTCTGGGGTAATTGTGAAGAGTCTGTGCGCCATTTACTGATTAATGAATAAGAGAACCGAGTGGGACAACATGGCGGACAAGCTCTAAGCTCCCTATCAACAGCTAAGTGATTTGACAGTTGCTTTTGTCCGTAAGGAAAATCTTACTAAAATATCAAAGGTTCAATTAACTTCGCGTTCCATCAGTTGTAATGTATCCAGCTGTAATCGAATAATTGTTACTTTAAAGTCCTGCAGAAAAGGAAGTTTCTTCCCTTTCATGCCAGTGTTCAGTTCAGCTTTTGTTGGCCACTTTTACATTTTTATAGACATTGACCGTTACTTTCCATTCATCCTTCGACTTATGTAGATAAGATGGCTCGTCAGTCTGCATCCTCGGTTTAAATGCCAAAACAGGAAATACCAAACAAGACTTTCCGCCAAGCCAGTACGGTTTAGAAACGATGCTTTCCGCATTCATCTCGGGAGTGCGCTTTATGCACGTGCATGAACGTTAACGGCAGGCGCCATCTTATTTGCCACTGCTACGTTGTTGCAATTTCACAAAACTACGCAAAGTGATCTATAGCTTTCTCCATACAATACGTTGAATGGCGAGTTCATTTGAGTAATTCCTATCGCCGAACAGTAATAAATTGCTCATCCCGTATTTATCTTACATTTCAATGTATTGTTTTTCTTGACTCATCTCTAATGGCGCCTGGCTCTGCAAGTTCTCCGGTTGCGCCACTCTCCCCTCACAGCTCAGAACCCGCCTACAACCGAAGTCCGAATGATGTCATCAGAAGCCAACCATTTCTGCAAAAACAGGCCAATTCATGCATCATTGGTTGAGAGCAAAGTCAATCTATCAAAACAAGAACGCCATTTTGCGAAAACGAGTTAACCCTAGATTTTACCACCTAATCTCATCCCAATCAAACTGCCCGGAAACTAGGCTACTTCTTGATAACGTCTCAAAATATTGTAATAATGAAAACCCTACACTCTGAATCAAGTACAAATATATATATATATACCGTATTATAGCCCAACGACTGCTGTACAATATCACCTACGTTCGCTATAAGGTTTCCGAAAAGGATTGTAGGTGTAGCAGTTATGAAGGCTCATCTACTCTGTCAAGACGATCTGATACAACCAACAGACGAGAAATCCGAGCAAACTGCGAGTTCAATTTCGGTATTACGCGTGCGCGCGGCGTTGCGGTTTGGCTAGATCTCAGTGGGGGAAGGGAGGTCGAACTGTAATGTGATGTGAACAGGCAATGACTGGACTGGGAGATTCGCAGGAGCCACTGTATCTTCGCCTTAATTCGAACGACACGTACACTGATGGCCAACGGATTTTTTGATACATTGTTGCACAGTTGAACGCACCTCTTTTGCCTGAAGAAAATTCATCTGTGTGCATGAAATACTCTGAAAATTGGACATGGAGACATTTTACTTTACACATGCAACGATCAGTTTGCCTTGACCTCTTCATTGTAGCCTATACGCATTGTTCTGAGTATTATTGAGCTAGGCCTACATGTAACATGTATTCATAAGAATAGTACAGTTTCTTTGGAAGACTGGAATACTGTAACAGCAATTATGAGCGAAATGTACTTGGTAACAATAGCACATTATGCATGCATTTGTAGATTGTGTTATTACTTGGTCAGTATTACCTGCCCCCCCCCCATGCCTTCAGTTAAATGAAAGCATGGGCTCTTGTATAAGTGGGTTACATAAGATATGTTTCCTCCTACTGAGTTGGGCAGCAGATTTAGATACTCATTTCAAACTCTGGTAGGCCCTGGTAGGCCCTGGTAACTAGGGCCTAATAATTGCAATTCATGAGTTTGTTTTATTTGTAGCAGATACAAAAGGCATGTCATGGACCTCAAAGTGACAATAGAATATCTATTTTTGTTTTACTATTTTAATAAAGTTTCACATTTTGCAGTAGGATCATCTATAAAAGTGAAAAGAGCACTTGAATGAAGGAATCTTTGTGACATGAGCGGTGGTGAGATGCCAGACCATAGATATAGAACAGGGTATGTCTCTGTGCCAGACATCATGGTCATATGGTTGACAAAAGCACATCAGATTGCTTTGCAGTTAAGAGAAGTGGGAAACAGGAGGGAAAGGGCTGACAATTCAACAAGTTCCTCGAGAGGAAGTTATAAAAGCAACAGGACTTTGTCCTTGGCTGCTAAGAAACAGCATTGACTATACACACTATGCACAGCATTGACTACACACACACACAGTGCTTGACTTGGACTGAAATACTGTAGGTGCCAGTACTCATTTTGGGTACTGTTTATATTTAGGTGCAGGAGTTCCACAATACTTTTAAGCTAATATTCTATAGGAGGTGCAGGATCTCAAGCAGTAGAACATTTGAGGTGCCGGTACTCAGCTCCGGTAAATTCTGCCCAAGTCAAGCACTGACTACCCTAATTTACACCCTCACACATCAAAGTGTACAAATTGTTCTCAGATACATGTTGAAAAGAAAACACGTGAGCTGAAAAGAAAAACTATATACAGAACTATGTACATGAGAGTTTAGGCTATGCCTTGTATTGTTTTACATTTTAGTCATTTAGCAGACGCTCTTATCCAGAGCGACTTACAGTTAGTGAGTGCATAAATTTTTTTCATACTGGTCCCCCGTGGGAAACGAACCCCCAACCCTGGCGTTGCAAACGCCATGCTCTACCCACTGAGCTACACAGGACTATTATATGCTTATATATGTGTGACACATAGTATTCAAATGTTTATTACATATTCATCCCTTATACGTGACAATACATGTTAACAATATGTGTTACGGAGCATTATTTCAGTGATACTTTTAGTTATGGTAATAAAACAGAACCAAAAAACGACACAAAACACAAAAAATGTAATTGAATCCTATTAATGTTTTTTTTTTCCTCTCATTGCTTCTCAATTCAGCCATTTTACTGTTTTAAGCCGTTCCCACTTGTCCCTTTGTTGCATCCGGGAAGCGCTTCATGACAGCATCTGTGGAGGGAAAAATATATTGTCTGTCATGTATTGTAATTTTGTGTTGCACCATGTTGCTTGATCTTTCAAGCAGTTGAAGGAAAATGTAAATGTTTATGAAATTTTTTAATTGACAATAAAGAGGTATATTATTCTATTCATGGCAATGGATTAATTTTTAATGAGTTGTTGAACGTATGACTATAAATGAAGTTTGGAGATCATATTGTATAAATTAGGTTTATAAGCAAGAGGACTTATTTTTATTTTATATATATATATATATATATATATATTAAGCAATAAGGCACGAGGGGGTGGTATATGGCCAATATACCACGGCTATGGGCTGTTCTTAACCACGACGCAACGTGGAGTGCCTGGATACAGCCCTTAGCTGTGGTATATTGGCCATATAACACAAACCCCCGAGGTGCCTTATTGTTATTGTAAACTGGTTACCAACATAGATAGAGTAGTACAAATAAATGTTTTGTCATACCCGTGGTATATGGTCTGATATACCACTGCTGTCAGCCAATCAGCATTCAGGGCTCGAACCACCCAGTTTATAAATATATATAGGTCATTTTCTAGAACCAACTCGTTGCAACTGAACTCACATAAATCCTGCATAGTGGCATCAGACAGTGGCAAGATTTGGACTACAGACACAAAACTACAGAACAGGCAGGGCATCGGACGCGTGAACGCGCATGTAGCCAACTCTCCTTTAACGGCGCCCCTGCAATCTTGGGCTAGTGGACCCCGGAGAGTGTAGGGGCGGGGCTCGGGTTAGGGGTTGATGGGGCTGGAGGAGGCGGAGTCACGACAGTCCTGCCAGGGCCGCCATTTTTGCAAAGGGAAAAGAGACAGGGTAGAGGGGATCTAATTTCCAACAGTCGGCGTAGGTAAGACACAATTTTAACGGTTCGGAACTGACTGTCATTATTGGGTTCCAATAACTACCAAATAACATTAATTACAGTAGGGGGAGTCTCAAGAAGAATGTTATCAGTGTAAACATTTTAAAACCTTATAGAGCCGCAGTGTGGAGTGAAGTAGCTATTGTTTTGGTTGTGCAGAGCGAGGCTCTAGCGACGGGGGTCTCACCCAGGTCCCTGTTTCTTTATTCAGGGTATCTACAGTGGACTTTAACGGTAAGTAAAACGCTTTAAAACTACCTCATACGTTGTCTTAGTTTCAAGAGCTCATTAAGTTAGTCTAGCTAGCCAGTTTACCAACTTGGTTTCTCATGGCTACCTACAGTAGCTAGTAACGTTAGCTACGTGGATGCTGATGCTGTAGATAGATGGAAGTTTATAATAACTAGCTTTCTGGTATCAAATCCGTTTTCAATATAAGTGAGCTACTTTTTCAGAATGTGTTAGTCCTGAATTAGAGTTGTTTTGTTGGTGTAACGTTAGCTGGTGTTAACTGGCTAGCAACTATTAGCATTTGATAGTTAGACATTGGTGAGCTAGCCAACGTTAGCGCGTTTGAATTTTAGATTCAACTGTCTGCTTCTGAAACGTTAGCAAGCTTACTTAGCTAATGCAGTTGAATAACTAAATGTGATTGTTTGTTAATGAAGAGAAAGGGAAGCAATACTTTATCAAACATGAACTATTTTGGCTAGTTAACTATACCTGCAATGTCAGTATGCTGTTGCAGTCAAACGTAACGTTAGTTAGCTAACTAGGTGGTATGAACTACCCCGCTCTCTTTTTCAACCAGCCCCCAAAGGATGGTCAGTTTCCCATGCAATAGGCTAGTGGTAAAATTGTACTTACAGAACAAGTAAACCATGAATTGTATTGCAGTATTTGTTGGAATGGCTTGGCGTAACACATCCGTGCTCGTTAGCTAGCTACAGATTTCATGTGGTTGGAAGTGCGCTTCTTGTTGATCCAAGGAAGGGTTATTTCCGTTTATGAATAACTAGCCAGCAAGTCCACAAAATGTGGTGTTGCGCAGAGGGCATCGACAGGGCTTTTGTTTACATACACAGCTAGATAACTAAAGACAACGTATCTCTAGAAATTGTAGTTGCATTATATTTCTGATGAAAGTTCAATCGCATGTCCACAATTGTGTAAATACATTTTTTTAATATATAAAACTAGAGGCCTCATCAGTCACGAGATGAACAAACGGCTATTGGGCCAATAAACTCCCACCATTCTATTTTGTTGCTAACTAGCTGACAAATGCATTGCATCCCTTAATTTAGATTCAGAGGGTATGTAGTTTAACTGCTGCAACCGTGGGGGGAGGGGAGCATACTCAAATCGGGGAATCTTGCCTCTAACAATGTAGCCTCTATGGCCATTTAAACTGTGCGATTGGTTACAACAGATTGCCTCAATGTTATTTCAAAGGGAAATCATTAACTGCGAGAATGTATATTCAGTAAGTGTGTTAACATTGAGCATTGTCCACACCAGGATGTGCCAAGTTGCCTTACTAACTAGCTTAGCTAGCTAATCTTTCCAGGTCCAAGCCCTCGTTGGCCAGCCTAACGACGTTTACCGCAGTTCGAACGCTAATATTAGCTCGCTAAGTACCGTGAACAACTAATGTAGCAGTCTGGTAGTAGTACAAGCTTCAAATGTTTATACAGTAACTAACTTATGTATATTTGTGACCTGGCATTTTTTTTTAAAGACGAAGCTGCCCGATGTAATTTGTTAGCCGCTAGTTACGTAGCTTGAGAAAATGGTTCCTTTGCCGAGACGCGCTAGCCAACGTTTTGTAGCTTTGAAAGCCATTGCAGCTAGCTAGCATGGCTAGTTTTAGCTAACAAGCTGGCTAAATTATCGACGAGATATACTTTTTCTAATAATAACTACACAGACGGTATCGACAGATTTGATACTTAAGAATGTGTGAAACAGACGATTGATTGCTTTCTTGGGGATTTTCTTCTCGTGGCGAGGGTCCCCCAGTTACACGGTTTTCTCGCTGTCCTTAGAAAAGCGATATGAAAATGGCGGCTTGGCTTGATGTTGTGGTAATTTAATAGCTATGTTCAGCCCTCCACACCCCTATCGGCTGAGCTGACTGCAGCGCCGACACACTCACGGGCAAGCTAGTGCACAATACGATAGATTAATAAGGACTGCTTTCTGTCGTACATTTAAAAGAATGGCAATTTCCGCGTTTAATACAAAAATTAATGTGTCTGCTCATAATAGTTTGAGATTCGCGGGCCAACTATCTAGTTAGCTAGTCGTTTCCCCCCTCATGTCGTTCAATCACATATCTTTGCTAATTTCGTGGTGCATTGTATTTGAAGAGTATGCAGGATGTATATACAGATACTACTACAACAACGCAATAAACAGTAGGTCAGAGTTGCTGAATTTGACTATGTTATTGTCAGGTTGTCATATTGAGGAGTTGCATAATAGGATGCTGCACTTTGTATAAAGAACAATTAGGTTTATTGACACCCCCACTCTAATTTGACCTCATGCTTTGTCCAACACTAAACATTCCCACCCTTTTCTGACAAGTTGGACCAAGTTACCACATTTAACAGTAAGTAGGCTACTAGTCTAACTAATGTGTTTGTCTTTCAATTTATCCAGCCACACAGCAAGTTAGAAAGCAACAAAGGACATTTTTAATATCTCATAACTCACTATCATTAGGCTACCCATTCTCTCACTATGGTAGAATGGTAGGTTCATGAAACATCAATTATATTTTATGGGGTAAGCATGTAAGTAGTTAATTAGTAGTGATTATCTAAAGGTCAGCTCGACTGAGGAGGAAAGCATGATACTGATTGTGGATATGAACTATAGAGCAAGCAGGTCACAACAACCATGATGTGTGTCATTGGCTGGAACTGTGTGCTTGTGTAATATTTACCAGTGTTCAGGTATGACTAGTACTAGAAACTGTCATTAAATTAGCTAGGAAGATTTCAGTGTGGTTAGGCCTAGCTCTTAGAGGAAATTTGGAACATAGGATAATTATTCTCAATCGTATTTTCCAATTCAGAAAATGTGCCTAATTCACATTCAATTCATGAATAGATAAACAATGGGCTGTTTCCCAAGGCATACCTGGTGGTCAGAGGTCTTACGTTTTGTGAAGGGGGAATGGGGGTCTTTAGGGTCAGTTTTGTGAAACAACAGCTGTGACAAAGACCTGCTGCCCTCCTCTTGCCCCTCCCCCCCTCAGCTCCTCACAGGCTCAGAACAGATGTCCATCATCAAAAACCCTTCACAAATAATCCAACAATGAAAATAAATGGTCAGGTTTTTTTTGTGTTGTCTGTTGTTTTGGTGAAAGTGTTGGAAGTGCATGGTAACACACATCTGGCAAGTGAGGAGCTCTATATCACCCCTCATAGAAATGACAAGGAGCCCCAGTGCCCCACAAGGCTTTTTAAACTTGCCTGGCTACCCCTCACACACATCACTCCACATTGCCCGAACAATCTTCTCCTGACAGTGTACGTCTTTCCTTTCATGTGTTATGACATTTTTCTATCAGCTCAGGCCCCATTCCCAGTAGTGTGGCTCAATCCCCTGGTGGTGGCTCTAGCTTTGTGATGGTGTGAGGCAGGCAGCTCTACACTGCTCCATTCCCTCCTCCCTACTGGCCTGTGAGACAAACCGAAAAAGCTGGATACTTCTTTGTGGTGGAAACGTTGGCAGCCTCTGTCCAAATGCCTCCCTTTCCCTCATGACACCATGTTGCCATAGCCTTGTAAGAAGAGACTCCTCCTTACATTAACAGAAAATTACCCAGATTTGTGGCCATCTTGGATGGAGGCTGGCAGGAGAGACGGCCATTCATCTATTCTGTTTTGGTTCTCCAGGCGAGGGTTGTGTTAATTCCCCCTCTGCCAATCGAGGACAGGAGGACAAATCATTGGAGGCAGAGAAGTGTAGCTCAGTTGGTAGAGCATGGCGCTTGCAATGCCAGGGTTGTGGGTTCGATTCCCACGGGGGACCAGTATGAAAATGTATGCACTCACTAACTGTAAGTCGCTCCGGATAAGAGCGTCTGCTAAATGACTAAAATGTAAATGTAAAATGTAAGTGTTTTCAGTTTTCACCACAGTGAGGCTGTGCAGCTGCTCTCTTTCTTTCTCTAGAGGAGCCTAGTGAGAAAGCTGTGTAGGCTACCATCGCTGCCACAGCTGACTGACTGACACTCTGATACAGGCACTCATTTGCTTGTGACTCCCCATCTTTCTTTTCACAGACACAGGTGCATGTTTCACAAATGTCTGTCAACAGAGGGGGCAAAGTAAGGCCTCAGACTGCTGTACACTGCTCCCTCTAGTCTTACCACAGCAAAGCGTGGAGACCTAGATGGAGGGAGGCCCTGGGAGACTTGGGCCTCTCTGTCGGGAAGTAAAATAGACACCAGTTTGAACCGCGCCGTTCATCAGGACAAGTAACGAGGCCTGTGTGCATGGATGTAGCTGGCACTGTAAATAAAAGCTACTGTTTCCCTCAAGGCTGGCCTCTCTGAATACAGTAAACATTTATCACTTTTGTGTGAACATGTTATGAATACTGGATGAGAGCGGGCCTGTGTGTGTAATCAGAGGCTGATCCATAATACACAATCCCCAGCCACCAACCTCTTCTTCCTCTTAAAGGGACAGTGGCCTCTGTCGTGGTGCTAGACGTCATGCACTGACTGGAGCGCTTCTTGCTGCGTGGCAGTCATGCTATTATAACCATGTCACGGTCTCGTAGCATTGTAACAGTCTCCCTAACTGCACCATATTTAAATTGACTCACACTTCCTTCTCTGGTTCTCTCTTCTCGCTCCCCCTGGTGGGTACCCCTCTCTGCATACTATTGCACAGCTGTAAATACCTGATATGGTGTGTGTGTTTTGCTGGCTGTGTTGACAGGGAGAGGTGGCCTGCCTGCCTGCCACTCCCCCCTGGGGGACAGAGGAGTGCGTGGCAGGGAGCTGTCTCGGGTGAAACCTTTCCTTTCACCTCAACCCCAGGTTGGCTTTTCGAGCTGCCAATAGCCAGGACAGTGGGCCGCAGAGTGAGGAAGTGAAGGAGTTCATTATACAGGATGTTTACTGTTAGTCTGCTGTATCGAAAGCAGTGCTGGGTAGGACAGAAGAAGGCCACAGCTCAACGGAGCTGGTGAGAATCTATTGACTTCCTCTCTGCCTGCCTCATCCTCCACTGTAAAGAGTGCCACTTGTGTTTGTGTTGCTCCCTCTGTCCCTGGAGAACAACAGACTCCATCCTGAAACGGTATCATCTGTATAGATATACCTGGCTGACAGCAGTACACTGCCAGCCTAGGGAGTTTTACCCTATGGGGCTGCCTGGCTCTGTGGCTCCAGTGTCCTCCCTGTCTGTGTAGGGCTAGAGCAGGGGTGTCAAACGTCCGGCCCACGGGCCGGATCAGGCCCGCAAACAGGTTTAATCCGGCCCGCGAGATGATTTTGAAAAAAATAAAAAAATAAATTATAATATTTTTGTAAAGTATAAAAATGCGCTGCAATTTTTCAATAAAATAAACTGCTGTTCCAATTGCGTACACTGGATGGCGAAATAGCAATTGTGTTAAGCAAGCAAACTGTTTATACCGGGGCAGAGTAAGTAGGTCAAGCACGTGCAGCCAATGAGCTACTTTGTTTTGCCCGCGATATTTATTACGGCTTCTACTTTTAACATTATGTGCTTTGGCACCCTCATTGCCCCAATATGTCTCTGTCAAAAAAGAGAAGTGGACGCAGAGTGCAGAGTGTTCCAAGAAAAATTGTCATCCTATTTATTCACTGAATTGAATGGGAAAGCTGTATGTTTGGTGTGTTCAGAGCATGTTGCAGTGCTGAAAGAATATAACCTTCGTCGCCACTATGTGAGTCTTCATGCCGACAAATATGACAACTTTCAAGGACAGCGGAGATGAGAGAAGGTGAATGAACTGTTGGCGGGTCTGAAGAAACAGCAGTCTGTGTTTACTCACAGCCGAGACATCAGTGACGCTGCAGTGAAAGCTAGCTACCTCATTGATAATGAAATCGCAGTGGCTTCAAAACCATTTAGTGAGGGTGAATTTGTAAAAACATGCATGATGAAGGCAGCGGAGATTGTGTGCCCTGAAAAGCGGCAGGCTTTTGCAAATATCAGCCTGACAAGAAACACAGTTGCAGACAGGATTTCCGATCTTTCAGTGGATTTGGACAGCCAGTTGAAGCAAAAAGTAAAGTCATTTATTGCGTTTTCGGTTGCAATTGATGAAAGCACGGACATTACAGATGTTGCACAACTGGCCATTTTTTCATCCGCGGAGTTGATGACACATTGACTGTCACCGAGGAGTTCGTGGAGTTGGTGCCGATGACAGATACAACGACAGCAGCTGATATTTTTACCGCACTCGTCGGCGCGCTGGACAGGGTCGGAGTGGACTGGTCCCGCACTGTCAGCCTGGCTACAGATGGTGCGCCCTCAATGATCGGGAAAAAAAGCAGGCGTTGTGACAAAGTTCAGAGAGAAAGTGCAATCTGCAAATGGAGGACGTGATTTTTTGACTTTTCACTGTATTTTGCACCAGGAGGCTTTGTGTTGCAAGTCATTAAAGATGGATAACGTCATGAAGGTGGTCATCCAAACTGTTAATTTCATCCGATCCAGAAGCCTGAATCACCGTCAGTTTGACAGCCTTCTCAGAGAGAAAGACCACATCTATGGCCTGCCATACCACACTGAGGTAAGATGGTTAAGCCGAGGTGCTGTGCTGAGGCGTTTCTTTGATTTACGAGAAGAAATTGAACAGTTCATGGAAGAAAAGGGCAAACCAGTGTTAGAATTTCATTCCGCAGAATGGATGCAGGACCTTGCATTTATGGTGGATGTTACAGAGCACCTGAATAACTTGAACAAACAGCTGCAAGGGCGCAACAAAGTTTTCACGCAGTATTATGACAGCATATGTTCTTTCAAGTTGAAGCTGTCATTGTGGGAGACGCAACTTGCCGGTGGTGATGCAGCTCACTTCCCCTGTCTGAAAAATGTGTGCGCGACCCAACATGTGGCAGACATGAAGCGGTTCAAAGATAAAATAACGAGACTGTTACGGGAGTTTGAGCAACGCTTTCAGATTTATGTTTATATGTTTTTATGTTGATGTGCTATTGTTTTTAATTGATTTTATTTTATTTGTATATTTAACCTATTCTTGACTCTGTGGTTCTTGCACTTGTTTGGGGAACAGGATTTCATTCTTTTTATCTACATTTCTGCCTGAGAAATGACACCCTGATATAGTTCTGTGATCTGTGATATACTTCTGTGAATCACTGAGGCATTGTGTGTTTGTGTGTTCTTTGTCCTCAGAACTTTCAAATAACTTGAGGTGTTTTATGATTAATAGTGATGTTGTGCTTTTGGACACTGTCCTCAGGCTCCAGCTTTATGTTTATATGTTTTTATGTTGATGTGCTATTGTTTTTAATTGATTTTATTTTATTTGTAAATTTAACCTATTCTTGACTCTGTGGTTCTTGCACTTGTTTGGGGAACAGGATTTCATTCTTTTTATCTACATTTCTGCCTGAGAAATGACACCCTGATATAGTTCTGTGATCTGTGATATACTTCTGTGAATCACTGAGGCATTGTGTGTTTGTGTGTTCTTTGTCCTCAGAACTTTCAAATAACTTGAGGTGTTTTATGATTAATAGTGATGTTGTGCTTGTACTATTTTGGACACACTGTCCTCAGGCTCCAGCTTTATGTTGTATGTTGATCGTATTAAAACAAAGAGAACAATCTGAAGTTGTTGTTTTTAAGTTATATATATATACCATGATTTTTCCGGTCCGGCCCACTTGGGAATAGATTTTCCTCCATGTGGCCCCTGAGCTAAAATGAGTTTGACACCCCTGGGCTAGAGTCAGGCCCTTAGTAGCCCATGGGAAGCTGGCCTTGCTCTGAGGCCCAGCACAGTTGCGTAGGTCAAACACAAGAGGAGAAGAGGGAGCCAGGGTTCAGATAACCAGTTTATGTTAAATGGGCCTTTAGCTAGTTAGACTACCTCCCAAATAGCTGGCCCTGGGCTGGGGCTGCTGCAACCGCAATCCTGATACTTCCCTAGCCCCGTCCACTTCTTGTTGCTGTACTTCTTGTTGCTGTGCTACATGCTAACGCTACCTGCAGTTGAAGTCGGAAGTTTACATTCACTTAGGTTGGAGTCATTAAAACTTGTTTTCAACCACTCCACAAATTTCTTTTTAACAAACTATAGTTTTGGCAAGTCGGTTTGGACATCTACTTTGTGCACGACACAAGTAATTTTTCCAACAATTGTTCACTGTATCACAATTCCAGTGGGTCAGAAGTTTACATACACTAATTGACTGTGCCTTTAAACAGCTTGGAAAATTCCAGAAAACGATGTCGTGGCTTTAGAAACTTCTGATAGGCTAATTGACATCATTTGAGTCAATTGGAGGTGTACGTGTGGGTGTATTTCAAGGCCTACCATCAAACTCAGTGACTCTTTGCTTGACATCATGGGAAATTCAAAGGAAATCAACCAAGACCCCAGGAAAAAAAATTGTAGACCTCCACAAGTCTGGTTCATCCTTGGCAGCAATTTTCAAACGCCTGAAGGTACCACGTTCATCTGTACAAACAATAGTACGCAAGTATAAACACCATGGGACCATGCAGCCGTCATACCGCTCAGGAAGGAGACACGTTCTGTCTCCTAGAGATTAACGTACTTTGGTGTGAAAAGTGCAAATCAATCCCAGAACAACAGCAAAGGACCTTGTGAAGATGCTGGAGGAAACGGGTACAAAAGTATCTATATCCGCAGTAAAACGAGTCCTATATCGACATAACCTGAAAGGCCGCTCAGCAAGGAAGAAGCCACTGCTCCAAAACCGCCATAAAAAAGCCAGACTACGGTTTGCAACTGCACATGGGTTTAAATGTATTTGGTTACGGTGTATGTAAATTTCCGACTTCAACTGTACTTAGTGCAGGGCAGTCTGGGTACTGGGCAGATTCAGTGGAGGCGAGGGTGGATGTGGTGGTTGGTGATATAACGCCAGCGCGAGCCAGGCGTGAAATCGATCATGGAACAGTGCTGTAATGGGGCTTGAGTGTCTCTGACCAGGGCTGGGCGATATGGCCAAAATATCATATTTTCAAATTGTTTACATTATTTGACGGTATTTAATGTTTTTTTATAATAAAGGTTCTACATTTGTTTTATGAGTAGTGTGAGACCCTGGGGTGGCAACACCTACATTCTAAGTGATTTCAATGAGTCTTTCTCCATTCTGATTTGTTTTATACTGTTCAATTCAACCAAAAATAATCTCCAGCATTTTAATCAATTTCTGCATTTACTGCTCTCATTTGAGATCATTTCCACATTGCCACGTAGGGCTGCACGATATTGGCAAATAATCGATATGGGACCCTATAATCTTTGGCTACATTAAACGTTTCTTCATGTAGCCAACATATCCATGCTTCGCCTATACCTCTTTTGATTTAGAAGATACTGTTGCACAAACAACATGCTGATTTAGGCCTATGCCATTGCTGGTATCAGTTTGTTAGCTAGCTGTGTTTGCTCTGACTCGGTACATTTATTAGCTAGCTAACTAGCGATTAGCATTAGTGGCTAACACGATTTTGCTAAAACTTGCTAAGAAAAGACTAGCTGTTTGCAGATGTAAGAAACACAAACTACAATAGTGTAATTATAGAACGCTTGTGGATTTATATTAAGAAGCAATGTGGAAACATTGTCATCAACATTGTTGCATGTGCTGCTTTGACCATGCAGTGTATCTCGTGATCAAGCGACAACAAATGCGCTCCTTGAGTGACAGGGGGCGGGGCTAGGTCTATGTGGAAAGCGGCATTGGAGAGAGAGAGAGAGAGAGAGAAGAGACGGATGACTCAAGTAGCGTGTAAACTAAAAATGGATGTTACATACGGCATATCACATTTAACAAACCAAACATTAAAATACCGTTATAGAAGGTAAAGTAAATCCCAAACCGGTCTGTGCATCAATACCGGTATATCGTAAAATATGGTATACCGCCCAGCCCGATCTCTGACTGTTCTTTTGGTGGATAAAGTCCGACCCCCTCCCCCTTCAGACAGTTACACACAACCACACACTGCTATACTATGGCCGGGGTCTCTCAATTCTCTGCAATTAACACCAGGCACAGAAAAGCTGCATTTGCGCCTGTCAGTCTCACTTTTATTTGGTTTGAGTAGTTGGGCTTTCTTTCCTAATATAGACAAGACTGAGTCACACAGGCGAGCTCGGCGCCAAGCAATGATTTGGTTTGTCATCGGTCATCCCTATCAAATGTAAGAATGTCAAGTGGAGCCCGCCTGTGCTGTGTTAGGGAGGAGAGGAGTGTGTACGGAGGGAGAGTAGGCCAGAGCAGGGCTGCCCCAGACCAGCTGTCAGAGCCTGGCTGTACTGCACTGAAAACCCTGGCTGGCTGGCTGTAGCCTGCACCTGAGATGGGAGATGCAAAAATCCCTGTTTTTGAAGATCCCTCCTTTACCCTCTGTGTGTGTGTGTGTGTGTGTGTGTGTGTGTGTGTGTTCGTTTGACAGGGTACAAGCCCAAAGTGTGTAGGGTGATGTGTGTAGAGTAGCCTCTAGGGCACACTGTCTCTCGCTCTCTCTCTCGCACACACAGAGTGCTGGCCTGGGGCCATTGTCTGCTGGTGGTGGTTAGTGTGCTCTGCAAAGCGTGGATGTGGACAAAGCAATATCATTCTCTCCCCAATGCCTTTTAGTGGGCCTGGATACAGTGCAGTTTGCTGCTGCGCTATAAGTTGTCAATGGTCTGTTGGCATCTTTTGATGGCCACTAGTGGTGCCCAATCTCTAACACAAGCATACACACATTGTAGGCCTACATCCCCAACGTCCTGTATTATTGATGAATGGCTTCACCTTCAGAGATAAAGCACAGAGGGAGCCTTGGCAGCTTGGGCACAGTGATTAATGAAGGACAGGACAGCTGATGCAGAGAGTAACCCTGTTTGGGCACTGTGAAAAGAAGGGTTGCGACATTCTGATGGTGTCTTTTTCCAGTGTATAGGAGTGTCTTCATTTTGGGGTGGTGGGTGTGTGCGCTCATGGCTGGCTGCTGCGATGACTCAGCCTATGAGGATGGTGTGAAGTCACTTCAGCTCTCTGTTCAGAACTTGGAGGGAAGGAGGAGAGCAGCTTCATTTAGAATCCCATCTTTATTTCCAGCGTTCTCTTCTCCCGGCTCAAAATCAAACACTGAGACTTGGCCCAAAAAGCCTAAATGAAAACAAGCTCTGACGTACGCCGGCTCCAACTAGCCTAGCACGAGGGAGCGTGTGTGTGAGCTGAATTCAGTTCAGTGACTGGTCTGTCTGAAAAGGAGCGCTATTTCCCCACACAATGACGTGACTGTGTCCTTAGTGAGGAGGGGAGATTGGGGAAGGGAGGAGAGGAGGGTAGGGCGAATGAGAAGAGGGGAGAGTGGGCTCAGCTCTCTGCTGTACTCTCCCACCCAGTCTCAGAAGGCTGCTGTGCCTGCCTGTGCTAAAGGAACCCTAGTACCCATACAGGAGTTTGGGCGACTCCCCCACCCCTCTCCCAAACAGAGGGTAGATGGATCATTTGGAAGGCTCCCTGCAGCGCTGTGAGATCTTAGATGAGCGAACATCAGACAGAACGAGGGAGGGAGTGGGGTGCTACAGCTTTCCTCCTCGCTTGACTAGCAATATTACTGCCATTATCATTTTTTCTTTCTCTCCCCCTTTCCCTCCTGTACTCTCCCTCCCCTCCCAGATCTCTCCCCTTTCCCCTCATTCACCATTTTCTCTCTCTCTCTCTTTTTGGGTTTCCATAACGGCAGTGGATCTGGCTGAATGAAGGTGTCTTTAAGTGCCCTCTCTTGCTCTCTCACTCTCTCTCTCAGCCTCTTTGTAATTAGGAGCCCTGTCTGCGGCACTCCCCTTCATTTCTATGCTCTGAGGTTTATTTAGGAAGTGCAGAGAGGAGAGAGAGAGAGAGATCCGGTGGTGGTGGGGTGGATGGGGCACGGAGAGGGAGGGCAGAAGGAGCGAGGTGGAGAAAGAGCGAGGGAGCGCTTGTCTTTTTCCTCTGCTTTTTTTGGCATGTTGGTCCCGTGTGACAGACGGCTCCGCTAAAGGAAGTGGGAGGAGCGTCGGAGGCAGTCACAGCACTCAGATTTAGTCAAGAATGCTGTACTGTACTTGTTAGCCTTTTTTCCAACCCCCCTTTTGTGAGGCTTGAATGTGTCTGGCCCTGGTGCAGTGGCTGTAGCTGTGTGTGTATGCGCGTGGCTGTGGGTGCCTCCCAGCAAAGGAATGTGTGCAAGGGTCTAGAAGGGGAGGGGGTTTGGTTTATCTGTCTGTGCGGGGGGGGTGTGTGTGTGTGTGTGTGTGAGCTGAGCATGCGTGCGTGTGTGCATTCCTGAGCAGTGACAGCAGGATTCCCTTAGACAGAGGCAGAGATGAACACAGCAAAACGCTTGGAAACAGATGGCCTGTTTCCGAAGGAAGGGATTTTTACTACACCAAAACATACTGAGCCTTTGAGATAATACAAAACGGTTGTATGTCATTTCAGTGTTCTGGCTAAGTGCCCCATTGTTACGGGGAAATGTTCCACCAACAATTGGATTCCATTGTTAATTGAGCCACACACAGCTGGCTGTGATATGGGCCCTTCTGTTTAAAGGGACTGTAAAAATGTTTCCGCCATCTAGTAAACCTGAAATGTGTGTGTCTGAGATGAGCCCTCTCTGCTGGAGGGCTGGTGCACACACACACACACACACAGAGGTGTGAACTCTAGGCATGTGTCCCTCCCACTAATCCCACTTATCAACAACGCTGTGCTCTCAGTATCAGGGGCAGCACATATGCTCCGGTCTGGACACATGCATTGCATTACAACGGCTATAAGCTATAATGGCCTGTACATTACCACCAACTGTTTGTTTATAGGGTAATTGGGACAGGTCTATTTAATCTATTTGCATAGTATTATTGCCTGTTAGCAGGAATGGCTATTGGTTACCTCTGTTGTCTGTCAACCTACCATTTAGTCCCTCCTCCTACTGCTCTCTTCATCCCAGAGAGGCTACAGTCTGTCTGACACCTAATGCAGTTAATTATTGACTTAGTCTTTTTATGCATCTCCTGTCCACCTGCAACGCTGAACAAACAGTGTGAGAGGGGGAAGGAGAGAGGGAGAGTGAGACAAGATGGCTATTTAACACTGGCTTTCACATCCAGACACAGCCAGGGGTTTGTGACAGCTCTAATTCCAGCGTTAAAGGATTGTGTGTGTGTTTCTTTTAGAGCGCGAGAGTGTATGTCTGTGTGTGTGTGTGTGTGTGCTGTTCTGCTCAGTAGAACACTCCTGCTCTGTGAAAAGATGGCCTCTCTGTGTTGTTGCGTTTTTCTTTCTCCTCCATTAATGGCCGCCAGTCAGAGCTCTGTTCTCTCACACCCCCTTGTGGTGGAACACTGCCACCGCAGCATCCTGCATTCCTGGCAGTCTGTGTAGAGGTCGCATTTGACAAGTTTACCGACACCAGGCATCACCTTACTATAGCTCCTCTTCCCCCTTGCATCCATCAATGTCTCAGGTAGCCAGTGAGGTGGGTGAGGGTTCTCTAGGGAAATTCCTATCATTCCGTGTTACTAGCCGTTAGCTAGTAACTACATCTCACACAGCTGAATTTATGAATCATTGTGCTTCCTGGAAATACCCCAGTTTTCAGTCTGACTTATCATATTGGTGACTGTCCCTTTTTGCACCATGCTAACTCCCTTGTTGTCTCTCTCTCTCCCTCTGTGGCAGGCCTTGTGGATGCACTTAGATGTCTGCAATGAGTGCTGTGGCTGGCATGCCTCAGTGTTTTGGACTCCCGTGCTCTGGACTCAGTAGGACAAGAATTGATCAGCAGAGAACGTCATGAGCATAGTGATCCCTGTAGGGGTGGACACAGCAGACACCTCATACCTGGAAATGGCTGCAGGCTCAGAGTGAGTATACAAATGTCTTCAGGTCCAAACCAACATCTCATGATTCATCTCACCCTTCTCTTACTCTCTCTATTCTCCTTTTCACTCTCTCGCTCTCTCTGTCTCTGTCTCTGTCTCTCTGTGTTGCATTGATTCTGTTCTTGCCCTGCTGAGGGGCTCCATAGCCCTGCTGTCTGCTGTACTGGACAGGCCTGGTCAATCACATACATAGCACTCAGCGTCTCACACCAATCACTTCCCATAGACGTTCTCAATGCCCTAGCTATTAATCTGACCAGACCACCCAAGTTCCATATATGACAAAACACACTTTGTAGAGAAGATATGAGGCAGAAGAGCTTTATTTAACTAGGCAAGTCAGTTAAGAACAAATTCTTATTTACAATGACGGCCTACACCGGCCAAACCCGGACGACGCTGGGCCAATTGTGCGCCGCCCTATGGGACTCCCAATCACGGCCGGTTGTGATACAGCCTGGAATCGAACCAGGGGGTCTGTAGTGACGCCTCAAGCACTGAGATGCAGTGCCTTAGACCGCTGCGTCACTCGGGAGCCCTTTATGCTGTGCTTATGACACACACCCTTGCTGTTCACTTTATATTTCTGAGTTGTTGCTTCTGTGTAATACACTGTCAGTGTAGCTAATGTCATGATTTAGAATGACTCCTACCAACCTGATACCTCCACGTGGAGAGAGAATTTTACTCTGAAAATGACGCACCTGATCCTTGTGTCTATACTCTGTACAACAACAACATACTGCCCTCCTCACAGTCTGTCCTATACTCTCCTCAAGGATACAGTCAAGGTATTATAGACAAATAAGAGAGACCTCATCTGTGCTCCTGTGGTTGAAGAATAGAAAGGTGTGTTTTTAGAGGGGCTTGTCTCTTTAAATGGGGCCGTGTCACTCTCCCCCAGCCTTAAGAGCTGTTGCGGGCAACCACCGCTGGTTGCCATGGAAACCTCCCCCCAATGTCTCCCTTCCGCACTGCGCAGGGGCCATTGCCATGGTCACCGGGATGAATGACAGGTGGCCCTCTTGCGGTTAAGGCGTCTTAAATGGTTCCAGTCGCGCTCACCTCTCTTTCCCCCTTCTCCCCCCTTCCAGTGAGCTTTTTTTAGAGTTGCGTCTCATCCCAGGGCCCTTCTGTTCGTAGGGGCGGGTTTTAAGCCCTCTCTCTCTCCGCCCTGCGTCTGCCTGCCCCTGCCTGATTCAGATTTCGTCAAATGAAGTTAACAAGCTTGAATTGGGCCTCCGCTGTGATGGTTTCATACAGAGCACAGAGTATGGCTGGCTGGCTGTAAAACTCACACACACAGAACTACCTACCGCCACTGTGCCCACAGACCAGGGTAGTTATCATCTAGCCCTCTTCCTACCACCCTACTGATAAAACAGGACATGTCACAGATCTTTGGTGCCCTTTTGAGGCCCTCGTGTTCTGAACACAGAGCAGAAGTTAGCATTAGCGTGTTAGCGTGCTAACCCTAGGAACACCAGGGCTATCCCCAGAGGAGTGGTCACGGCCTCTCCACCTCCCTCTGAAGGATGCAGCGTTGTGACGAGCTGGGGTGTGTGTGTGTGTGTGTCGTGACAAGCTGCGTGTGGTGGCCGTGTGTGATTCTACCTACCCAGCGACACACACATTGAGTTGCCATGGCAGTGAGTGGAAACACTTTGGAGTGAAGGCATTGCCTCTGGCTGTGCAGAATTGATCTCTCTCTCTCTTTCTCTCTGTGTGTGTGATCTCTTGCTCCATATTAAGCTCTCTCTTGAGCTGTGAGCTATGATTAGCACATTCCTAGCCTAGCTGTCTGTTTAATTGAAACCTCCATTCCATCTCTGTTGTCTCTCTCTGCTGTCTTTGCTGTCTGAGTCTCCCAGTGTCTCACATCGCATAGCTTCCCCCTAGACGTGTGTGTGTGATTGTATGATATTGTGATTGACTATAGCATCATGCACTTTGTCTCTGTGTCTCTGTCCCTTCGTCCCTGACTTCCTATGAGACATACATGATTGATGCAGTCATTCTCAGTCCCTGTAGCCCAGTCACACTGAGACCAAACATGGCCCCTCGCCATCCGTCAAACAAACTCACTCATCACTCGTCTGTTCTCTTCTCCTTTTTATATCATCCCCCTCTCTCACCAGAGGGACTATTCCAGGAAAACACAATAAAGCCCATTTGAAATACTCATTTAATACATGAATGAAAACGTTCCGTCTCACCACTGAATGATGCATGCTGCATCCCTGCAAATCCCTGATTTATGAAGTATAGATTTTACCCGAGTAAATCATTCACACACAGTTGTCAGTAGCCTACTTTCAAGTTTATTTGGTTTGGGTTACTTCTCTGCCCTGGGGAGGGTAGTGAACTGTGTGTGTGTGTGTTTCAGCGAGTTATGTACACACCTTCCCCGGGGCCCACGCCTAGACCTTTTTACATGCACTTACGTTTTCACTTTGAGCGCCAATACCATATTTAAGGAAGTGTTGCACAGTGAGCGTTGGGAGGTGATGGTGTGCAGCACGCGGTGAGACTAGGGGGGGAACCACTGACTCCACCAGGTACTGTACTGCTGCTTTACCCTAGGAGGGACGGGGTGACTAGAGGGAAGGAAGGAAAGGGAGGGTTGGAGCATTGGAGAGGAGTGTGTGTTTGTACTTTAACACGCAGACACGTGGCACGTCCATTCGTTGGAGTAGCCTAGTTTTGCCTCACTACTGTGATGCTACTAACTGTCTTGGCTTGTCACGTATTCCAGTTACTGGCTAGAAGTGTTTCTGCTGGGCAGTGTGTGTGTGTGTGGAGTTTCACATATTTTCTCTTTATTATTCTGGGTTTGTGTGTCAGCTGTTCCTAGTACTAGATGTCCAAATATGCTACATAGCCTGTTTGAGCCGTACAGCCATAGCATCCCCTCAGGCATTCTACTACGCCATCAGACCACATATACAGTTTGTAACACGGTACCTTTGAAGCTGTCCAGTTTGTTTAGTGGGCTTTTCTCTTGTAGTCTGCATTGTTAGCTAAATGTTTTGGCAGGGCAGTTGGCCTCTTGTCAAGGTTTCATTTTGCCTCTGCTTCTGAGATGTGTTTGAATGTGCAAAGCCAGCTTCGATACACCTGGGGGAATCTCTATTTTCTCTCTCCTCTCTCGCCTTCCCTCTCCCTCTCTTTGACCTTGAAGCAGTTGTCTGGACTATCCTGGATAAGAAGGGGAGGATTTGGTGGAGTTTCTTCCTCAGGACTGACCAACAGGCTGTTTGTGTGTAGGAGTTGGAGTATTAGTTGTTGGAACATCAGCTAGCCTTTGGATTTGTCATGACAAATCAGCCTCGAGTCTCAAACTCTGTCTGGGCTGTCACTGGTCTCTTTCTTCCCTACTCTCTAAATGCACTTCTCTCCTGACAGTGCCACTCCTCCCTTCACTCCTTCATTATCTCCCCTCTGTTGTCCGTTTGCCAATCCCACTTCCCCTTTTGCATAGTTTTTTTTAACCACTACTTCTTCCTTCAATGCCAGTGAGAACTAGCCTAGTTAACCTTACCCCCATGTCCTTGGTTTAATTTTCAAACAGCCTGACAGGCTTTCTCTGCGCCACTGCAATGTCATAGAATGAAAGTGGATATACCGGTTTGATAAATGAGCTCACGGAAGTGAATGCCTGTTATTGTTACTGCGTGTGTGAATGGTGTGTGTGTGTGTGTGTGTGTGTGTGTGTGTGTTAGCCTCCAGTAGTGTGTGTGTGTGTGTCCTCTAGAAATGGGGCTCAGGTTTAAATGGTCTTTATTGTGGAGAGATTAGGCCCCCCATTTAGTTATTTGCCCTGCTATCAGCTCTGTCCAGTTAGCTGAGGTGATATGATGGGACCAGGCCACACACACACAGGGCTTCTGGCCTCTGTGATCCTTATGCCTCTTCCACTCTGTGTCACAACCACTGTCAGCTCTCCAAATAAACACTCCTCATTAAGCCAGTGGAAGAGGAGAATCAATGAAGCACAACAATACACTCACTGCTTATGAGGAGATTCTCTCTTCTATTCTACCCCTTTCTCTGTCTATCTGTCGTTTTACGCTACACTCATATCTCCCCTTGTACTGTAGTGAATCTCCCTCCTAACGGTTTCCCTCCCTTTTGCATGTCTATCTTTCATTTTACAATCTCTCTCTCTCTCTGTGCTCTCTCTCGCTCTCTCTCCTCTCTCTCTCTGTTGTAAATAGAATCCCCTTCTTACTGTTTCTCTCCCTCTTTCATGTCTATCTTTCATTTTACAATACACTGATCTCTCTCTCTTCTCTGTTACTGTTGTGAATGGGATCCCCCTCCTAACTCTGTTTCTCTCACTGTCTCTCTGTCCAGCAGACCAGAATCGGTAGAGGCCAGCCCTGTGGTGGTGGAGAAGTCCAGTTACCCGCACCAGATCTACAGCATTAACTCTCACCACTCCCACAGTTACATTGGGCTGCCCTACGCCGTGAGTACACTCACACTTCAACACTACACAGCAGTACACACCAATGCACTATAATACACTATAATACAATATGCCAACACTACCATACACTATATTACAATACACTGACACTACCATACACTATATTACAGTACACTGACACTACCATACACTATAATACAGTACACTGACACTACAATACACTGACACTACCATACACTATAATACAGTACACTGACACTACCATACACTATATTACAATACACTGACACTACCATTCACTATAATACAATACACTGATACTACCGTACACTATAATACAATACACTGACACTACCATACACTATATTACAATACACTGACACTACCATACACTATAATATAGTACACTGACACTACCATACACTATATTACCATACACTATATTACAATACACTGACACTACCATTCACTATAATACAATACACTGATACTACCGTACACTATAATACAATACACTGACACTACCATACACTATATTACAATACACTGACACTACCGTACACTATAATACAGTACACTGACACTACCATACACTATATTACAGTACACTGACACTACCGTACACTATAATACAGTACACTGACACTACCGTACACTATAATACAGTACACTGACACTACCATACACTATATTACAATACACTGATACTACCGTACACTATAATACAATACACTGACACTACCATACACTATAATACAGTACACTGACACTACCATACACTATATTACAATACACTGACACTACCATACACTATATTACAATACACTGACACTACCATACACTATATTACAATACACTGACACTACCATACACTATATTACAATACACTGACACTACCATACACTATATTACAATACACTGACACTACCATACACTATATTACAATACACTGACACTACCATACACTATATTACAATACACTGACACTACCTACCATACACTATATTACAGTACACTGACACTACAATACAGTACACCAGGGTTCTTCAATTCCGGTCCTGGAGGGCCGAAACGCTTCTGTTTTTTATTTCTACCTGGTAGTTAATTGCACTCACCTGGTGTCCCAGGTCTGAATTAGCCCCTGATTAGAAGGAGAGGATGAAAAACAGAGGTGTTTCGGCCCTCCAGGACCGGAATTGAAGAACCCTGCAGTACACTGACACTACCGTACACTATAATCCAGTACACTGACACTACCGTACAATATAATCCAGTACACTGACACTACCATACACTATAATACAGTACACTGACACTACCATACACTATATTACAATACACTGACACTACCATACACTATATTACAGTACACTGACACTACCATACACTATAATACAGTACACTGACACTACAATACACTGACACTACCATACACTATAATACAGTACACTGACACTACCATACACTATATTACAATACACTGACACTACCATACATTATATTACCATACACTATATTACAATACACTGACACTACCATTCACTATAATACAATACACTGATACTACCGTACACTATAATACAATACACTGACACTACCATACACTATAATACAATACACTGACACTACCGTACACTGACACTACCATACACTATATTACAATACACTGACACTACCGTACACTATAATACAGTACACTGACACTACCATACACTATAATACAGTACACTGACACTACCATACACTATATTACAATACACTGACACTACCATACACTATATTACAATACACTGACACTACCATACACTATATTACAGTACACTGACACTACAATACACTGACACTACCATACACTATAATACAGTACACTGACACTACCATACACTATATTACAATACACTGACACTACTATACACTATATTACAATACACTGACACTACCATACACTATATTACAATACACTGACACTACCATACACTATATTACAATACACTGACACTACCATACACTATATTACAGTACACTGACACTACAATACAGTACACCAGGGTTCTTCAATTCCGGTCCTGGAGGGCCGAAACGCTTCTGTTTTTTATTTCTACCTGGTAGTTAATTGCACTCACCTGGTGTCCCAGGTCTGAATTAGCCCCTGATTAGAAGGAGAGGATGAAAAACAGAGGTGTTTCGGCCCTCCAGGACCGGAATTGAAGAACCCTGCAGTACACTGACACTACCGTACACTATAATCCAGTACACTGACACTACCGTACACTATAATCCAGTGCACTGACACTACCGTGCACTGACACTACCGTACACTATAATCCAGTGCACTGACACTACCGTACACTATAATCCAGTGCACTGACACTATATTATAGGCTATACAGCGTATTGGGGTCCCCGGACCCTAGTTTGGGAACTTGTGCACTACTGTACAGTAGACTACACTACAGTGCTACTAGACTACAGTACTGGCTACATAGCATACTTTTCTCTCTCTTTCTCTCTTACGTGCTACCTGACCTAATATACCTGAACTCAGCTCTCTCCTTCCTGGTTCATCATCAGTCAAGCTAGCTAGCTTCCTCCATGCTAATGTAGTTCACTCCTCATACAGGCTAGTTCACTCACCTGGGGGAGGAGACTGTGGATATGGGTTAGGGTCAATCACAATGCAGTCTTAACAATTGAACAATTCATATTGGAAGTAAGTGGCAGTTTGCAATTGTTAAATTAGAATTTCAATGTTTGACGTAGAGTATACTATAAACCATAGAGATGGAGAGAACGCCATAGATCGTTTTCTCTGGTATAAACCTGGTGTATGTGTCACCCTCAACACCTTTCTGTCCTCCTCCCCAGGACCACAACTATGGGGCGCGCCCCCCGCCCACGCCCCCGGCCTCCCCTCCCCCCTCCATGCTGATCCAGCCGGGCGAGGGGCTGTTTGTGCCGGGGGGCCTGCAGGACGAGGCGTCCAGGGGCACCACACTCAGCACCTCAGAGGATGGCAGCTACGGGGCTGACATCACCCGCTGCATCTGTGGCTTCACCCATGACGACGGCTACATGATCTGCTGCGACAAGTGCAGGTAGGAACTGGGAAAGACCCTGGACTCTCCTTTATCAGGTCACAGTGCTTTAGACCACAGAGTCCATACTGTCTTAGCAGTGATTCATAAGCATTCTAGGTTTCAAACAGTGTCCATGTCTCATCAGTGTCTCAACTTTTCAATGGGATAAGTGACCCCTGTCTAGACCCCACTGTTGCATTGTGAATGGCTGCTGTTACTGTGTCTGACCCTCTGCCCTCTCCTCTCTCTTCTGGCAGTGTGTGGCAGCACATAGACTGCATGGGGATCGACAGGCAGCACATTCCTGAGACGTACCTGTGTGAGCGCTGCCAGCCGCGCAGCCTGGACAGAGACCGGGCCATCATGCTTCAGACCCGCAAGAGGGAGAACATGTCCGGTGAGTGGAGAGATGGTGAGATATATATATACCTACCTCCTCCAGTCCCTCCCAGTGCGCTGCAGTAAACAGCTCTCAGATCAGATGGCAGTGTGATAAAGACTGTGTAAGTTAGTCTGCTCCATACTGCAGCCTCTCCCCCCTGCAGGTCTGAAGCCACCCAGGCCACATCTGACCGGCCTTGTTGTTTAGCCCAGGGTTTCCCCCCCAATTTACCCTATTCAAATAATCAAAGCTTGTGAATGGCTGCTGTTACCACATTTATGATTCAGCTGCAGGCTGACACCTGCTGGTCACATCGAGTAATTAAACAATGCAGACATTAAGAATGGCAGACTGTGCTATGGAAAATCTTGTTTTTACCTTTGATAAATAATTTGTCTAAATCAGTTAGAAACAGGAAAATGTTGCTTTGGTTGGACCCTGCTGTACAAGATGCACAAATAAACCTTTATTACCAATGCTTTATTAAGGCATACCGGTATGTATCTCTGCAGACGGGGACACCAGTGCCACAGAGAGTGGGGACGAGGTGCCGCTGGAGTTGTACACGGCCTTCCAGCACACACCCACCAGCATCACACTGACCACCGGCCGCCTGGCAGGCAACAAGCAGGCCGACAAGAAACGCAAGAGGAGCGGAGACAAGGAGCCGGCCCGAGCCAAGAAGGTCTGTGTTCAAACTTCCATAGCTTCTTATCTAGCCCCCAACTGTGCCTCTGAGCTTTACATGTATTTGTAAGTGGAGCAACTCTCAGTTGTTTTGGCATGTTTAATTTGACAGAAATCTGTAAATTTGTTTTGCACAATGTAATGTCTCTTAAATGGTGGTAAACATTGTTTTTTATGCTGTCTGCTCACTGGAGTCTCTTGTCTAACAGGCGTTCCGTGAGGGCTCCAGGAAATCCTCCAGAGTAAAGGGTGGAGCTCCAGACATGGAGCCAGGGGAGCACCCATCTCTGTGGGAGAACAAGATGAAGGCCTGGATGGAGGCCTACGAGGAGGCCGGCAGCAACCAGTACAGCGAGGACGTCCAGATCCTGCTCCGCGTCAAGGAGGCCGGCGACGGCAAGACCCTGGCCTACAACACACGCACGGCCGCCTTCAAACCACCTGTGGAGGTAGCTGAAACGGACACAATGACTCACAAACATTTGTCCTTGCCTGAGCGGGCAGCATCTTACCTGATGTCCTGTTGTCTCTCCCCTCTCCAGAGCCAGGTTCAGAAGAATAAGAAGATAATGAAGGCAGTGAGGGACCTGGCTCCAGACTCCCTCATCATAGAGTACAGGGGCAAGTTCATGCTGCGACAGCAGTTTGAGGCTAACGGATGCTTCTTCAAGAGGTGAGGACCCATCTGGTGGAAACCTGAGCTCAAGTAGAATCCTCAGCTCAAATGTAAAAGTGGAATTCTACACTCCTTTTTATAGTTGTATGTTTTATTGAGACATTTGAGAGGTAGAGGGAGAGATAGAAGGAAGGGGTGTGTATTTGTGTTGTGGTTCTTTCTTGGCAGTGGGCAGTAAAGTCCTCTGTCAGCTCCCGTTGAGCTCCTGGCTATCTTCCCCATGGCACCATATGGACATCCCCAATCTGTTACTATGTCTGTCTGCCCTGCATTTCATTCATCTCTCTCTCTCTCCAGGCCGTACCCTTTTGTGTTGTTCTACTCAAAGTTTGACGGTCTGGAGATGTGTGTGGACGCCCGCAGCTTTGGCAACGAGGCCCGCTTCATCCGACGCTCCTGCACCCCCAACTCTGAGGTGAGTGGCCAATCGCAGACCACGATACTAAACCTACGGCTCTAAACCCTGACCACATCCCCCCAGAGCCACTAACCTCAACTTAATGTAACTTCATAAGTCTCAGTGGGTGCCTCATTCTCTCTCTCTCTCTCTCTCTCTCTCTCTCTCTCTCTCTCTCTGCACTCTCGCTCTCTCTCTCTCTCTCTCGCTCTCTCAGGTGCGTCATGTAATAGAGGATGGTATGCTCCATTTGTACATTTACTCTTTGAGGTCCATCACCAAAGGCACCGAGATCACCATAGGCTTCGACTATGACTATGGCTGCTGGTAAGCAGGGTGGAATATATCACCTAGTACACACACACACACACACACACACACACACACACACACACACACACACACACACACACACACACACAACAAGACAAGATTGGTCACCCTCAACCAAGGTCTTTCTACCTTCTCTTTCTTTTTCTCCCCCCCTCTATCTTCTCCCCTCTCTCCTTCTCCCCCATCTCTCCCTCTACCTTCTCCCCCCCCCCCATCTATCCCTCTACCTTCTCCCCTACCATCTCTCCCTCTCTCCTTCTCCCCTCCTCCCCCATCTCTCCTTCTCCCCTCCTCCCCCCATCTCTCCTTCTCCCCCCATCTCTCCCTCTATCTTCTCCCCTCTCTCCTTCTCCCCTATCTCTCCCTCTATCTTCTCCCCCCATCTCTCCCTCTATCTTCTCTCCTCTCTCCTTCTCCCCTATCTCTCCCTCTATCTTCTCCCCTCTCTCCTTCTCCCCCCATCTCTCCCTCTATCTTCTCTCCTCTCTCCTTCTCCCCTATCTCTCCCTCTATCTTCTCCCCTCTCTCCTTCTCCCCCCATCTCTCCCTCTATCTTCTTCCCTCCTCCACCTCTCCCTCTATCTTCTCTCCTTCTCCCCCATCTCTCCCTATCCCCCATCTCTCCCTCTATCTTCTCTCCTTCTCCCCCATCTCTCCCTATCCTTCTCCCCCCATCTCTCCCTCGATCTTCTCCCCTCTCTCCTTCTCCCCCATCTCTCCCTATCCTTCTCCCCCCATCTCTCCCTCGATCTTCTCCCCTCTCTCCTTCTCCCCTCTCCCCATCTCTCCCTCTATCTTCTCCCCATATCTCCCCTCTATCTTCTCCCCTCTCTCCTTCTCCCCCCATCTTCTCCCCTCTCTCCTTCTCCCCCCCATCTTCTCCCCTCTCTCCCCCCATCTCTCCTTCTCCTCCCCTCTCTCCTTCTCCCCCACATCTCTCCTTCTCCCCCATCTCTCCCTCTATCTTCTCCCCTCTCTCCTTCTCCCCCCATCTCTCCCTCTATCTTCTCCCCTCTCTCCTTCTCCCCCCCATCTCTCCCTCTATCTTCTCCCCCCCATCTCTCCCTCTATCTTCTCCCCTCTCTCCTTCTCCCCTCTCTCCTTCTCCCCCATCTCTCCCTCTATCTTCTCCCCTCTCTCCTTCTCCCCCCCATCTCTCCCTCTATCTTCTCCCCTCTCTCCTTCTCCCCCCCATCTCTCCCTCTATCTTCTCTCCTTCTCCCCCCCATCTCTCCCTCTATTTTCTTCTTCTCTCTGTAGTAAGTACAAGGTGGACTGTGCGTGTGTGAGGGGGAACCCAGAGTGCCCGGTGCTGAAGCACAACCTGGAGCCCACTGAGAACCTAGGGGCCAGCAGCCGCCGGCGGGGCCGCAAGGACAAGGAGCCCATGATGCAGCGAGGGGACCACCTGGACCTGGGCCAGAACCAGAACATGACCCTGGACTGTGACGGCAGGGCCAAGGGCCTGGGGGCCGACGGCAAGCAGAGGAAGCTATCACCCCTCCGCCTCTCCATCTCCAACAACCAGGTAAGATTTCCCTGGCAACACAACTCCCTTCAATCCACGTCTCCATCACACACCCCCTATCCCCATCCCACACACACACCCTCTATCCCCATCACACACACACACACACACACCCTATCCCCATCACACATACACACACCCCCTATCCCCATCACACACACACACCCCCTATCCCCATCACACACACACACACACCCTATCCCCATCACACACACACACACCCCCTATCCCCATCACACATACACACACCCCCTATCCCCATCACACATACACACACCCCCTATCCCCATCACACATAAACACACCCCCTATCCCCATCACACACACACACACACACACCCTATCCCCATCACACACACACACACACCCTAGCCCCATCACACACACACACACCCTATCCCCATCACACATAAACACACCCCCATCACACACACCCCCTATCCCCATCACACACACACACACCCTATCCCCATCACACACACACACCCTAGCCCCATCACACACACACACACACACACACACACACACCCTATCCCCATCACACATAAACACCCCCCCATCACACATAAACACACCCCCATCACACACACCCCCCATCCCCATCAAACACATATCCCCATCACACACACACACACACCCTAGCCCCATCACACACACACACACACACACACACACACCCTAGCCCCATCTCACACACACACACACACACACACACACACACACACACACACACACACACACACACACACACACACACCCTATCCCCATCACACACACACACACACACACACCCTATCCCCATCACACACACACACACCCTATCCCCATCTCACACACACACACATTCACACCCTATCCCCATCACACACACACCCTAACCCCATCACACTTCTCTATCACAGTCTTTGTTCAGGATTGCCCTATAGGAGCCTATAAGTTGGCGTTCCCCTTAAAGACCTTTT
Organism: Coregonus lavaretus; assembly: GCF_964263955.1. Classification (NCBI taxonomy): domain Eukaryota; kingdom Metazoa; phylum Chordata; class Actinopteri; order Salmoniformes; family Salmonidae; genus Coregonus; species Coregonus lavaretus. The sequence goes on along the minus strand of NC_139992.1, from coordinate 44,335,539 downwards.
TGTGTTATCATATTTATCTTGTTTTCCATTTGGTTAGCGTCCAATGTCCATGTGTGTAGCCATTTTTCAATGCTTCTGTTATGTTTGCTGTATTTCTGTTTTATTAGTGTTATCCATTAGTAGACCACTTGTATTCCTCTATCATCCGTCTTGGTTCCCCCTCTCCCTGGCCCAAAGCCCACTCCTGCACCCAGCCTTCTCTCACCACTGTCAGCCGTTTGCTCTCACTGTACCGTGTATCGCTGCTCAGAGCTGTCTGGCGTTTGGATGGCATTTAGCCCTCTCTGGTGGCAGATGAGACATGCTATCACGCTGTGTCATCTCTGCTGCAGTAGCTCCTGAACGCACCACTAGGCATCCCTCTACTCAGTATTACACAGAGAGAAAGACCTCTGTCGCTGTGCTGGTCCCCAAGGTTGTGTTCAGTAGACACCAAACGGAAGAAAACGTTCAATGTGAAACTGGCAGGTACTATCTGAACCTGTCTAGTAAGTCTAATAACCCCGACCCAGGGTTGTCTAATAACCCCGACCCAGGCCATAGGTCTTATCGGCAAGCAAGTTGCTTCTGTGGTAGGGACTGGTAGTTCCCACGATGAGTGATTTTAAGGACTGATCTTAGATCTGGGGGAAGCACACAGAAGGATGGTTTATGGAGACTGGGTAGACTGATATATGGTCTAGAATGTGAACGGTGAAGTGCGAGGCATCGCTATCGGACCAACACGCACAAACAAAGAAATGCACTCGCTGAATACAGAAGCTGTCCACATCTGTCATTGTGCGCAAACAGACCTTTGTGTGACCACAAGCCACCACTTGATATATTACAGGGTAGTTGTTGGGAGTGGGCTCAAAACAACGCAGCACAAGGCACTACAGAAGTGAGCTTGGTCTCTCGCTCTTCTTTGAAAAGGGGGTACGGTTTGCGTTTCGCTGTCATTCTGACTGCCTAGGACCAAATACAAGCTTTGAGCAAGTTTGTGCACAGACAAAGCCACCATGTCCCCAGTCAGTACCCCCAACTGTCACTCTCCCCCAGACGATCCCCTCCTCTCTCTCTCCCTCCCCCACCTACCCCCTCACTACTCTAGACCCTCTAGTCTGTAGCCAGACTGCCTGTGGTTGGTCAGTGCCATGATAAAGCGCCACCCCCCCTCCTCTCCCCCTCTAACAGGATCCGACAGAGTTAGAGGATGTAGAAGACCAACCTGATAACTCGGTTAGCAGTGAAGTAGAGATGGAGTCAGAGGAGACCATTGCAGAGAGAAAGAGGAAGATGGTAAGTTCAGTGTGCCAGGGCTGCAGCGCGCCCTGCTGTGTGCAGCCCATAACCCCCCCCACCCCCATAGGAAGCTCATCCTTGCTGGTGTGGGTCACTGTTTGTGTGGCGGTGGTTTCCCCCATCTCCCCCCACGAACCCCCTCCCTCCTCACCTCCCTGCTACTGCTGCTGTCTCTGCCTCATCCTGTTGCTGTGTAGCCTAGCCCGCTGGGTCCACCACCCCCCCCCCCCCCCCCCTGCTCTCTGTCGCTCACTCGCTTCCTCTGGCAGAGCCCTCAAACACTGAGGCTCTGTGTTTTAGTCATCATTATACATGGGTTATTTTCCTCATTTAGTTAAGAGTTCATTTGCTAAACCGGTACACCACACATTACACCATTCTGGGCCCTCCAGAGCCACAGACCCCCCTCCTCCTCCCCTCTCATTAGCTGAGTATACACGAGCCCCAGCCTCATCACACGTAAGTACTGGAACTCTCCCTGTGTGACTGAGTATGACCCTCACGTACAGTATTGGCCAACTTTTGAAATGGCCAATTACTGTTCACAATCTCTCTCCTCTCCCCTGCTAAAGAGCTCTGGTGACCCGGAGAGATGGGGTCACACACACACGCTGGCACGCTCTCCCTCTTTCATATACACACATACACACACTCTGGAAATTACCCTGCCGTCAGCTCCCTTTCACACGACGAGGCCCAAGGTGTAAAGCGCTGACTCATCATTCTGGCCAATGGACTGGCTCTGGCTCTGCTAAATAGCCCAGAAAGAGGGAGAGAGAGAAGAGGGGAGGATGGAGGGGGGAGGGCTGGGCACAACTACTCTGTGCCAGGGCCTTATTGACTCTGGGTAATCCAATAGCCTGCCTCCCTCCCTCCAAGGGAAGCTGCAAGCTGGTCCAGGAAGAGGAAGCCCCTCTATACTGTGGAAGAAAGAGCTTCTGGATTCACTGTCCTCTGATGTAACAGTCACCCTCTGGTCTGGTGTATGTATGGTGTCCAACCCTAACCACGCATCCACAACAATGCCCTGTCCGCATGGGCTCTTAACACTGGGGATGTCTGTGTGTGTTAGGCATGGTATTTGACCCACACTCATATTAAAGATGCCAGGGATACTGACATGGCATGGAACACACACACGGGTTACACTAAGGTTCGGTTTTGGTGTTGCAGATGGTATGCAGTTGCTTGTCATCAACCTTGGTGAAAGTTGGTGATTGGGTTGTTGCTATTGTCTTCATTGGTTTTCTTGCCATGTGTCGTGGGTGCAGTATGTGGTTTATGACACTGGTGATGTGGTGAACTGAGTTCCAGTGCTGGTGGGTTGTGTTGAAATCACTGTTCATTCATTGAGCCCAGTATGACTGAGAGAATTGGAAAAATAAAAAGTCTTCCTCCTCCTGGGTAAGCTGGTGTAAGCAGACGAGGTGAAGAAGCCCTAACTGGACATGCGTCTACAGGCAGAAGGCAGGCATTATCCCTATGTGCGCCCCTCTTCTCTCCCCTCTTTGATAACACTGTAGTGCCCAGGTCACCTCCACCCCCCCTTCGGCTGCCCACCTGTCCCAGAGGATCCCTGTGGGTTGGCGACACACTGAAGCCCTTACAGTGGGGAACCCTTGTGGTGTGTTTATGTGTACAGTGGGGAAAAAAAGTATTTAGTCAGCCACCAATTGTGCAAGTTCTCCCACTTAAAAAGATGAGAGAGGCCTGTAATTTTCATCATAGGTAGACGTCAACTATGACAGACAAAATGAGAAAAACATTTCCAGAAAATCACATTGTAGGATTTTTAATGAATTTATTTGCAAATTATGGTGGAAAATAAGTATTTGGTCAATAACAAAAGTTTCTCAATACTTTGTTATATACCCTTTGTTGGCAATGACACATGTCAAATGTTTTCTGTAAGTCTTCACAAGGTTTTCACACACTGTTGCTGGTATTTTGGCCCATTCCTCCATGCAGATCTCCTCTAGAGCAGTGATGTTTTGGGGCTGTCGCTGGGCAACACGGACTTTCAACTCCCTCCAAAGATTTTCAATGGGGTTGAGATCTGGATACTGGCTAGGCCACTTCAGGACCTTGAAATGCTTCTTACGAAGCCACTCCTTCGTTGCCCGGGCGGTGTGTTTGGGATCATTGTCATGCTGAAAGACCCAGCCACGTTTCATCTTCAATGCCCTTGCTGATGGAAGGAGGTTTTCACTCAAAATCTCACGATACATTGCCCCATTCATTCTTTCCTGTACATGGATCAGTCGTCCTGGTCCCTTTGCAGTAAAACAGCCCCAAAGCATGATATTTCCACCCCCATGCTTCACAGTAGGTATGGTGTTCTTTGGATGCAACTCAGCATTCTTTGTCCTCCAAACACGACGAGTTGAGTTTTTACCAAAAAGTTCTATTTTGGTTTCATCTGACCATATGACATTCTCCCAATCCTCTTCTGGATCATCCAAATGCACTCTAGCAAACTTCAGACGGGCCTGGACATGTACTGGCTTAAGCAGGGGGACACGTCTGGCACTGCAGGATTTGAGTCCCTGGCGGCGTAGTGTGTTACTGATGGTAGGCTTTGTTACTTTGGTCCCAGCTCTCTGCAGGTCATTCACTAGGTCCCCCCGTGTGGTTCTGGGATTTTTGCTCACCGTTCTTGTGATCATTTTGACCCCACGGGGTGAGATCTTGCGTGGAGCCCCAGATCAAGGGAGATTATCAGTGTTCTTGTATGTCTTCCATTTCCTAATAATTGCTCCCACAGTTGATTTATTCAAACCAAGCTGCTTACCTATTGCAGATTCAGTCTTCCCAGCCTGGTGCAGGTCTACAATTTTGTTTCTGGTGTCCTTTGACAGCTCTTTGGTCTTGGCCATAGTGGAGTTTGGAGTGTGACTGTTTGAGGTTGTGGACAGGTGTCTTTTATACTGATAAAAAGTTCAAACAGGTGCCATTAATACAGGTAACGAGTGGAGGACAGAGGAGCCTCTTAAAGAAGAAGTTACAGGTCTGTGAGAGCCAGAAATCTTGCTTGTTTGTAGGTGACCAAATACTTATTTTCCACCATAATTTGCAAATAAATTCATAAAAAATCCTACAATGTGATTTTCTGGATTTTTTTTTCTCAATTTGTCTGTCATAGTTGACGTCTACCTATGATGAAAATTACAGGCCTCTCTCATCTTTTTAAGTGGGAGAACTTGCACAATTGGTGGCTGACTAAATACTTTTTTTCCCCACTGTATATGTGTTATTGGGGGGACCCGGGCCTCTTGTCTTCTAAACCAGGCTGTCTCTCTGTAAACCATTCAGGCCAGCCCAGCGGAGGAGTCCCATCTGCACGGCGTGGGGGCCTCCAGCTGTCTGGGACTGAGTAAACCGGAGGTAAACTTGACCCACCAACCCCCTTCCCCCCCAAACATACCCCCCTGCCTGCCTGCCTGCCTGCCTGCCCCTCCACCTCATAGGGGACCCCACTGACTGACAAACATACTAACTGCCCCCCCCCCCCACCTCCATCTTCTCTCCACTGACCGGCCCTGTGGCAGACCCCAGTGTGTCTCTGCTACTAGGTGTGGTAAAGCTAGTGTTGGTGCGGTCTGGTGGAGGCAGCCGGAGTGTTATAAAAACCTTTCCCTGGCTCATATACACACACCCTGAATGGTTTGGTAAGGGTCTAATGTTACTTTCCGACCTCCCAGTTCCATGTTGTTTTGTCTGACATCTCTCACATCAACAGGGTTTTGACTTGTTCCATCTCCGTTGTTTTTGTCTCCATTGGAAGGGAAAATGTTTTTTGTTTTTTTTCTGTCATTCTGTGGCACTGTTGTTTATTTCTGCCAGCTAGCTAGCCAGACTGCCTCTTGCCTGTCCTGTGTTGCGATAACGTGTCCCTCCCCCTCTAGGCCCAGTGGAGCAGGAGACTAACACTTACCACTTTGTCCCCCTCTCTCCTTTCCCCCTCCGCTACAGACCCGTGAAGAGAGGAAGATGGAGGCCATCCTGCAGGCCTTTGCCCGCATGGAGAAGAGGGAGAAGAGGCGGGAGCAGGCCCTGGAGAGGATCGGCACCAAGTCAGAGGGGGGCATCAAGGAGGAGCCCCCTGCCACCCCCGAGGCCGACATGCAGTCTCCTAGTATCATGACGGTAAGCACACGCACAAGCACACATCACTGATAGTTGACTCAACATTGGTTACACCAGGTCATTAGTATAAAAGAGAATGTTCTCAATAATCTAAAGGTAATTATAAACCCATCCAAAACTATGCTACTGTACTCTATCCTAACCCGGTCTCTCCCTGTCTGTCTGTCTCTCCCAGCCCCTGCTAGAGGTGAAGGAGGAGCCGGGTCTCAACAAGCCCACGCCGGCCAAGCTGCGAGGCAGCAAGCAGAGGAAGAGCTTCTCGCGGAGCCGCACCCACATCGGGCAGCAGCGGCGGCGAGCGCGCACCATAAGCACCTGCTCTGACATACCTCCCGGCTCGCCCGGGGAACTCCTGGACCCCCTGGCCAATGACGGCCCAGACGGAGAGGCCTCCAGGGACCCCGAACCAGAGGCCCTCTCCTCCCATGCCCCCGACACCAGCCCCCCTTACAGTGGCTCCCCGGCCCCCGACAGAAACCGCTCCGGGCAGAAGTACCCCAAAACGAAAAAGGTACCCTACCCACGGCTCAGTGCTCACCCCTAAACACGGCTAGTCACTATTCTATTTCGACTTAGAGGAATGTTATATTCCTACTAGTGAAATGTCACTCAATACTATAATCAAATGCAGTTTGCTTGTGACTAAAGCTCTCTCTTTCTCTCTCTACAGCACTTAGTGAGTGAGTGGTGCGTCGACAAGCATGAGCGCTTATTGCGGACCCCAGAGCCGGCCCCAGAGAGGCCCCTGAGGATCAGCAGCGACCCGGAGGTGCTGGCCACCCAACTCAACGCCCTGCCCGGCATGGGCCCCAGCCCGCACGTCTACAGCACGCCCAAACACTACGTCCGCTTCTCCTCACCCTTCCTGGCCAACCGCAGCCCCACCACCCCTGGGGTGCCCACCGGACGTCGGCGCTCCCGCGAGCTGCCCGACACGCCACCCACCACAGGCTCCTGCAAGAAGGTATGTTGTTCACCCCGCAGGGGAATGGAGAGAGTGTTAGCTGTCAGGTATAGCTGCAGGGTAGAGACAGAACGACAGTATTACCAGCAGAGAGACGGACTGACAGTATTACCAGCAGAGAGACGGACTGACAGTATTACCAGCAGAGAGACGGACTGACAGTATTACCAGCAGAGAGACGGACTGACAGTATTACCAGCAGAGAGACGGACTGACAGTATTACCAGCAGAGAGACGGACTGACAGTATTACCAGTAAATGTAATTGTATTTCTGGTTGACATGTCTAAGTCGCCTCCCTCCCTGTCTTCTCCCCACAGCGCTGGTTGAAGCAGGCTCTAGAGGAGGAGACCACCACCCCTCCACCAAGCAGCGGCCAGCCCACCCTGGTCATGCCCAGCGAGGGCCCTCTCAGCCCCCCTATCAACGGGGACTCTGACAGCCCCCTCCCCTACAACGGCTGCTGCACCTTGCCAGGTGAGGACTCTGGTGAGGACTCAGGAATGTGTGTGTGGGAATATGTTTCTTATAACTTATAAGGAACATAAATCTTGTATGCAAGTGTGTGTGTTTTTTTGTGCATGTGAGTGACACTTCCTCCCTGTGTGTGTGTGTGTGTGTGTGTGTGTGTGTGTGTGTGTGTGTGTGTGTGTGTGTGTGACATACAGAGTTGCCCACTCCTCTGAAGAAGCGGCGTCTGGGTATGTGTCCGCTGGAAGCCTGCATGTCAGAGAGCTCCACACCCTACTGCTCTCCCTGTGCCACGCCAACCCGGGCCGACCTATCAGAGACGCCGGGTACGCCCCTCCTGTTGGCCACGCCGCCCCGCATCACCCGTACGGAGGAGCCGAGCCCTGAGCCTCTACCCAGCACCCCCACACACACACTCAGTGCCCAGCAGGAAGTAAGACAGACACACTCGCCTACACACACACACACACACAGAGGGAAGTGAACAGTTTGTTATTATCTCTTTTCCTGTGTCCACAGAGCGAGTCTTCCCTGGACAGCTCACCGGAGGGCAGTCGCAGACCCAGCACCCAAGAGGCTGAGCTGCCCCCTTCGCTGCTCTCCTCCCCCTGTGTAGCGGTCAGGGCTCCCAGTCTGGACGTACTGACCCCCCTTGAGGCCAAGGCCAGTGCCCCCCTGAGCCCCCAGCCCCCCACCGCTGAGTCCCAGGACTGTGGGGGAGAGGAGGGGCCAGAGACGGGGACAGGGGCCGAGGACAGCAGCGAGGCCCCCTCCTCCTCCACAGACCCAGCCTCATCCTCCCTCCTTCCCCCCTGGATGAAGAGTCCAGAGAGAGTAGGTCTGTCAGGGCCAGGGGGTCTGTCATTCTCCCCCATCAACTCTAACCTGAGGGACCTTACCCCCTCACACACTCTGGAGCCCATCTTGGCCTTCAGGCCTGAGGTGGTGGCTGTGGCCGGGGCTGGTGTTGTGGCCGGGGCAGTGACAGTACCAGTACCCTTGGCAGCAGGACCCTTCACAGAGGCTGCAGGGTCTCTCTTCTACCCCTGCCCTGAGGAGGGGGGAACCCTGGGCTTCTCTCGTTCACTGAGTGGAGACAGCACCGGAGAGGGAGGGTCAGGACAGAATCCCCCACAGAAGAAAAAGGTGAACTGCTGCTATTCATCCTGCCCATTCAAGCTGTGTTAAGGTTCCTGGACTGATAAAGTAATGTCTGTTTTCTGATGTTGTGTGATGTCATGTGTTTTCCCAGGTGTCTTTGCTGGAGTACAGGAAGCGTCAGCGCGAGGCGCGGCGCAGCGGCTCCAAAATGGAATGCAGCTCGCCTATCTCTACAACACCTACCCTAGTGGAGATTTTCCCTCTGCCCATGGAGACCACCCAAGAGCCTCCACCCCTGGCTCCTGCTCCGGCCCAAGCTTCAGTGGCCCCTGCTGCAGTGGCCCCCACCCCGCCTGAGTCAAAGACCCCCCAGCCCAGCGATGACACAGAGCCCCCCGTCGAGGGGGAGAGAGAGGGGGGAGAAGGACAGTGGACATCGTCCACCTCGGTGGAGCAGGCAAGAGAGCGTGGCTACCACAGAGCCCTGTCGCTTAGCGACCACAGCAAGGACAAAGGTACACACAGATACACACACACCACTTGGACATAACTTCTTTACGGATCTTAGTTTAATTGTAATAATGTATGCCTGTGTGTGCTTGTTACAGATGGAGAGACCGAGGGCAGTGAGGCCCCAGTCAGAGATTGTTCATCTCCTAGCCTGCAGAAGACCCCAACCCACACAGTAAGAAACACTCTGCTTTCTAGCACTAACAATAGTGTGAAGTACATAATGCTGCCAAACACAGCCATCTCTCAGCCTATGATGTAGGCCAGGGGTCGACAACAGGCGGCCAGTGGGCCAAAACCGGCCCGCCAAGGTTTATAGGGTTTTAGTTTTTGGTCAGAAAAGACCGTAATATTCAGCTAAAAATGAGTTTAATTTAGGAAATCTGTTCCCAAGTATTCCCACAAAAAAACTAATGTAGTCTCAATGTAGTCAAGGTATGAAATTATTCTCTTACAATCTCTTTTTGGGCTTAGTTGTAGTCAATTTGCAGTGTGCCCCTCAAACAAAAATCGTCCCTGGCTGAATGTAGTTGCCTACCCCTGATGTAGACGGTTATTGTTCATGACTTACCCGTTCCCTCCCTCCGTCTCTCTCTCCCTCCCTAGCCGTGTTCTCCTGGCCCCAGCAGCCCGTCCCAGCCTGCCAGTCACCCAGTGAAGGAGGAGGAGAGTGACAGCCGGCCTCGTACCCCCTCCCAGGCCGCCTCACAGCAGCCCAGCAAGCCTGCTGTACCCAAGACAGCCCCCCTGACCCCCACCAAGCTGCACCCTGCTGCCCCCTACTCTGCCCCCTCACTCCTCCACTCCCCCAAGCCCCAGGCCCAGGGCTCCCCTTACCGCAGCCAGAGGGCCTTCCTCTTTGCTCCTCCTCAGACCCAGCCCCAGGCTCAACCAGGCCCGGCCCCCTTCTCCCAGTACAGCCCACAGTCCGCTCCGCCTCCCCCTCCTCCCCCAGCACCTCCAGCCTCAGAGGCCTACTTCCCCAGCCAGTCAGCCCTCGCCGTGGGGCCCTTCTCTGGGTTCAAGTCTGCCGTGACGTCCCCCTTCCCCCATGGAGCCCAGCCCCTCCTGCAGACTCTTCCTCCCCACGCCCTGCACTACCAGACCTCTGCCACTCCCCCTCCTCCTCCTCCTCCCCCACCACAACACCCTGGGCCCGGCTCCGCCCTGCTGCACGTTAACCTGCAGCCTCCTCCAATCCAGCAGCACCAGCTCCTCCTGACCACCTCCCCCCAGTCGCCCCTCCCTCCCCCTCCGCCCCCTCCCCCACAGGGCCAAACCCACCAGCAGCAGCTGCAGCAGTCCAGTGCCAGCACCCTCCTGTCACTCAACCAGGGCCTGCCTCCTCCTCCACCCCCACCTCCTCCTCCTGCCTCCTCCACCAGTGCCCCCATGCAGGTGCAGGCCTCTCACCACTTTCAGAACATGGGGGGCTTTCCTACCCCGCTGATGCACACCGGCGGCACCGCTAACCCCTCGGTGCCCCCCTCCACCTACCCCCCGCCCCACCAGCAGACTGGACTGCCCCCCCCTCCTCCTCCTCCTCCCCAGCAGCAGACTCAGCCGGCCCAGGCCACGCCCACCGCCACTCAGATGCCCAGCGGGACACGTGGGGCCCCTGCGTCCCCCGCCCCCTTCCACAACGCTGGGTACCTGGGCACGGGGTGGCACTGACCACCCCCATGCAGGCCTCCCCCTTGGCCCTGCCAGCCCCTATGAACTCACTCTGAGAGGGGCTTGACGACAGACAGACAGCGGAACACAACAAGCAACAAAAGCTGTAAATATTTTCTATGTACCTGAACTAATGGCCAATGGAAAAACAGGAGAACGTGGGATAAAGGGGTGCTTTTTTAAAAGGACAAACTGAAAACAAGAACCGTGAAACAATCTTATTAAGAGACTTTGTGTTTGAAATGAAGATGGACGATTCCCCCGGTGCTCATCCCACTCTCTCTCTCCGACATCCCTCCCTCCCTCATTTTCTTTTGAATTTCCCTCCTGTGGCGGAGAGAGTGCCTATCCGTCTAACCGTCTGTCTGTTTTGGACTCCTATTGTAAGGTCCCGCACTTTCTGTATCAATGTACATTCCAGCCTCCACCCCCCTTTGTCAGTTAGTCCACCTTTCACTTCTTCTTCTCTTTGTCTGTCTGCTCTTCTACACCGTTTATTCGTTTTATCTAGTGGCTCATTATAGCAAACAGAAAGCTTTTTGTATAAGAGTAATACAGAATTATTATTATTTTTTATTCCTCTGTGTAACAAATATCTGTGCACCGCTGCAGTGATTCAGAAAATACTATTCTGGGAGCCCGCTTCACTGCCTCAGGAGGCTGCAGTGTGTGTGTGTATGTGCACATGTGTATGTGTGAGGTGGTGTATGGACTGTATGAGTGTGTGTCTATCTGTCTGTCTGTCTGTGCTGTGTGAGTAGGGGAAAGGAAAGTGAGAGAAAGGAAGAGTGGTAGAGTGAAACGAGTGCTGTAGTCTTCTGAGGTAGTGAGGGCTCACCCGTAGGTAGGACGTTAGCGGTTTATTTTTGAATATCAATGGTTATTTGTAGAAAGTGTAATTTAATGTATAGGTGGTTACTCCAGCTTTTTCCGGAAACAGGTTGTATATATTTGCTTCTTTTCTTTTCTATGCTTGTACAATTCGCTCCCATCCCATTTTGGAATATGTTTGTAAATACGAGCGCTCTTCTTGGCGAAGCTGAATGTTTCTGTGACAGTAGCACTTTTTATTTTGTTTTTCCTCTCTGGACTATTCAATGTAGTCTTTTTTTATGGTTTGTGTGTGTGAGTGTATGTTTGTGCGGAGGAGAGAGACTCAGACACTGCACTGGTTGGCAATTTTCATGGTTCATTATAATAAATCACTGTAATGACAGTTTTATACCACTAGTGGTGTTGTGTGTTGACCTCACCCTCTCACCGTCTCCCCCTACTCAGAAGGCAGGCAATACGCTTGACCTCATCTTTACTAGATGCTGTTCTTCTACTAATCTCACTGCAACTCCCCTCCAAGTCTCTGACCACTACTTTGTATCCTTTTCTCTCTCGCTCTCCTCCAACACTACTCACTCCTATCCTCCCGGCTGTCTCGGTCCTCCACTCCTGCTCCGTGGCTTGACAACTCATTGCGAGCTCACAGAACAGGGCTCCGGGCAGCCGAGCGGAAGTAGAGGAAAACTAGACTCCCTGCCGACCTGTCATCTTTTCACTCCCTCCTCTCTACATTTTCTTCCTCTGTTTCTGCTGCTAAAGCCACTTTCTACCACTCTAAATTTCAAGCCTCTGCCTCTAACCCTAGGAAGCTCTTTGCCACCTTCTCCTCCCTGCTGAATCCTTCCCCTCCTCCCTCTCTGTGGATGACTTTGTCAACCATTTTGAAAAGAAGGTTGACGACATCCAATCCTCATTTATTAAGTCAAATGACACCGCTGGTCCTGCTCACACTGCCCTACCCTATGCTTTGACTTCTTTCTCCCCTCTCTCTCCAGATGAAATCTTGCGACTTGTGACGGCCGGCCACCCAACAACCTTCCCGCTTGACCCTATCCCCTCCTCTCTTCTCCAGACCATTTCCAGAGACCTTCTCCCTTACCTCACCTCGCTCATCAACTCATCCTTGACCACTGGCTATGTCACTTCCGTCTTCAAGAGAGCGAGAGTTGCACCCCTTCTCAAAAAACCTACACTCGATCCCTCCGATGTCAACAACTACAGACCAGTATCCCTTTCTTTTCTCTCCAAAACTCTTTAGCCAACTCTCTTGTTATTTCTCTCAGAATGACCTTCTTGATCCAAACCAGTCAGGTTTCAAGACTGGTCATTCAACTGAGACTGCTCTTCTCTGTCACGGAGGCTCTCCGCACTGCTAAAGCTAACTCTCTCCTCTGCTCTCATCCTTCTCATCTACTGTGAACCATCAGATCCTCTCCACCCTCTCCGAGTTGGGCATCTCCGGCGCGGCTCACTCTTGGATTGCGTCCTACCTCACAGGTCGCTCCTACCAGGTGGCGTGGCGAGAATCTGTCTCCGCACCACGTGCTCTCACCACTGGTGTCCCCCAGGGCTCAGTTCTAGGCCCTCTCCTATTCTCTCTATACACCAAGTCACTTGGCTCTGTCATATCCTCACATGGTCTCTCCTATCATTGCTACGCAGATGACACACAATTAATCTTCTCCTTTCCCCCTTCTGATAACCAGGTGGCGAATCGCATCTCTGCATGTCTGGCAGACATATCAGTGTGGATGACGGATCACCACCTCAAGCTGAACCTCGGCAAGACGGAGCTGCTCTTCCTCCAGGGGAAGGACTGCCCGCTCCATGATCTCGCCATCACGGTTGACAACTCCGTTGTGTCCTCCTCCCAGAGTGCAAAGAACCTTGGCGTGACCCTGGACAACACCCTGTCGTTCTCCGCTAACATCAAAGCGGTGACCCGATCCTGTAGGTTCATGCTCTACAACATTCGCAGAGTACGACCCTACCTTACACAGGAAGCGGCACAGGTCCTAATCCAGGCACTTGTCATCTCCCGTCTGGATTACTCCAACTCGCTGTTGGCTGGGCTCCCTGCCTGTGCCATTAAACCCCTACAACTCATCCAGAACGCTGCAGCCCGTCTGGTGTTCAACCTTCCCAAGTTCTCTCACGTCACCCCGCTCCTCCGCACACTCCACTGGCTTCCAGTTGAAGCCCGCATCTGCTAAAAAACCATGGTGCTTGCCTACGGAGCTGTGAGGGGATCGGCACCTCCGTACCTTCAGGCTCTGATCAGTCCCTACACCCAAACGAGGGCATTGCGTTCATCCACCTCTGGCCTGCTGGCCCCCCTACCTCTGCGGAAGCACAGTTCCCGCTCAACCCAGTCAAAACTGTTCGCTGCTCTGGCACCCCAATGGTAGAACAAGCTCCCTCACGACGCCGGGACAGCAGAGTCACTCACCACCTTCCGGAGACACTTGAAACCCCACCTCTTTAAGGAATACCTGGGATAGGATTAAAGTAATCCTTCTACCCTCCCCCTACACCCCCCCCCCCCCCCCCCCCCCCAAATACCTGGGATAGGATAAAAGTAATCCTTCTACCCTCCCCCTACACCCCCTTTTTTTTTTTTTTGTGGTTGTCCCACTGGCTATCATAAGGTGAATGCACCAATTTTGTAAGTCGCTCAATGACAAATGTAAATGTAAAATGTGTGTCTGTCTGTATGTTCTGTCTGTCTGGGAGGAGGAAGGCTGCCATGTTGGCATCACTTTTAGACAGTTTGACCGATGCCTCCTACCTGACGGGGTCCTCGTTTTCCGGGATCCTTGGGACGTCCCTAATCCATTGAAGTTGACATTTAAAATGGTCAAGGAAAGGGTTAGGTAAGGATTATGGTTGAGTTTAGGGTAGGGATGTCCCAAGGAACCCCGGATAGCACTAACCTACCTGACAGGCCACCAGCATGATGCCTGTTGCCTCCATATAAAACTCATTTGAAAAGCTGTGGTTGGATGCTGTTGGACAACTTGCAAATAGTCCGGGTAACCATTTGGTTAGCTGTTCAGGAGTCTTACGGCTTGGGGGTAGAATATGTTAAGAAGCCTTTTGGACCTAGACTTGGTGCTCCGGTACCACTTGCTGTGCGGTAGCAGAGAGAACAGTCTATGACTAGGGTGGCTGGAGTCTTTGGCAATTCTTAGAGGTCCTGGATGGCAGGAAGCTTGGCCCCAGTGATGTACTGGGCCGTACACACTACCCTCTGTAGTGCCTTGCGGTTGGGGGCCGAGCAGTTGCCATACCAGGCGGTGATGCAACCAGTCAGGATGCTCTCGATGGTGCAGCTGTAGAACTTTTTGAGGATCTGAGGACCCTTGCCAAATCTTTTCAGTCTCCTGAGGGGGACTAGGCCTTGTCGTGCCCTCTTCACGACTGTCATGGTGTGTTTGGACCATGATAGTTTGTTGGTAATGTGGACACCAAGGAACTTGAAGCTCTCAACCTGTTCCATTACAGCCCCGTCGATGAGAATGGGGACGTGCTCGGCCCTCCTTTTCCTGTAGTCCACGATCATCTCCTTTGTCTTGATCACGTTGAGGGAGAGGTTGTTATCCTGGCACTGCATTGCCAGGTCTCTGACCACCTCCCTATAGGCTGTCTCATCGTTGTCGGTGATCAGGCCTACCACTTGTGTCGTCGGTGATCAGGCCTACCACTTGTGTCGTCGGCAAACTTAATGATGGTGTTGGAGTCGTGCTTGGCCATGCAGTCATGGGTGAACAGGGAGTACAGGATGGGACTGAGCACGCACCCCTGAGGGGCCCCCGTGTTGAGGATCAGCGTGGCAGATGTGTTGTTACCTACCTGTACCACCTGGGGGCGGCCCATCAGGAATTCCAGGATCCAGTTGCAGAGGGAGGTGTTTAGTCCCAGGGTCCTTAGCTTAGTGATGAGCTTTGAGGGCACTATGGTGTTGAACGCTGAGCTGTAGTCAATGAATAGCATTCTCACGTAGGTGTTCCTTTTGTCCAGGTGGGAAAGGGCAGTGTGGAGTGCAATAGAGATTGCGTCATCTGTTGATCTGTTGGGGCGGTATGCAAATTGGAGTGGGTCTAGGGTTTCTGGGATAATGGTGTTGATGTGAGCCATAACCAGCCTTTCAAAGCACTTCATGACTACAGACCTGAGTGGTACGGGTTGGTAGTCATTTGCCTTTCAAAGCACCTCATGGCTACAGACGTGAGTGGTACGGGTTGGTAGTCATTTAGGCAGGTTTCCTTGGTGTTCTTGGGCACAGGACTATGGTGGTCTGCTTGAAACATGTTGGTATTACAGACTGTTACGAGAATTTCTATCTCTAATTCAACCTAAGCTTGAATCATTACCAGAGGTTGTAAGGCTCTGGTTTTAATCATAAATGATTCAAGGTCCACAACCAGCAAGAATGATCTGTATTTTTATTCATAGGGAGAGCTCTGGCGCCAAAACCCATACACTCCTGTTTTATACCCCTTGACACACAAAGGCACTTTGCTCCGCCCCCCTTTAGGAGGCTTTCTTAAACAGTTTCCACCTTCTCCTTCACCCTGGAATGTTTAGTCCCGCCCCCCTCTGTTAGTGGGTTGACACTACATTATAATTCTAACACAGTTTACACATTTATACTGTATTTGGGGTGAAATCCTTTAGTCATTATTCTTAAAATACAAATTAATCTAACAATCCACCCCTTTGACTAAATGTCTTCACATTCAGGATAAATGCATGATTAATCTCAGAGATCACGTCAGAACTAATAAACATTTCATCCAATTGCGGTCTTTCAGGGTCCAAATCCTCGTCATCCACCAAGCCTTTTTCACATTCCCCTGGTCAGAGTCCGGAGTCAGTCCATCTCTCATCATTGTTTAGATACTGCATTTCACCAACGCCTGACTCACCAATCCTCGGACACAGGGAACCAAACAACCACATAATACAAGAATACCCATACAAACACTGACCGCTCCTAAGATGGTGGCTGCTATGGTTTTCCATTTACCAAATATTTCATCAAACCACCCTATCCACGATGTACTAACTTCTGAGTTCTCAGTTCATTCTTCACTTAGTGCAGTTAATTCTGTAAGAGCTCTGATGACTGTCCCATCCAGTGTGGTGTTAGGGATAAATGTGCAACAATGGCTTATCATTCTATAGACACCGGCCCTTTCTGCCTGATCTAGAACCAACCTCTACTAAGTTATGAGCGGGATGGCGGATAATCGCTCGGAGATCCCCTTTACTGCATCTCTAGTCTGGTCAATAAATCGTTGTTGGTTGTAATAGATATAATTTATCCAATCCACATTTTTGTTTATTGTCACCCACCAGAAGAATGTTGTGGTAAACCCCTCCCATATTTGATTCATAGCTTTGTATTCGTCTGGAACACCCCTGGGGATGCCTATACCATCTATCCAAATTGGGCTATTTCCTTCCTGACCTATATTTCTCCTCCTCCTGATTATTCTTCCTGTCACTGGTCTTTGATGACTAATTCTTACAGGTTTGGACCAACAATACTGGTGCACAAGTACCCACCCATCCTTCTGGTAATGTCTGTCGAATGCTCCCTTTGTTAGTACATGCCCACCACACATCAGTCAGAGGGATGGTAAGGTTCCTAATTTTCCCCCTCCCTTCCTTATCTAAATCAGTCACATTAATTATCTCCTTACAGCCATCAAAATCACCCAAGTTACGGGTGCCATTTCTATGTCTGTAACACTGGTATTCGCCAGGAGTTAAAGTGAATCTAGGTGGGCTGGCCGAGTAAGTCAACTTTGCCAGCCCAATCCCTGTGCAATTGGGCTCTTTTTGATTGGACCCCAGGTCTAATACACCGGGAAACTTTGCCTTTGGCATTGGGGCGGTCAACATTGTCGGTCGCCCAATGGAGCATGCATAACAATTGGTCTCCCCCATGGCCTTAGCGGTGTACTTCATCCACTTTAACCAGAGATTCTCATCAGGGACCCCCTCCACGTCCCCTTGGTTCCATTCTTGGAGGAGAAAATCTTTCATAGTGGACGGGTTAGTCGAATTGACTCTGTCATCCCTTGACTGATCTACTCGGTCTATTGCTATTAATGGATTAATGACAGTACCTGTGCCCTCCATATCTTTTGACTCCATCAAATGTAATCTTAGACAAGTATCCCGTCCGTATTCGTCCGCGCAAGCCCAGTAAATTATTTTCATGTCCTCTTTAGTGACCTTTACTATTGTTACTACCATCTCCGTGGGGATGTCGTTATACCTTCTTATCCTCCATCTGGACGTCCAGCCCGTCCCCCCCGTCTCATATCTCCGTCCCCCAGTATCTCTAAATACCTGAGCCCAGGAACAATCCGCAGAGGGAGCTGAACATAAATACAATGGGATCTTATAGTCCCACGTTGCTTGCTTATCCGTCCTGATAAGATCCCTAATCCTAATTTTGAATCTTACTCCCCACCCTTCTCTGACTCCTATCTTGTAGATCACTCGTCCTTGACGGTCAGTATGTCGGGTCGCTTCCCTTTTATTTCTTAATAATGGTAAGGCCATAGCGTAATTGGTGCGAGGTGGTGGTGGTGGATCTTGACATACCAAGACTATTGCAGAGACTATGATGCAGCTCAGGGTCACCCATATTCCCAAAAACCGCCAACCCTCTTCTGCCTTTAGTCCTTCTGCTTGGTACCACCCCATACTCACACCCTAAGAACACACTACAGTGATGATAGGTCGGGGTAGGAGATCTTCGTTAACAGAGGTGATCCCCGGACCTTATTGGTTCAGTTCTGCTCTCCAACTCTGTGTTTGTTTCAGTGGTGCTTGTATGTGGTCTTACCTCTTGCAGTGGGTAAGATGGACCCAGGTTACTCTCTCTGCTATTCTAATGGCCAAGGCAGTGACCAATATAACCTGATAGGGCCCTTCCCAACAGGCCTGCTTCCAGTTTTCCTTCTTTAGGGACTGGATGCTCACCAGTCACCTGGTTAGATAGAGTGGGTCACCTTCTCCTTTAGTTCACCTGTGGGGCACAAAACCTCTGACATATGGGTGTGGTTAATAAACTTATCTTCACACATGTTCCGATTAATCTAACAATTTCTGACTGCATTCTCTTTCTAGACTGTATTTAAAAAAAAAAAATATGTTTTAAAAAATAAAAATATTTTGACCTCTCCTTCATATATTATTTAATCCTACAATTAGCCTCTTCCCCCCTCTTGACACATAGTTCTGCTCATGTGTCAATATTACCACCTACCTAAACAATCACTTAGGTAATTTATCAACCAATTGCCATGCCTTTTATTTTTGAGACTGTCTTTTGCTTCTTTATTGCTCCTCCCACTTCCTTTGTCTTTTATGGCGGCTAAATTCGACTTTCATTCAGTTCAGAATCAATTAGTAATCCAATCAATCAATCTCTTATCTTGTAAAAACACTTATGTTTAGTTCAAACTCTGTTCTACCCCGGCTCTCCCGGGCTTGACCTGAAGACTGATTGTTGGACATGACAAGTCCATATTAAAATATTTCAAACCTAACACAACCCCCCCCCCCTTAGCAACATTCCAATGAGGTAAGCTAATCTCTTTCTCCTGGTTATACATTTTGTTAACCTTCAATTATCATCAGTAATCTAAAGATGGTATCACACACAAAACATGATACAGATATCCCCAGTCCTAACCCATCAATAATGTTTGTATCAATCTAATTCCTCATAACTAATCCATAAAACCACTCAAAATTCCTCGAGTATACAATGATTATTTAATTGATTACCCTAAATCTGCTACATGTGATCTCATCTCAAATGATCCATTATCAATTATTTGATCCACCCCCTAGGTAAATCTCTCTCCCCTTCTATTCTGGAGTTCTACCCTGTCTACTATTCTGCTCATGATGGATTGCATATCTCTTGACCTCGGTTAAGAAAGTAGTTCCCCATCCCACTAAAGTCCTCTTAATATTCCTGCTTATTTCTGGTCTCATTCCACTAAGGAATGCTATTTTTAGCTGCTGATGGTACGGAGTATCATTTCCCTACCCCTGGGGAGGCCCAGGTATGCCACCATTTGCGTTAAATACATTTCTCAGTCTCTCTAAGTATTGGCTGATGGTCTTACTGTCTTCCTGTTTACATTCATGTACTTTGGAGAAGTCTGCATGTCGATGGTAACGTTCCCTCAAATTATTATACAACTCAGTTATTTTCCCCTTTATCTCCCCAATTTACTATTCCTTTCCTCATTGCAACTTGTTGCATTTATGTTCTTAAAATGTAAACCTATTGTTTAATAACTTCATACTTATAACCAATGTTTCTTCAATCCATCATCCTAATAGTAAAAACGATATCCCATTGTTCACGTAACGAAACTAAAAAAAATTTTGGGAATCCAACATTTATTTTCATCCACCACTGGTGTTACTCAACCTATACATTAAAGTAATAACCATTTGAATTCATCAAAGCACTTCCTCTCAGTAAAGTCTCCAGACCTCCACTTGAAACTTTCTAGCTCAATCCAACTCGCTTGACTGTCTCCACTTTTTCCCGCCAACCAGAGCCACAAATCATTCTCCTTTGTCTTCAACTCAACCCTCACAGCTCTATCGCCACTTCAGTTCGCCATCCAATTTCTTCAACTGTTCTCTCTGATTCGGCCCCAATCAATAAAACAAATACTTGATATCGTTGATAAGCATACACTTAATGACATTCCTACCATCTGAACTATGTACTGTCTCTCACCTCTCCTCCCCTCTCCTTCTCCTTCCTACATTATGGGGGAGGCGCGGGGACCTTCCCTACAAATCTTCCTTCTTAGGAAATAATGTCATTCGTACTTGTAACATATTTTCATAGACCTATCTAGAATACTACTAAAGCTATCTAATGCAACTTTTAATACACGTAAAAACTCTCTCTCCCTACACCCATTCCCCATTGAATAAGTGCGTCTTCCTAGTTACCCCCCAACCACGCCTCAAATATTTTATTCAGCATTAACCAACCAAATACTAAGTAGTATCCGGTTATCATTCATACCAGCCGTTGAATTCCCTCATACACACAGATTTCACCTTATGCCATTCAAATGCCCAACAAACCATAATAGTTCAATGGAACCCTCTATTGGCTCTCTACTATTTATACATTACTTCTATAACCACTTTAGTTATGGTCCGATTACCCATTAAACCTTATCACATAACCTTATCACCTAATCAAACAACGGCACAACCTTAAACTCATATTGGCCGGCTGGTAGCCCAGTAACCAAGAGCACCGTGTCAGTAACCGAGAAGTTGCCGGCTCCAACTCCTGAGCCGACCAGGCGAAAAATCTGCCGATGTGCCCCCGAGCAAGGCACCCAACCCCCACTGCTCCTGCAAGTCGCTCCGGACCAGAGAGTCTGCCAAATGACCAAAAATGCAAATGTAAATATTCTCTACTTTCTCACTCATGACGTACGTCTACGTTTGGGTGAGAAAGTTAATACGTATATATCGTTGGAATTTTATAGGTACCTCTCAAATAATCGCTTCGTGGTGTTTTTAGCCAATTCTTAATCGACACGAATCATTTTTTCAAACATTTTACCCGTTGAACCCAAAAATTGACTGTCCTATCTCCGACACTGCCCTTTCCTTTACACCTGCAGTCACGATGGTTATGACCTATTCTGTTACAGTATTTACACGGGGCCATACAAAAGCACTTCCTCTCTCCTTCGCGCTTCAAAAAGACCCTCGCTGTCTCGAGCCCCTCCCCTCGCTGTTTTTTCAAATCCGTTCCACAGTTTACATGCATCTGCTTAATCATAACTTTTACCTTTTCCACATCGAGATGCCCAATAAATCCATACCTCTTCTCCCAAATGGATCCATAAAACATATTTCTTCGATCTCCTCCTAACATATATATTTTATCCCCCGTTAATTCTCGGACCTCTTTAGAATATTTATTTCCCATGGTGGAAAAATAAGAAATCCCCCCGTTTAGTAATAATTCAATCCAGAAAAGTGCATTGCAGTATTGGGTGGGGAGGAGGAGCATTTTCAACATCACGTCTCTGAAGTGAAACTTAAGCTACAGTATATTGTGCATGAGACCAAACTCCCCAGCCCTTCAGAAAACTGTTAGTGAAATTCAGTCTTATTTCTTTGGACGTCTTTTAACATCACTAACAGAAAGAAGAACAAACATCTTATCCACAAACACATGCAGGTGAGTAGAGACATTAACATGGACATTTGAAGATCAGCTCTACACTGTTAATGTATTCTCCTATTTTCTTTGCTACAGTAGGCCAACGTTAACTCTTCTTCCTTTGGTTATATAACTATTTTCTACGTTTCATGGTAACACCTTGTATCGAGATTGGTTAGTCTGCCCGTAAGGCAATGCTGGCAAACTATCAAGAGTTTACTGATTCCAGGAAATGCTTTATGGTTTTACCTTGGTCTCTGTCTAGATATGGCGTCCTCCAGCAGTGTCCTTGATGAAGAGCAGTTCCTGTGCTCCATCTGTCTGGATGTGTTCACTGAGCCGGTCTCTATTCAATGTGGACATAACTTCTGCATGGCCTGTATCAGGAAGTACTGGGATGGCAATGACATCTGCCAGTGTCCCATGTGTAAAAATACATTTTATAGGAGACAAGATCTGTTCATCAACATATTCATTTCTGAGATGGCTGCTCAGTTTAGGAAATCAGTTCAAGTGAAAGCCATCAGCAGCTCAGACCAACTCCCTGCCAAATCTGAAGAAGTCTCCTGTGACTTCTGCACTGAGATGAAGCTCAAGGCCCTGAAGTCCTGCCTGGTGTGTCTGACCTCTTACTGTGAGACTCACCTGGAGCCTCATCAGAGAGTCACAGTCTTAAAGAGACACAAGCTGATCAACCCTGTGGAGAACTTGGAAGACAAGATGTGTAAGAAGCATGACAGACTCCTGGAGCTGTTCTGTAGGACTGACCAGACGTGTGTGTGTGTGTGTGTGTGTGTGTGTGTGTGTGTGTGTGTGTGTGTGTGTCAGTTCTGCAATGAGGCAGACCACAAGACTCCTGACACTGCCCCTCTAGAGGAAGAGTGTGGAGAGAAGATGGCTGAACTGGGGAAGATGATGGCAGAGGTGGATCAGAAGATGCATACACAATATAGAAAGGTTAAGGAGACCAAACACTCAGTAGAGCTCAGCAAGAAAGATGCAGAAAGAGAGATATCAGACAGTGTGCAGGTCTTCACTGCTCTGGTGCGCTCCATTGAGAGAAGCCAGGCTGAGTTCATTGAGGTGATTGAGAAGAAGCAGAAAGCAGTGGAGAGGCAGGCTGAAGGGCTCATTAAAAAGCTGGAGCAGGAAATGACTGCGCTGAAGAGGAGAAGCACTGAGCTGGAGCAGCTCTCACACACTGAGGACCACCTCCACTTCCTCCAGAGCTTCCCATCCATGTGCACCCCTCCACCCACCAAGGACTGGTCTAGGATCAGTGATCACAGTGGTCTGTGTGATGGGACTGTGAGGAGAGTTTTAACACAGCTGGAGGAGATACTTATGAGAGAAATTAGGACGTGTAATGCTGAGTTGAAGAGGGTTCAGCAGTATGCAGTGGAGGTGACTCTGGACCCTGATACAGCAAACCCCCATATCATCCTGTCTTCAAATTGGAAACAAGTGAGATATCAAGACGTAAAAAAAGATAGTCTGGATAACCCAGAGAGGTTTTCCACCTGTCTCTGTGTTCTTGGAAAGAAAAGCTTCTCCTCAGGAAGATTTTACTATGAGGTGATGGTTCAGGGGAAGACTAACTGGGATTTAGGAGTGGCCAGAGAGTCCATCAACAGGAAGATGAATATCAAACTGAGCCCTGGAAATGGATACTGGACTGTGACACTGAGGGAAAGGAATAAGTACCTAGCCTGTACCTCCCCACCTGTCCTCCTCTCCCTGAGAGAGAAGCCCCAGAAGGTGGGAGTGTTTGTGGACTATGAGGAGGGTCAGGTCTCCTTTTATGATGTGGAGGCCAGGTCTCATATCTACTCTTTCACTGGCTACACCTTCACTGATAAACTCTATCCATACTTAGGACCTTGTGTTAATTATGGGACTGAGAACTCTGCCCCTCTGATCATCTCTCCTGTCAATCACACAAACTGAGGATGACATTTTGACATTGCACAAACCTATAAAATACTCTGCATGGCACTTGATTCCATTAAGTTTAAAATACTACACTTTGCATTAACATCACATGCATCACATATAGAGATTGTTTATGGTAAGCCCTCATAAATTATTACAGCAAGCATCTTCATGGGAACCACAAAAAGATAATTACATTTAAAAAATCCCTGCAAATATGTTGAGGATGAATATCAGATGATCAATTTGTTCCAGTCTATTCTGTGTGGTAATTTCTTAATGTACAGAATGTATGTTTATGTAATAATGTGGTAGTTGATGTAGTTGTATTGTGATTGATTTCATGTCATCTCTGGCAAGGATTTAGCAGCTTCTTCATGGTTACAAGTGCATGGGGACAAAACTTTACAACAACACAACACACAACTATATTTTGGAGTGCCTTTCTCTTGTTGGGTTTGCTCTGACTTTGATTGTAACACTTAAGCAAAACTCCTCACATCATTACATTTGAAAGAAACACCATTAAAGAAACATAAAGCAGTGAGTACATTTTAAAGTTTATTTACCTCCCCCCTGTTTTGACCCTCTCTAAGGTTTACATGTTTTTATGTACATGGGAATGGTTGGGACAAACCCCTTTCCTTGGTTCCTCACTTCTCGTTAGTTTATCCCAGACTTCTTTATTTCATACACACTCGCACACTGCATGAAAAGGCACATTTACGGGTCGAACACTGTCCCGTACATCTCCGATAACAATTACATGTCCGTGAATGTCTGCACACAAAAGTGGTCTGTTATCGGATATGTACGGGACGTGTGCAGAGATTTTTGGACTGTGCACTCCAGTGTTCGACGTGTGCAGAGATTTTCGCACTGTGCACTCCAGTGTTCACCCGTAAATGTGCTTTTTCATGCAGTCAACTCCTCCAGATTAACTTGGAAACAGCCTGGATCATATCACTGCTTACAGACCAGATAGCCTGTATAATAATGTAAGTGGGGTTTGGACTGAATGGATATATTCACATCACAGGAGATTGGTGGCACCTTAATGGGGGAGGACGGGCTCGTGGTAATGGCTGGAGTGGAATGAAATGATGCCATTCCATTCGCTCCGTTCTGGCCATTATTATGAGCCGTCCTCCCCTCAGCAGCCTCCTGTGGTTCACATGTTGAGTTGAGCTTGTTTCAGCCAAGAAGCCCTATAAGAACACTAGGCACATTTATTGGGACGACATAATAAGAGTGGATTTATATAGCACTTTCCTACCAACTGAGGTGCTCAAAGCGCTTTACACATCAGCTGATATATGCCAATTAGGAGGCTAGGTTGGGACTTTAGCCATGACACCAGGGTTAACACCCCCTACTCTTACAATAAGTGCCATGGGATTTTTAATGACCACAGAGAGTCAGGACACCCGTTTAACATCCTATCTGAAAGACAGCACCCTACACAGGGCAATGTCCCCTTCACTGCCCTGGGGCATTAGGATCTTCTTAGCCAGATGAGAGTGCCTCCTACTGGCCCTCCAACACCACTTCCAGCAGCATCTGGTCTACCTCCAGGGACCGACCCTGCTTAGCTTCAGGGGCAAACCAGCAGTGGGATGCAGGGTGCTATGCTGCTGGCAGTATACTGCTGACATAATAGTTATAAAGTTATGTTGCAGCCCTGTGTGTGGCAGTGGTAAGCTACATGACTTAAGTTTACATGGGCTCTGGAGGCAACTGACCCTTTAAACGGCCATAACATCCACATTTTGACCTTCAAGAAATTGTCTGATTTTATGAATTGATCAAATGTGCTGGACAGAGAGCAAGAATGACTTTCCGTTAACTACACATTGCTACCAGTGATAAAGTTGCTGACAGATTCCAAGGTTATATTCCCAGATAATACAATTCAAGACACTGAGCGGCACTTTATGGAAACACTTCTTCCCATAGTAAAATACCCCTCTACAATACTGTCTGTATACATTGTATGACACACATCTGAAGTGAATCAAAAGCTTTAAAATACTGCATCAATGGTAAATATCATAGTCGAGACAAAATAATATTCCAACACGTATACCGGTACATAGAATAGCTATTTCTATTTCTTACTATACAGGCCTATTCTCCTACTTAATGCATTGTTCTTCGGCATGGTTTTCTCCAGGGTTGCTGAGGACACTATGATTGGCGGCCTAATCTCTACCAGAGACCTCTATACAGACTAGGTCTATTTGACTCTGATCTCTACCTCTCTGATTCTGTCACAACAATCCTTAATTACAGCTACAACATTTCTTCTTTACCTTCAACTTAGTCACATTTAATGTGGTGTCAGTGGTTGAGCATCACTCTCTTTTCAGCCGTTTTCTTCCAATAAACTGATTCCCTGGGACGTCCCAACTCTGATGTCACCCCGTTGAATTTAAAACGGTAAGGGTAAAGGTTAGGGTTTCGTGTAGGGACGTCCGAATGTTCCCAGGTAGCACTAACCCTTCCAGTGCAGAGCCCAGTACGGTGGCTCAGCAGGCCAAACAGTGCTTACAGAGTTCTCATGGCCCCTGCTCACCCGCTGTAAACAGTCTTACAATGATGAGCAAAGAGTGGAACACAAGTCGAGAAGGAATCCACAGTTCAGGTACGTGTGGTCCAGAGGTGAGTTAGGAAGACAGCTCTGTTTGACCAGACGTCTGAACAATGCTGTAGCCTAGCGGTCATAGTGTGGTCATGGGTTAGTTCACCGTTTCCCAAACTCGGTCCTGGGGACCCCAAGGGGTGCACGTTTTGGTTTTGCCCTAGCACTACACAGTTGATTGAAATTATCAAAGCTTGATGATTTGTTAATTATTTTAATCAGTTGTGTCAAGTGCTATGGCAAAAACCAAATTGTGCACCCCTTGGGGTTTGTTTGTGTTTTTCTATGATAGGGCCTTGAATGATGCGACTGTGAACAAAAAACTTGCCTCATATGACTTGGTAATATATGTTTCATTGTCACATATACTGGATAGGTGCAGTTTTACAGGGTCAGCCATAGTGGTGTAGCACCCCTGAAGCAAATTACTGTTGAGTGCATTGCACAACAACATATTTATTTTCACCTTGTCAGGTCAGGTATTCGAACTAGCAACCTTCCGTTTACTGGCCCAACACTCTAACCGCTAGGCTATCTGCTGCCCGTTAATGCACCGGCCTACTGTGTCCATTCAGTGGCCGATTTAATTTCATAAAACAATGTGAGGTCTTCCATCTGTAACGGTTCATTGGTTCAAGAGATGTTGTTGCCAATATCAAGGTAATGTGTGGATGAGAAAGGGGCCGTAGGTCTTTACAAAGTAGGTTCTCTTGGAGTGGATGTGTCTCCTTTCTTACATTTGTTCATTCGTCTTTTTCTCCTCCTGTTCTTTCCAACAGCAGTAGCTCTCCTTTCCCCCTCCAGAGTGATGGGTATGAAGCTGGAACTTTGTGTTACATTATCTTTACCTCTGATGGGCACCAACACCTGTGAACAAAGAACACAATTAGATTTACCAATGGCAAAATAAGCATATGGATATTGATCCCATGAAAGTATATCAGATCATTCACAAAAAGCACACACCTTTGTACTGTATATGGCTGTTTATATGGAATTACCAGTCTCTGTGGGGAGAGAAACGAGAGGTTAGCATTGGTAACATCTCTATGAATACCACTACAGCTCTTGTACTTGTAGTAACAGAGACACACCAGAAGGTGGCAGTAATGAGGAAAAGTCACCAATCAGTAGTAAGGTAATGACATTCTTATCTAAATGGCTCAGAGGCCTCCTCTATAAACATAGTTAATCAGTGGATGACACATACATTACTGCAACAGAACAATTAATCACTTTACCACCTGGGATATACACCACACAATCCAGTGTTGTGTAAAATCAGACATCTGAAACTGTAATATTGATGATGGAGGTCTCACGATTCTGGCAGAATATTAATATGAGCCGAAATGAGACTCAATCACTGTATTCTCTCTCTCTCTTTCTCTCTCTCTCTCTCTCTCGCTCGTCTTATAGATGAGAATGTTAAGTCAGACATCTTGAAACACTAATATTGATAATTGAGGGTGTCTCGGATTTTGGAAGCAGAGCCTACTTGACAAAATTTGAATGTGTGCCCAATTGAGACACTCTCTCTCTCTCTCACTCCTCTCTCTCCTCCTGTCCTATAGCTGATAATGGCTTCCTCCCTCTGTTCCACAGCGTTCTCCTGCCCCAACAGGCAGCCCTAGCTGATGCTGATCCAGCTCTTGTGATTCATTTAGACAGGCTGACAGCCAAGCTGTGTAAACAGCCATTAGTATTTCATGACTACCTAAATTATCTCCCTTTTTTCTTCCATCTTATATCTCTCTCTTTTTTATTTTCCTTCCCCCCTTCTTGTCATTTTAGCCACTCTCTTTGACTCCGCCATCTTGTTTTCTTCTCTCTCTCTCTCTGACTCACCAATTCCCAATCCCATTGGTAATAACAGCAAGCAGGTGTTATGTGAGAAGCAGTTAAAATATGCTAATTGGTGGTGGCTCATGTCTGTGAAATTATGCTGAAAATGCTTGCATAAAAAGGGACGGAATATGAATGTCTACCGTGTGGGATGGTTCTGACAGCAGGGTACTGTTGTTACCTTTGATACACACCCACCCCTGCTATGGGCTTTGGAGGAGGGGGTTGATAAGAAGTTTGTATTTATCAGCCAAAATGCACTAAACCCCAAGATATGGGAGATGTGGAAGGGTCTGGAGGAGAGGGTGCTCAGACTTCTGTTACAGAGGTTCTGTTATTCTGTGCAACAGTGTTCTTCACTCCTGGTCCTGGAGAGCCAAAGGGTGTGCAGGTGTTTGTTCCCACCCAGCACTAACACATCAGTATGGTGCTGCCCTTCAGAGACAGATAGACACCCTGTGGGTCCCCAGGAGCAGGGCTGAAGAACATTGCTCTATGACCTAACACAGACTTCAACTATCACTTTGTGAGACAGCCTCTGTATGGCATGCTCATATGAGGAAAGTCCACAGCTCGTATTCACAAAGCATTTCAGCGTAGGAGTGCTGATCTAGAATCAGGTCCCCCCTCTCCATGTAATCTTATTCATAACGACCTAAAATCCCAAACTGATCTTAGATCAAGTGTTGTCCTTACTATCCAGCAGCTCATCAGCCATCAGCCCATCCTGACGGTTTCCCAGGACGAAGGCCAGGAAGGAGAGTATCAGGGCGTCCATGATGCCCATGATAGCCAGGATGTAGGCCCAGCGCACGGAGCACGCTCCCAGGGTGTACTTGTCTGTCTGCTCCCCACACATCCTCTTCACCTCATCACTGTCCCAGCCATCTGGGTAGATCATGCAGCCCAGAATCAGGCATGTACCTGGGAGAGAGGGGAGAGAGAGGGAGGGAGGGAGGGATGGGGGGGGGGGGGGGGGTGGAGAGACGGAGGGAGAAAGGAAGAAGAGTGTGAGAAAGGGGGAGATGACAGAAAAGAGAGATATACAGAAAGATGGAGGGAGAGAAAGAAAAGAGACAAAGAGAGATGGAGTTAGCATAACCCATACCATATCTATGCAGCATTCTAAATTTAACCTCCTCCCCCTGTAGTCTTTCCTCTCCTCCTCCCACTGTTGTCTCTCCTCTCCTCCTCCCCCTGTAATCTTTCCTCTCCTCCTCCCCGTAATCTCTCCTCTCCTCCTCCCACTGTTGTCTCTCCTCTCCTCCTCCCCCTGTAATCTCTCCTCTCCTCCTCCCCCCATAATCTCTCCTCTCCTCCTCCCCCGTAGTCTCTCCTCTCCTCCTCCCCCTGTAGTCTCTCCTCTCCTCTGTTCCCTGTAGTCTCTCCTCTCCTCCTCTCCCTGTAATCTCTCCTCTCCTCCTCCCCCGTAATCTCTCCTCTCCTCTGTTCCCTGGCTGATTGATTCCCTTTCTTGAACACTGTCAGGGTGACCACTGCAGCTCCCCTGTCACGCCCTGACATAGAGATTGCTAGTTGGTTTGGTCAGGGTGTGAATATCTATGGGTATATCTAGTATGTGTATATCTATGTTGGCCGGGTGTGGTTCCCAATCAGAGGCAGCTGTCGATCGTTGTCTCTGTTTGGGGATCATACTTAGGTAGCCATTATTGCCTACCTATGTTGTGGGATCTTGTTTATGTTTGGCTTGTTGGATGTTTAGCCTTTTGAACTTCACGTTCTGTTGCATTTTGTTATTTTGTCGGTGTTTATAATAATAAACAACCATGTACGCATACCACGCTGCACCTTGGTCCGATCCTTTACTCAACGAACGTGAAATCCCCATGGACACAAACAGTACACACACCCACTTCAGCCAGAGACACTGGGGCTGCCTTCAATTCAATTGTTCAGAGCACGTGACAATAACACAGAGATGTCAGTGCAGGCTGTGGAAGCAGATCAATAAGACTATTGTCAGAGGATATCTAGCAGTCCCACACAGCAGCAGAGTCCGTAGTAGAGGCATTTGTGTGTGTTAGCACTGTACCCCTCCACAACTGTTATCAGAGGCTACGCTAAAGAGACAGAGAGATAAACAGATTTAAGAGATGCATAATCTCAGGAAATGAAAGAGAGCAGCCCTCTTTCTTTCTCTCCATCCATCCCTCTCTCTCTTTCCTTCCTCCCTCCCTCTCATTCACTCACAGAATCTCAGGAAATGACAGAGTATCACAGAAGCAAGACTTGTAACCTGTTTCCACAAGAAAAGGGCAACCAGTGAAGAAAAAATTATGTTGATTTATTTTCCCTTTTGTACTTTAACTATTTTCACATCGTTACAAGACTGTATATAGCCATAATAGGACACTTGAAATGTCTCTATTATTTTGGAACTTTTGTGAGTGTAATGTTTACTGTTAATTTTTAATTGTTTATTTCACTTTAGTTTACTATCTATTTCACTTGCTTTGGCAATGTAAACATATGTTTCCCATGTCAATAAAGCCCTTCGAATTGAATTGAATTGAAAGGGGCGGAGAGGAACTGGAGAAACTGAGAAAGACACTCCCCACTGTGTTTCTGTTCTCTCAGTCTGTTGTTTCCTGTTAGTCTTGAGTTAAACATGGACAGGCCATGATGATATGGATCATAATTATGGTAATAATGATACAAACAGTGCTAACTGGTCTATAATAATGCACACTGATGTTAAAGCATGTAATAGCTATAATCTACATCCCACACCCTCTACACCAGGGGATCCCCAATTACATTCAGCCGCGGGATGATTTTTTCTTGAGCGGATGGTCGGGGGGCTGGAACATAATTATAAATAATTTGTACTCTGCAAATTGACCGCAAGAAGGCCAAACCGATAGTATTTGACAAAAATATAGTCATTTCAACCCTTGATTACATTGGGATATGATCACATATGTCTCTCTATTTATGAATCTTTGTGAACAGATTTTCCTAGCCGGAAGCATTAGCGCAGTGCCAGACTCTGATGATCCACATTGCTAATCACTGAACTAGGCATCTGAGGATCGGACACCTATGAGTGTCTCTCGTTTTCAACATTGATCTTGTTAATAGGTGCTGTGTGTGAGAGTGTTGGATTGGATGCTCTGCATTTGACTATGGCCCTCTCACTTCCAGACCTTTTCATGAATAACACAACATGGTCCTGAGGTGGTCCTATAGCTTGGATCCAAACTGAGCGGAGGGAAAGGAGCTGACTGCATTCTAACTTTGCACTCATCATAAATAATCAAACATATTTACCCGTTCACTCCATCTTGCAGTGAGCCAGGAAGATGCAGAGTGAGGAGAGAGAGCATGGGATCCTACAGATGTAGGATCTTAATTTGATCATTTTTGTTGCTGAGAATTTTCCTGCACCACAGGAAATGCAGATGAGCCTTGTGATTTACAAAATTCACTAAAAACCCACACTAACTCATGGTTATATTAACAGTATTGCACTTGTCATGTAGCCTACTTTTGGCCAGCTAATAGCCTAACCACATCAAAAGTTCAAATCCTGTTGCTGCATGATTATTTTACTGTGAAAACCTGGGTCAAGTTAAAATCCTACATCTGTAATGAACAAAGAGCCTAAAGTTTAAGTCTCCAGCTAACATGGAATAGGTCAATTAATGAGCCAATGTATAGGCCTCCCAGAGAGGGTCAGGTGGTGGACTTCTCGGTTACTGCTGGGCTGGATATAACACTCATCCTCAGAAGGCTACTGGTGCAGCCCATCTGCTAATACGTGATTCCATTCACTTTAACGTCTTACTCTGTCGGAGACAGTGTTGCCAGAAAGCTGAGGAGGCCAAGAGGGGCTGCTGAAGGATCAAAGAGCACTGCAAATCCCAGCTCTCCATGTTCACCATATAATAAATATCATTGCCTCTGCTTTGAGGTTAGATAGCAAGAGAACATGACATTACCGCATATCGCATACTATTGCACGTTTCTAGGTCGTTTCTGGCCTTCTCTTGTTGAAAGTTAAGAGACTGTCCTTCTTCTCTCTCTTTCTCCTAACCCCCCTTACATCTTTTTTTTTTATCTCTCTCTGTTTCTGTCTCTCTCTCTCTCTCTCTTCTCCTCCCAGCTGACAGCTGTTGGCAGGGTAGAGGCCTGGGGGGAATCAGGGAGGAGTCAGAGTCTGGACCTTTCAGTCCTCTCACTCCTCGTCTCCACTCTCCCTCCAACTGTTGCTGCTTCTCCTCTACACAGACAGACAGCTCCTTAATCACAACTAATTACAGTCCCAGTTGTCCGCTCTCTCACTCCACGGCTGCTTAATGTCTTGATTGAGGCTAGTTGGTTGGTTGTGATTGAGGCTGGCTGGTTGGTTGTGATTGAGGCTGGCTGGTTGGTTGTGATTGAGGCTGTGTGTGCATGCACGCATGTGGGTTTTCTTTCAGTGCAAATGTGAACCATGCCAAATGCATATTAGAGGGTGTAAATTGGGGCAGTGACAGATAGATGAAAATTGGGCACTCTCCTCTCCCTCCTTTCTCGCTCTCTCACACCTTTCCATCTCCCCTCTCCCATCTCCCCTCTCCCCTCTCCCCTCTCCCCTCTCCCCTCTCCCCTCTCCCCTCTATCCTCCTGTGGTGCTGCTGGTCAGATGGTCAGTCTGTTAAGAGTAATGTGAGGAGGCATTCTGTGTGACATGGATGCTGTGCCGTCTGCTGCATATGGCCAGGCTCATTAGCTCATTAGCTCCTTAAATGCACAAATGCAAACACGCATGTGCACGCACACGCACAGCCAATACAGCACCGTATATTGACTGCACAAACAGAGCAGTCAATGTGATTACAGCCAAAGAGATTCATTTTAGACCGTTGAGTTGTAATGCTAGCAGGGAGCTGTCCAATCAAGAGGTGCTGAAACCCCCACTGGAGACCTGCTGCATTCACTCAACTGGCTTACATGAGCTGTTCCCCCTCTCTGTGGTTTGGATTAGAGTGCAGACAATAGCATTTACATGCTTATTTTTCTCTCTCCCACCTTGTTTCATTTGTCATTGCGGCCGATAAGGATTTTACAAGGAGGCAGACAGGGAAGGAGAGGGGGAGAGATAAAAGTGAAGGAATGAGATAAGAAAGAGGGAGGGGCAGAATGAGAGAGGGAAAGAGCTGAGCACTCTGTCTCTATAGCTCAGGCTCAGAATTACATCAAGTGTAGCTGTTGCTTCTCTACTGTGCACAGGTAGAGCATGGAGAGAGAGAGGCAAAAGCATCATGTCAGGAATAAGCACTATACAATGAGTGTCTGAACAGAGTAGGAATTCTATGAGGTGCGTGTTGTTTTCTTTCCTAGGGAGAGGAGAGGAGGAAGGTGAGAATGAATAGAAGGATAGTGGATGGTGGAGAAGATAGAGGGATAGAGGGAGGGCTTGCTGAATGGAAGTACCATCGGGAGGTTACAGGGTTAGAATCCCAATGCTTCCTATCTGACACATAAAGAGAGGAAACAAAGTGTTCAACAAGCAAGACTAGTCCGTCCTCCCCTTAACTGAGCAGCAACGGTGGTTCTTAATTAAACCAATAGATATTTTGTATTTGTTCTGCAATTCATTACTATGAACTTTTAGTATTTTCTGACCTGACCAGGAAAAAGTCCTATCCTATTCACAGCAGATAAATCTGCTCTCTTCTCCATTCCTACAGCAGAGGGGTTTATGTACGGTCCCTGCTTCATTTATATTAAAAAAAGGTCTTATATGATTTATAGTATACCTATGAAACCTGCTATGCCAGACAGAAAAAAGCTAAACTCTTATGTCATTACTGTCTCCCAAGGCAGCATAGTGTAGATTATCGTTAGATGCAAAGAAAAATGACCCATTCAACCCATTGTCAGACACAGCAATAGAAAACCCCTTTGTCTTTTCATCACAACATAAATCTGCATGAATCATTACGATAATCCTCATAGGCGTAGATGTTGTTTTTCTGATTTAAATCCCTCTATAAAATCCCACTGACTGACCTCCACTGGTTTAAATCCCTCTATGAAAGCCCACTGACGGACCCCCACTGGTTTAAATCCCTCTATGAAAGCCCACTGACGGACCCCCACTGGTTTAAATCCCTCTATGAAAGCCCACTGACTGACACTGGTTTAAATCCCTCTATGAAAGCCCACTGACTGACACAGGTTTAAATCCCTCTATGAAAGCCCACTGACTGACCCCCACTGGTTTAAATCCCTCTATGAAAGCCTACTGACTGACTCCCACTGGAAGCAATAGTTGACCTGGGAGAGTAAGAAAGCATTTCCACCAATCAGAAGTAGTCAGTTATTGCCACCAATCATGTCTTCTCCCACTGAGATCTGTTTAGAGGTGACAGAAGCAGATGCATCGTCATGGTGACTGGCAGCCTGCTGTCAATCCTGTCATCCTTACAGGAAGTGACATGTAATGTGCATGTGGATGACTACAGCCAAAGATTGTTCATTATATTGACAAGATAGTCAAGTGACCACTCTAACAATGGAAAAACATGTCCTCAAAGATGGAAGGCAGGCGGGAGGAGGCGAGATCAGGTGGGGTCATTCTAGCCAATGAGAGGACTCATCTTTGTATCTGTGCCATTATAGCGTCTGTCACAGCATGGGTTCCATTTTAAAGTAGTCAATTTTCTTCTTCTTCATTGGCTGATTGCTCCCAACTCATAGGAATCCCCACCCAGTTGACCACTTTAAAATGGTGGAAGCTCTCAATGGCAATGTCCATGCTAAAACGGGTTTCATCCATGATGAGTCCTCTATCTATCGCTATGACAACAGGCTCCGATATAAAGTTGCCGAAATGCCATGTGCGTCCACTTATATCAGTTCATTCATAACAACCTAACCATTACGAAACTTCTATTTTTTGTTGACACTCTCATTGACCTCCTTACAGAAATTCCTCACTTCATGGGCTTATTTTCGCGGACAGATTTTGGGTGGAGTAAAACCTCTTGCGTCGCCTCTTCCTCTTTGCTACAGGTAGCTGAGAGAGTCACACACTCCTGACACTGTGACAGAGGCCGACATGAGTCACACAGTCAGCTATCTCTCCTTTCCTCTCCCTCTCTCTGTCATTTTCCTCTTCCTTTCTTGTCCTCTCTTTAATTCCCTCATTCTCTCTCTCTCTATCTGTCACTCTTTCATCCCATCTCATTAGTAAACCCAGCCCTGCCATATGCCTCAATCCCTACTAAAGAGTCACAGACACTCACGCTCAACCCCTCTCTCAGATATGACTAGCATTTTATCATACTCATAAAGAGCTGTAGTATTACAGTAGCCCCACACATTGGAAACCGTTTCCCATGAACCTCTAGGGCGGAGGAACAGAAGGGGTGATTGGGAACAGGTGTTCCAATTAATTACTGGCGGCTGCCAGCAGACCCGCCGAGTATCGAGCGTTTGCCGACGAGGAGCCATAGTGACAAGCAAAGCAGCCTCACAGGGAAAAACAACATTTGTTGACGCACTGTGTAATCATGTGAGTAGAGAAAAAATAACCAACCTAATAATGTTTTAATGCGCTTCCATGAGAGGGAATGAGAGGGATAAGCTGAATAGTAATATAGTATCATAAAGTAAGGCTTTTTGGATGGGACCCAGGCAGCTACAGACTGGGGACTGCTACTGACTGTGCTGAATGAGCAGCGATAGAAAAGCGACTTCCTCCACTCTGCTGGAGAGCTGCAAGCTGCCAAGATAATTCACCCACACGGTTAGTTCTACATTGCACCAATCAACCCAGGTGTCTCATCAATGCTTGATGTCTAACAAAAATCCATTCTCTGAGTTTTTTATTTTACAGAAAGAGTATAGCCTACTCATCTCTCCATTAGTTTAGAAGAACTTCATCACTATTCAGCGTGGATCCCTCTTTTCTTTCCCAAGTTCCTCAGATGTGGTGACAGGGTTCTGGGAGTGGCAGATGATGCAGGCAGTTCCTGTGACTCTTCTACAGATGTCCTCATTTATTTTTACCCACCCGGCGCCATTTGAAGTTGGCTGATGGGATTGTTTTAATATTCCTCTGATCTGGGCTGACGGAAGGGTACATGTGATGTGGTCCTCTCTCTACTGCTCTGAGATCAGTTTGGAAGTACCAAGCTGACTAATGATGGACTGAGAGAGGCGGGGATAGAGTGAGTGATCTTGCCGGGGGAACTTTATGCAACTGTCTCTGTTGTGCTGTAATCGTGAAAATAACATTCAGCTGAAGTGGGAAGAGAAGGTTGAAAGGGACAATAGTGATAATCTGGAAGCAGAGTGTCACAGAGAGACAGTGGAATACTGAAATAATTGTGGAATTTAAAAGTTGTTTATGAAGCTGAACAATTTCTACAGAGTGAGAGATGTGAGTGGTTGATTCTAGTTTCAGAACTAAATGATGGACTGTCAGTACTTTCTTTGTCTGTGTAGAGGGGCCAGACACATTGTGTCTCTCTCTACCCACTCTGATCTTATGTCAGCAAGAGTGATCAGCAGGAGCTTGGTGAGCAGTGATGCATGGCAGAGCTGTATCAGAGGGAAGGCTTTAATGCCGACCAGTGCCCATGGGGCGAGGGCAGCAGGGAACATCTTAAAGGGCAGTCCGGTCCATATCCAGCTGGTTGCCATGGAGACACACCTTTTAACTGTCCAGCGGTGCCTTCCCAGCAGGAACCTCTTTGACCACTACACCGGTCTCTGCTTACCGTGTCCGAGAGTTCCTGCCCATCTCACAGCAACAAGAGAGGGAGAGGCAGGAAGCCAGCTAGTAGTGTGCTGTTTCCATGGCAACCCCGGGGAGCGAGCGAGCCAAGCTCGGAAAT
Organism: Coregonus lavaretus; assembly: GCF_964263955.1. Lineage (NCBI taxonomy): Eukaryota > Metazoa > Chordata > Actinopteri > Salmoniformes > Salmonidae > Coregonus > Coregonus lavaretus. The sequence goes on along the minus strand of NC_139992.1, from coordinate 44,299,037 downwards.
AATATTGACTGCAGAGCTGGCAGCGAACAACGGTGAAACAGTGCACCTCTCTCTCAGCCACGCATCCTCCAAGCCGTAACCCTCATAAACAGGTCTGTGTAAACAAACTGGGTTACAGCTAGATCAACACCGCAACACAGAAAGAACTTCACTGCAATGCTCAACCACAAGCTTCAACATAGACTATCTCATTAAAGCGAAGTATGGTGTTTGAACCCAGGGGCGATAGTATAATAAGTCATAAGTGCAGTTATGCACACAGAACGTGTCGTCATCCAGACTCCCTGGAATATCAACCACACCTTCCCTGAGACCAATATACTGCGCTAAGGTTATCAGACAACAACCTCTGCTGTTGTGCTGCTCGGCGAGTGCCGAAGCCATTTGATGTCCTCACAACAGACCTAATTTGTATTAGTTTTTTTCCCACAGTCTTGGCAAGGCTCGCTTTGAAAGAAACACTCCGTCAACATCATTAGCTGTTTCTTTCACAGCGTGAACATTGTTCCTCAACCTGCTCAGCTCAGTACTACCATTCCTTTAGATATTGCACACCAATTAATTTCAATTTCTTGGCTTAAAGAGATCCAGATCCCTTTAATTATACACACTGACCCCATATCACATACCATTGGTGCTAATTTCCCACTGGGCACAGCGGTCAGTTCAACATCTAGTTTTGATTTTGATAGAAGAATTTGGTAATGACTAATTATTATACCCCGAAACTGTGTGAAACAGCGATAACTATGTATGGGAATAGAGGAAAAATGCAGCCTGCCTGAGCAAGGAGTAGGCTATGATAAGAACATGTGTGTGTGTGTGTGTGTGTGTGTGTGTGTGTATGTGTGACCTGATGGTCAGGAGAGCAGAGGATAACCACATGAGCTAAACCCAGGTGTGAGCTTACAAGATGTGTACAGTGGAAAAATACAGCCCACCGAAGCGGGGTGGGATTTTTCCTCTGATGTGTGTGTATAAAAAGATTGTGCGTCCATTTTGTGGCAGAGCGCTCTCATGAATAAAGGCTGACCATTGCAGAAAGGGGTCTTTGTTTAATTTATTATTTAAACTAGAGATTTATAACCTCTGGGAATTATTCAAAAATTGAAGAAGTAGTTGACTTCAACCATTGAGATAAGAAAACTCTCGTGACAGATTTACATTTAGTTGAGTTGTCAACTAACGTGAATGCAACATGAAATCAACAAATTTCACCGTGTCATTGGCTTTAGGGTTAAAAGTTGGGTGAAAAAACTACGAAATGCCCTTACATTGATGGCTTTTTGCAAATACAATCAATTTTCCACATTGATTCAACGTCATCACATTGATTTTTTTTGTTGAAATGAAATGGAAACAACTTTGATTCAACCAGTTTTTGCCCAGTGGGTAGTTTCCCATTCATATGGCGGCATTTGCCTTCCTTCACTGTAATTGCTGTTCGGGGGCAATTCCCCAAGGGGTGTGAGTGCTTACTTAACAATGACAGGGTGCTCCAGGAAAACATCCCTGCTGGTCATTTATTAGACCCCTATGCCTGGTCCTGGTCTCTGTGGCTGGCTAACAATAGGCTGTCATGTTTCCGTTCAACTCTGGGGTCACAGGCTGCTTCTCCCAGACGGGGAGAGACTTGGTGCTAGATAGGGTAATACATGCTGGAGGCACGGCGATATGGCAGCCAAGCCCAGGAAAACCCAATCCATTATGATGTATTGAGTGATGAGCAGATTAAGATGAAGGGTGTCGAAGAGCTGGGAGATGATGATGCGGCCATGTGAGGATAACATGGAGAATGAGATTGCCCTCAGGGCTTCGGTTTTGGTTTGCAGGTGGAAGAGATGATTGAAACAATGACTGATTGATTAGCCATGGATCAGGTGGAGCAGCGGAGGAAGAGAGAGACCGGATGAGTAGGATGAGACGTACACGCTCCAACACAGCGGATGACTGCCGAGGTCCAGCACATCAAAGGATTTACCCTATGTCCTCCTTTGATTGGTGTGGAAACTTAAAATGGATGCCGCAGGTGAGGACTGAGAAGTATTGAATAAAAAAAGTCAAAGGTCTCTGAAGACTTTGGCCAGTACAAGACGAGTCACCACTGCCCACACAGTCAGATATCAAGCACAGAGTCTCTTAAAGATGAGCAGTTTACAGGTGGTGTTGTTGTTTTCTAGACCTGAGTAACTGGGCCAAGTAGTCTTACCTTTGCTGAAGCCCATTCATTCACCATAAATCACCCAACAAGAGAACCCAACAATGACAGCCAGGTGTCATAACCAGCCGGTTGGAGAGACTGATAGATGACAGAAACAGTCTCTTAACAAAGCAAACTCAGACACACCAACATCACACACACACACACACACACACACACACACACACACACACACGCTGCTGCTGCTGTCTCGCTGCTTTTTTAATGGTTCACCTTGTCCCTCCTTCTTCCCCTCCCTCCCTCCTTCTTCCCTTCCTCCCTCTCCCAGAAGAGGGGGATAAATCAAACGCCTGTCTCCTGTGCTTGGCTCTGGTGATCCAGGAGATAAACACAGTTTGGAAATCTATAACGCCAACTCCTCCTCTGAACGCTGGCTGGGACATAGAGACTGGAGGATACGTGGGGGTAAATACATCTACAGCCTATCTCTACTTAGACTACAACAACAATGTCTGGACTGATGGATCAAACAATGGTTTTAATCTAACAGCTGGTCTCATGGAATAAAAGATTGAGAGCAGAAGGTTTGGTGGTGAGAATAGTTCACCATGCTGTATGCTAGATGTGCTTGTCATAGTTGATCAACATGGCCAATACAATTCAATGAGCTTCATATTCTCATTTTGGGGTGTTGATTCATAATTCTCATTTTAGGGTGTTGAAGCCACCTCAAGAATATCCAGCATAAGAAACAGATCTTGTTCACACGTGTTTTCATGTGGGTGTCTTATGGTTAGTTTGTTGGCACATGTAGGCGAAAGTCAGTGTTGTTAATAATAATGATCTAATTTTCATTCATAACACTCTCACATAGTCTTTATCTGTAGTTAATTGTTACCCTTTTGCCTCTAGTCATAATTAAACAACTCTCAACTGTCATTATTTCTTTTAATTATGAAGTCAGGAAGGGATATGCTTGTTCAGGACAGGGAGAGAGAAGAGAGAGAGGTCTCTATAGACCTTTTCACTTGCGGTTGAGCAGTGAGATGCAGCTTGCTGGAATGGGCTGCAGCATTGTGTTTGAGTTCATGTGATTCAAAAGAGCAACAGTATATTGTATACATTGTTTACGCAATGTTTTTAATGCCAATAAAGCAATTTGAATTTGAAAACAGAGTTTATTTTCTACCTGCTATCTGCTGCTTACAGCACATATGAATGTATTTGCACGGCTCATGATTCCATTTAATCTAAACAGGGCAACTTGAAATACCAAACGCCTTCAAAGCCTTCATTCAAGTTTGACTCAACTATAATTTATTCACAAACCAGAGTTAGGTAGTGTTATTGATATGGCTCATGCATTTCTAAAAGACCGGAAGGGATTCAGGGATTCAGGGATTCAAGATGCTTCAACACATGCTTTTGTCTAAAAGGTCATGTACTTTGCATTTTGGCTCGCTGCATTTTTTAAATGGATAAACAATGCTGACAGTGAGATCTCAATTGTGAATGTGAATGCTCTCTCTGCTAAGGTTCACAGACCTGGGGGAAATTCAGCCCAGAGAAAGTCACTTAACTGTGGCTCTATAGAGAAAGCCTTGTTGTGACCCTTAGATAGATGCACCAAAGTTAAAGTAATGTCTTACACATACAAGTATACATTAAGTACACAATTATGAAACTAAATGCCCTGATATCTTTAGCGGTTGGTGTTTGCAGCAGAGAGTTTCCATGGTTATTTGAGGTTCAGAGGTTATCTTGTTTGAGGTTGTCTGCTGTCTGACCGCCTTAGGGAATCTCTTGCCTGTAGAGCAGGCTTTCTTAAACTATGGGTCGGGACCCAAAGTGGGCCCTGGGCATGTGAGAGGTGGGTCGCAGTTATGAGAATACATCGTTGGATGACGATTTGGGTCACAGGAGGACGGTCAATTTCTCATTTCGGTCTCGAGCTGAAAAGGTTTAAGAACCCAAGATGTAGAGGATGAAGTTGTTGATATGTAGATCTCTAAGCGCTGGGGATGATGAGCTTGACAGGACCAGAGCTGCAATCAGGACCTCAGGGTCTACTCCTTCTTTGTATCAGCACTAATGACCTCTATAGAACCAGGGTAATCAATTCTTATTGAACTGTGGAAAGACTTCTGTCTGTCACTTGTCATGTCTACTGCTGCCACCTTAAAACCTAAACCACCACCACCACCCACTAGCACCAGCCACTATCTCCACATTCACTGTTTCCACTAGGATTTCTTTCAGCAGCGGTGGCAGAGGTAGCAGGGGGAGGGTCTTCCTGGGGCATACATCTATACATCTATTAATAGGGTTGGATACACTTCCAGGATTACAAGCTAGCTAGCTAGTTACCTTGGAGGTTTCTCTGACGATCTGATGTTGTAACGTGTCACTCGGTGTCACGACTTCCTGCGAAGCTGCCTCCTCTCCTGGTTCGGGCAGGCTTCGCCGTTCGTCGCCACCGGCCTTCTAGCCACTGCCGCTCCTCATCTCATCATTCCATTTGTCTTGTCTTGTTTATTACACACACCTGGTTCATATCCCCTCATCAGTACCTGTGTAAGTATTCCCTCTGCCCCCTTGTCTTTGTGTGTTATTGTTTATTGTGGAAAGTAGTGAAGCTCCTTGTATTTTCCCCCGCCGGGATATTTTCCCGTGTGCCTTGTATTTTCCAGTGCGCCTGTTTTGCGCACTGGAGTGTTTGACGCGTTCCTGCGTAACTCTGTGGTAGCATAATAAAGCCTGTTATTCTGTGATTTACCCTCCTGCACCTGACTCCTTCAACATCACCTCGTCACACTCTGATCTTAAAAGCATGTCTCGGCAGACATTTGGTGCGCCACTACTAAATTAATGTAGGACAAACACTGACATTTGATGTTCTTGTCAATGCTCTATTATAGCTTTATTTGAACACATATGTCAACACTTGACCATAGCAAAAAGGTTTTGCCTAGCTGCAGTAAGACAAACTTAAAAATTACAAGTCAATTGGGTCAACTTATTTTTACACGCTACTACAGTAGATGATCGCTACTTCTACAAGTGACCTCCTAAAATTACGTTTTACATTTGGCATAAACCCACCTGCTTTAAATAAGTCAGCTTCTCTCACTATGATCAGGGTTCGCTGAGTTGTATCAGAGAGAGAGAATGGAGAGAGAAAGTGAGAGACGGGCAGTATTTTCTCTTCTTGGGAAAAGCTTATGCTCCTTGAGATTATCACTTTCCCCTGCTGGGGGATTTGTCACTGATCCCTTGTGCAGTGGTGGGTGGCCTAGCTATTTAGTGACGCTTCCTTGGGGATGGATGATACATTAACATTTTTAGTCATTTAGCAGACGCTCTTATCCAGAGCAACTTACAGTTAGTGAGTGCATACATTTTTCATACTAGCCCCCCGTGGGAATCGAACCCACAACCCTGGCGTTGCAAGCACCATGCTTGCAACGCCAGTAAAACTTGTAGTGTATTTGAGGTTTAAAAAAGGCTTCTGAAGTTTGTAATTTCCATTTTAGATTTTTACTTACGAAAAATGTATCAACCTCTACAAAAATGTCCTTTAATTATAATCCACATAATAATTCACATTTCCTGTTGCTGCAGGATTATTTTTCTGCTGTAGCATTCTGGCTCAAATTAAGATCCTACATCTGTACTGTAGCAGACTGAGCAAGATCTCTATTGCAGAGTAGGACATTTGCAGAGTAGAGCATTCATAGATTGCTCATTCTACCCAAGATTACCCAGGTAGTGCTGACAAATACTGTGCATGCAGAACTCAAACAAAGGAGAACAGTCAAATGTGTAGGAATACACAGCCACACACACACCATAGACATAGCGCTAGAGAGCCCTTGTCTCTCTACTCTTTTACCCAATACTGTTAGTGTCTGACTTGGAGTTGCCAATCTTCTTCCCTCACCCACCACCCCCTCCATGTCCCCTAGTGCTAGGTCCCTATGTGGTGCTTTATGATTAACATGATTAGTACTGTTACTGAGCTGTAGCTTGCATCACCAACAGCAGACTGACATAACATGTGCTGCTGTAGCAAACAGCAGACTGACACATAACCCATGTGCATCCTGCAAGACCTCTAGGAAAGGCCGTGTTATCTCTCCTGTCAGCTGTACCGGTGGCTCAGTCAGTCGACCAGGCCTAATCCCATTATTTAGCCCCCCATTGAAAGAGCAACAGCAGGAAATAATGCTAACGCTAGCCGAGCGGTGCCATGGAACCAGGGCGAACACAGTGAGTTACCCCACCCACCTGTGGCACCGAGGCTGACACCCCGGGAGAAAAGGTTGTCCAGAAAGACACAGCTCTTTAGGAAGCGCGACATGCACTGGGGAAAGCCTACACCCGATAAATCACAAAGTTCAATTAGTGGTTCAACTGTGCTGGTCTACAATTAAAATCCGCTGATGCGCAGGAACCCACTTTAATAGCTCTTAGAGCATTTAAATGACTCTGCTTTACTGGAAGTTGGATTAATGATGCAGTAAAGTCAGAGTGTCTGTGGTTCCGAAAGCTTGAGTTTGACTTCAGAGCTGAACAGTGTATTGACAGATAGGCCTCCATCAAATATATCAACATTGCTCTGAATTTTCCTTGTCAGTATGGCTGATGCTTGCACTCCATACCAAGCATATTTGATTGGCAGGAAATTGATCATAAGATAGTTGAGTGTTAGAACGCATTTTGAATGAGGCTATATTGTACTCCCAGAGGACTAACTATTCTTTAGGGATTTGTATTGTCATGCTGTGTTAGATGTGGCTCTCTGGAATCGGCTGTCTTTCAAACCTCTCTTCTCTCTCCCTCTCTCTCTCTCTTTCTCCCTCTCCTTCCCGCTCTCTCCCTCTCTCTCTCTCTTTCTCCCTCTCCTTCCCTCTCTCTCTCTCTCTCTCTCTCTCTCTCTCTCTCTCTCTCTCTCTCTCTCTCTCTCTCTCATAACCAATCATAACGGTCAGTCACAGTTCAGTCCCAAAAGACCATGCAACTCTTCAATCAGAGATGTCACTCACTTCATTTCTAACAGGCCTAGCAAGTCCTCCATCACAGCTGCCAATCAAACTCATGAAAAATTGACTAGCTATTTTATCAAAGTAATTGTGTGCACCAATACGATAATATCACAACACTTTTAAAACAATTTCCCACATCTGAATAATACGAGTGTACATAAACCACCAGACCTAGTAATGAAATGTTATTGAAGCAAATCCCAATAATGGCATCTACAGTCATTGCAGATGCACAACCATGGGAGAATCTCTCCTCTTAGCCCAAACCCAGCTTATTGGTCGTTGGCAGGTACAGGATGTGTCAGAATGACATCCTAAACCTGGCAATGTATCTGCCACCTGTATCTCCCACCCCTAATCCACAGGAAGAGACATAAAACACCTCCTGCTCTGAACCTTCACATCTCCTGACGCACAACGTCTGCTTTCTAATTTATTCACCAGCTGACAGTTCTATTAAGAGGCATGCTATGCTGATCATTTGGGAGCAGGGTTTGAGAAAGCACACATTTCATGCCTGGCTGGTACACCATCTAACTTCCTGATGACTGCATTGGAGGCTTAAAGGTCCATTGGCCCATTGGACATAACATTACACTCTAAAAGGATGGAGTGTGTGTAGCTGACAGCGGTGCCTGGACCGGTGCATTGCTGAATGGGGAGGCAACAGAGAGAGGGATGAGTTAAAGAGGAGAGAGAGAGATGAGTAAAGAGGAGAGGGATAGAGGGTTGGGCCCTTTGTCTCTCTATCTGGAGTATGCTGTAGGAGACTGATCTGTGGAGTATGCTGTAGGAGACTGATCTGTGGAGTATGCTGTAGTAGACTGATCTGTGGAGTATGCTGTAGGAGATGATCTGTGGAGTATGATGTGGGAGACTGATCTGTGGAGTATGCTGTAGGAGACTGATCTGTGGAGTATGCTGTGGGAGATTGATCTGTGGAGTATGCTGTGGGAGGCTCTCTGATCTGTGGAGTATGCTGTAGGAGACTGATCTGTGGAGTATGCTGTGGGAGACTGATCTGTGGAGTATGCTGTGGGAGACACTCTGATCTGTGGAGTATGATGTGGGAGACTCAATGGGCTTCCACAGAGCTGGAGTAGTGAGCCGGCTATCATTTGCCCCATTTACAACTCCTCCTGATGTCCCACCACACTACTTCTGCAGTCCTCTAAAGCTCTGACTAATGGTGCTAGATTGTGTGTGTGTGTAACTGGGACTCCCGTTTGGTCATGTTACATCATCTCCCTAATCCTCTCAGGCCCAGCCAGCCAGTCCATCATGTTACCACTGACAGGAAGGATAAGAGCTGGTTGATGTCATTAGCTATTGTCTTTAGTGGTACTATGACACCACTGGCTTAGTGCACAACCTTGTAAAGTTGTGAGTGGAGAGGGAGGTTAACTAAGCTCTCATTTATGGCAGGTCATATTCAGTTCAGAAAGACATTGGTAGCCTGGTCTATTTTAAAGAAGTGTGAGAAATGGAGAGCCACACTGTGCAAAGATCCCCAACAGCCACAGTACTGTATGAGTGCTGAACAGACTGTGTGTATGTAAATGCCAAATCATGCACTCTTATGCATAGGCACGAGTTGGCCCAAACCCCAGATTGAGGGATTGTGGCAGACACCTAGGATAAATTAAAGACACGGTAAATAGAGCACACACTCACACACACACACACACACCTGAATAAATAGACAAACAAACAGTGCTGCCTGTAAGCAGCTGAGGAGCCAAACGGTGTTAGCGGCTGTCTCCCATTAGTGGAGCTTTGTGCTGTTCTGTTCTGCACAGAAACCTCTGGATCAATAAACCACTAGCAACAAAATGGGCCTTTTAATGTTCAATGCTAATGCCAGCTTCCGTCTCAGGGGGCCCATTGGACCGGTACTGAGTGCAGCAATGTGCAGCCACTGTGCAGGCCACTTACCCATATGAGCAGCCTAGTGGTCCAAACAGAGCCAGGAAACAGGTCGTTGAAATGCCTCCACAACACACTCAAGAGCCCCCCTGATTCCTTTGTTTGCTTGCGGAAGGCATTTTCAATCTGAGCAAGGAGCCCCTGCCCAATACATGAATGATAATCACCTTCCTGTGTGTTCAGGCATTGCCTTGGTGAGGGTCGGAAATAGGGGATGGCCAGCGGAGTTCTGATTTCCATCCAGGATGGCGAGCCGAGCACCAATCTGCTACCTCACTAGAGCCAGGCAGGCAGGCATTGTCATGTTGCCAGAGCTGGCCCATCCATCACATCCTCCACTAGAGTGGAGAAGCGCCTGGCATTTGGTGGAAGTTGTCACAGGATGAGTGTGATTATCATCGACCGACCATGCAGTGTGGTTGTGATGGAGGGGGCTGCCTGTCAGTCTTAGTTTGGAGTTAATTGGTCCGTAGTGAGGGGGTGGTCAAGGCGATGTAAGGGGGGAGGGAGCGAGAGGGAGGGAGGGAGGTTGTAGGGAGGTAGGGAGGCAGGGCGGATGGTCCAGCTGCTACGGTTTGCAGGCAGCTACTAGGCTGAGTGCAGAGTGGGCATGTCTACCTGAGAACTGCTGTGTGCAGTGGGCCAGTTAAGCACATTCTTCAAGAGTGGTAACAGTAGTAAGGAGACATAATTCTTTAGGTATTGCTGCAGCCTGCAGGGGCAAGAACATGTCAGTTGGTTTCATGTGCATTTCCTTGAAAACACACCTGCACAGAAGCAGACATTTTGAGAGCACTGTTCTGGAGTTGCTGTTCAAATGCCTGCAGGTGGATTGCTCTCATCAGACATTCAGCCTCTCCTCTGCTTTTAAGGAGATGTGCCTCTTAGCTATGTGCCGTCTTGGACAGAAACTCACAACAGCCAGTTACTCCTGGATAGAAGTCGGACTACACTGAGCCTAGAAGGATTTGACAATCACACCTGGGATCTGTGGCTGCAATGAGAAAAGGAAAGCACACTATATTTCCAATTACTACTCCCCAGGAACGTCTTAATAGCCAATTTCAGTGACCTCAACATGACATATCTGAGAGAATGAGAATGGAGAAAGGAAGCGATTGCGAGAGAGATTCAGTGAGTGAGTTGAATGAGGCAGAGATTGCCTGAATGCTGATGATGCATGTCATTGCCACGAGCAAAGTGCTGTGATGGATCAATAAAAGACAAGGAAGCAATGAGCAGCCAACAGGCCCCAAGCACTCAGACCTCTCACATTCATCGCCAATGTTAACTCCTCACCACAGAACACTCTAAAAACCATGCTCTGCAGCCTTACAGGAGTATGGTACATTGTGATGCCATATTTCTTGACAGAGACTTTGAGGGGAAAAAACATGGACTGTTGAGTTCATAAAACATATTTTTCACAGGTATATTTAGAGAATCTCAGTGGTGAAAAGGCCCCATAACTCGGCAGAGATCGTTAAAAAAATATTCTTAATTTAAACGACTTAAATATTTACAATATGTTTAGTAAAGTGTGTTTTTTGGCATCATACAGGCCACCTTAGTCAGTTTGTGGATCACCCCCTGTATAGTCTGAACATGATCAGATCTGTACTGTATTATAAAGGACCATATCCAGGGCTTCAAAGTAGGACTGCTGATCTAGGATCTGTCCATATAATCGAATTCATTATATTATATATATATATTATATGATATAAACATCCTGGCTGTGCTCTATGCAGGGCTTCTGTTTTAATTCAGCCTGGGATGACAATGCTGTGGAATCCTCCAGATAATCTCCGTGCTGGTGTTTATGTTCAGCATGAATTTACAGCCTCCCGAGTGGCGCAGTGGTCTAAGGCACTGCATCGCAGTGCTAGCAGTGCCACTAGAGATCCTGGTTCGAATCCAGGCTCTGTCGTAGCCGGCCGCTACCGAGAGACCCCATGGGTCGGCGCACAAGTCGTCCAGGGTAGGGGAGGGAATGGCCGGCAGGGATGTTGGTGGGTCATGGCGTTTGCAACGCCAGGGTTGTGGGTTCGATTCCCACGGGGCGCCAGTATGAAAAAATAAAATATAATGTATGCACTCACTAACTGTAAATCGCTCTGGATAAGAGCGTCTGCTAAAACGTTTTTAAAAAAAAAAAGTAAATTTACAGCGAGGCGCCTGCAGCTAGACCAAGCCTATACAGACGGATGATGTTGTGAGTCTCAGACCAACATCTGGCAAGCAACATTAACGCATTTCATTATTATTTTTTATTTGTGGGGGAGTATCAGTGGTTTGTGTTACTTGTTACAGAGATTAGTTGAAGGATAATTGCCTTTGATTGATCACTGGTTGATTGTATGCACCCGCTTTAAAGCCACAATCTGGAGTCTGTGCATTTTGTGCAAGCTTAAATTCTGCAAAGTAACTTTCACTGTGATGCTTGTTTACAAGTTTTGACAAATTCTGACGTATGAGAGAGCATTACCTGCAGACTACACCATGCGAGTGAGTCCGCGTGCGCATTTTGATTTTGTCTTTCCCCACAAGATGCAATCATGACAGGCAGGTTAAAACACCAAAATCAACTGTGCATCAATTATATTAATTTTGGGTGGGTCGAAACACATGAAACATTCATGGATATTTAGCTGGGAGATGAACATTGGGTTGTTATTTTACCTGACATGCATATGGGCCTCTTTTAAGATGGTTCTTTGTAGATTTTTACTCCAAGGATTAATCTACAGATAAAAAGGGAAACCTATTTAGTGTTTAGTTATCTTTAATTAATCTATTATCGTGTGTCTTTCAAGCATCCATGTGGGTTGTATCTTCCTGATATCCAATAAGGAGGGGAATTGCAACTCGTGGAGCTTCTCAAATAGAACCAAGTTTGCGTTTGACACATGCATGTGTACATTTATTTTTGCAAGGCTTGCACATGCAACGTGGCCCGTGTTGTTTGCGTGTCTGGCTGTATTTTGTGTGGTTGTCTTTGCTCCCTTAATAGATGTTTTAAAGATAGTGTGACAGTGTATGGTGAGTTAAAACAAACAAACAAACAAACAAACATGGCTGTCATCTGCCGGGAGCTTTTGCTCATTTGATAGAAACATATTTGCTTAACCCCCCGAAATTCATCATACACTTCTTGTAAAACTGATGTCAAGTATAACACTTAAAGCTAGAATACTTACTTTAAACAATAACAAAGGATTCCCCGCACCTGTTTTGCTACAAATCTAAGGGATGGGGCTGGATAAATGTAACCACTCTCAAATTCATAGACAGAGCTATAGATGCAAGGGCTAACCACCCATGATATCAAATGTAGTTTTAACCATGTTTTTAGGCTATACAGTGTTTGTTTACATTTACGTTGTTTACAAACATTGGAGTAAAACAAGCTTGTATTTTGGGTTCTGATGGGGTACGACAGTTGAACTAAGCTCATGAGGCATTTTTCAGTTATATTCTTCAAGAATCAATGGGTAGCCTATAATTTACAAGTCCAAGAATGGATGTAGCAACTAAGGATTCTAGCTTTAACACATTGTTTATTTCCCCTACCTGACTGATTGAACAGCTGGAATACAGACATTTCTCTCTGGTTGTAGAACTGCTGAAGTTCCGAACTCCTTCACCCTTCAAGGAAGCAACATGCAAACGGGGGAACTTACCGGCAGCCAGCTGCATCCAGCCGCAGATCTTGTAGACCGTGCCTGTGCTGCAGAAGAAGAAGAGCGTGAAGCAGCCGATGCATCCGATGACCAGCGCCATGGACATCCCGATGAAGAAGGACGCGGCCTTGAAGGCGCCGGAGGGGATGGTGCTGAACTCCATGAAGCTTCCCTGGCACGTCAGGTCCCGGGACAGCCCGTTTCCGATGCAGTAGTGAAAGAGGCCGAAGTAGCCGGCCTGCGGCGTGTCCATCCCGTCTCCGATCCAGTAGGGCTGGATGAAGCACACCACGTTGACTATCGCGAAGAGGATGGTGAAGATAGCCCACAGAACCCCGATAGCGCGGGAGTTCCTCACGTAGTTGGTCTGGTAGATTTTGGCAGCCTCGGAAGCGGGAAGCATCGTTTTAGGAGCACCAGGCACCATCATTTAGTCTCTAAATGTTTTTATATTTAGGATCTGTTCAAACACAAAGCTTCAATCATGCACAAAGCACATTCCGACCGCGACAATGTGCCATGATCTCCCCGACTAAACAGCTCCCTCCTGGGCGAGTGTTTAGCCTACTAAAGCCTCACAGTTTGCACTGTGCTTGGGTCCGCCACCGTTTTCCTTATCTTTATTGAATGGTAGGCTGGGTATCCGAGAGCTATTACGAATAATATTAAGGAGGAATCTTCTGAATGAGTAATCACGGAGATAACGGCATGTAATAATCACTGGGCGTTAATTCGAAACGGTCATGCATTTAGCAAATAATCTACAGCCATTGTAGGCTAAACAAACATCATACGGTCAGAACTCCATCCGACTGAGGGCGCCCAGAGATGAAAAATGCTAAAGTCCACCGAGAGGGGCTGAGATCCTCCTTCACAGACTTGGCCACAACCGTGGTTGCCAAGGATACAACCTCATCGTCGACGGAATACCGACTTTCCCGAGGTAGAGGAGGTGCATGTAACTGAGATGCTGAAGTCGCGAGTGTTGACAATCTGCTCACAATGCATCATGTGTTCAGCGTCCATATGTTACCAAATAACACCTGTATTCCAGGCAGGCGCAGTCCGACTGTCACAACCGATAGGCCTATCAAAGCCCCTCTGATAAAGCACCATGCGCAATATAGCCTATCCCCTAATCCCACTCTCTCGTGCCCCAGTGCAATGATCGAATGGGAGACATCTGAAAAATAAAATCGTTGAATCTAAAAGGCAACACTCCTATTTGATTTAGTCTAGACTGACTCTGACTCGTGTGGCAGAATATTGAAGTCTCAGCTCTCTCTCTCCATGTCCCCTCTCTCTCCGTGTTGCTATGTGTCCACCAAAATAGGATGGCTTCTGTAGCACAACACGACGCGCTGGTATTTAGCGCACAGCTGCCAAGTGTGAACAAGTGCACATCAACAACAAGGGCAGGCTATAAAACTCAGCCCTGCGACATGGCATTTTATCACAAAGTCATGATATAGACTAATTGGCTAAACTTAATCATGATTGAAATGGCTAGGTAATCACTATACATGCATCACCTGTTTGATAGCCTACTCCAAGTCTCCAACCGTGCGCTATCTAGTGCGCAAAAGTATGAACAGTGCGCAGTGGTTAGGTTGACTTCACGCTCTTCTTGTTGATCACTTGATGATTCTGAAGTGACTTTGACTGCGCTGCCTGTGCCTTCTCTCAGTGCAGTCTATTCTTATTCAGGATTAGTCTAGGCCTACTCAAAGCTGCATGTGGCATATTTCTCCCCTTGGCACGGCAGAGGTATAGGCCTAACAAGAAAAACAAACAACATGTAGCCTATGCACAGGCATGAAAGCATTTTATGTTCATTATTTAGGAGAAGGCTAGTGGTTACAATTATTTTGAAACTGAGAAAATAACTTTATATTTACAGTAGCATACCTATTAGTTTATGAATGGTGTAAGACAAATTGAATCATTCTCAATGTGAAAAAACTAAACAAAGAAAGAAGACAAGGGGCCAATCCACACAGACTCTGAGCAAAGTGTGTGTGTTCAGGTTTCTTATTTATTTTTTTATTTTTAATTTCACATTTATTTAACCAGGTAAGCCAGTTGAGAACAAGTTCTCATTTACAACTGCAACCTGGCCAAGATATAGCAAAGCAGTGCGATAAAAACAACAACACAGAGTTACATATGGGTTAAAACAAAACATAAAGTCAAAAATATAAATACAATAAAACAGAAAATATATATACAGTGTGTGCAAATGTAGCAAGTTATGGAGATAAGGCAATAAATAGACTATAGTGCAAAATAATTACAATTAGTATTAACACTGGAATGATAGATGTGCAAGAGATGATGTGCAAATAGAGATACTGGGGTGCAAATGAGCAAAATAAATAACAATATGGGGATGAGGTAGTTGGGTGGGCTAATTGCAGATGGGCTGTGTACAGGTAAAGTGATCGGTAAGGTGCTCTGACAACTGATGCTTAAAGTTAGTGAGGGAGATAAGAGTCTCCAGCTTCAGAGATTTTTGCAATTCGTTCCAGTCATTGGCAGCAGAGAACTGGAAGGAATGGCGGCCAAAGGAGGTGTTGGCTTTGGGGATGACCAGTGAGATATACATATGGGTGGGTGTTGCTATGGTGACCAATGAGCTAAAATAAGGCGGGGATTTGCCTAGCAGTGATTTATAGATGACCTGGAGCCAGTGGGTTTGGCGACGAATATGTAGTGAGGACCAGCCAACAAGAGCGTAAAGGTCACAGTGGTGGGTAGTATATGGGGCTTTGGTGACAAAACGGATGGCACTGTGATAGACTACATCCAATTTGCTGAGTAGAGTGTTGGAGGCTATTTTGTAAATTACATCGCCGAAGTCAAGGATCGGTAGGATAGTCAGTTTTACGAGGGCATGTTTGGCAGCATGAGTGAAGGAGGCTTTGTTGCGAAATAGGAAGCTTTGGATTGGAGATTCTTAATGTGAGTCTGGAAGGAGAGTTTACAGTCTAACCAGACACCTAGGTATTTGTAGTTGTCCACATACTCTAGGTCAGACCTGTCGAGAGTAGTGATTCTAGTCGGGTGGGCGGGTGCCAGCAGCGTTCGATTGAAGAGCATGCATTTCGTTTTACTAGTGTTTAAGAGCAGTTGGAGGCTACTGAAGGAGTGTTGTATGGCAATGAAGCTTGTTTGGAGGTTTGTTAACACAGTGTCCAATGAAGGGCCAGATGTATACAAAATGGTGTCCTCTGTGTAGAGGTGGATCCGAGAGTCACCAGCAGCAAGAGCGACATCATTGATATACACAGAGAAAAGAGTCGGCCCAAGAATTGAACCCTGTGGCACCCCCATAGAGACTGCCGTAGGTCCAGACAACAGGCCCTCCGATTTGACACATTGAACTCTATCTGAGAAGTAGTTGGTGAACCAGGCGAGGCAGTCATTTGAGAAACCAAGGCTATTTAGTCTGCCAATAAGAATGCGGTGGTTGACAGAGTCGAAAGCCTTGGCCAGGTCGATGAAGATGGCTGCACAGTACTGTCTATTATCGATTGCGGTTATAATATCGTTTAGGACCTTGAGCGTGGCTGAGGTGCACCCATGACCAGCTCGGAAACCGGATTGCATAGCGGAGAAGGTACGGTGGGATTCGAAATGGTCGGTGATCTGTTTGTTAACTTGGCTTTCAAAAACTTTCGAAAGGCAGGGCAGGATGGATATAGGTCTGTAACAGTTTGGATCTAGAGTGTCACCCCCTTTGAAGAGGGGGATGACCGCGGCAGCTTTCCAATCTCTGGGGATCTCAGACGTTACGAAAGAGAGGTTGAACAGGCTAGTAATAGGGGTTGCGACAATTTCGGCGGCTAGTTTTAGAAAGAAAGGGTCCAGATTGTCTAGCCCAGATGATTTGTAGGGGTCCAGATTTTGCAGCTCTTTCAGAACATCAGCTGTCTGAATTTGTGTGAAGGAGAAGCGGGGGGGGGGGGGCATGGGCAAGTTGCAGCGGAGGGTGCAGAGCTGGTCGGGGTAGTGGTAGCCAGGTGGAAAGCATGGCCAGCCGTAGCAAAATGCTTGTTGAAATTCTCGATTATTGTAGATTTATCGGTGGTGATAGTGTTTCCTAGCCTCAGTGCAGTGGGCAGCTGGGAGAAGGTGCTCTTATTCTCCATGGACTTTACAGTGTCCCAAAACTTTTTGGAGTTAGTGCTACAGGATGCAAATTTCTGTTTGAAAAAGCTAGCCTTTGCTTTCCTAACTGCTTGTGTATATTGGTTCCTAACTTCCCTGAAAAGTTGCATATCGCGGGGGCTATTTGATGCTAATGCAGTACGCCACAGGATGTTTTTCTGCTGGTCAAGGGCAGTCAAGTCTGAGGAGAACCAGGGGCTATATCTGTTCTTAGTTCTGTATTTTTTGAATGGGGCATGTTTATTTAAGATTGAGAGGAAATTACTTTTAAAGAACAACCAGGCATCCTCTACTGACGGAATGAGATCGATATCCATCCAGGATACCTGGGCCAGGTCAATTAGGATGGCCTGCTCGCTAAAGTGTTTTAAGGAGCGTTTGACAGTGATAAGGGGTGGTCGTTTGACCGCGGACCCGTTACGGATGCAGGTCCTGGTTGAAGACAGCAGAGGTGTATTTAGAGGGTAAGTTAGTCAGGATGATATCTATGAGGGTACCCATGTTTACGGATTTAGGGTTGTACCTGGTAGGTTCGTTGATAATTTGTGTGAGATTGAGGGCATCTAGTTTGGATTGTAGGATGGCCGGGGTGTTAAGCATATCCCAATTTAGGTCACCAAGCAGTACGAACTCTGAGGATAAATGGGGGTCAATCAATTCACATATGGTGTCCAGGGTACAGATGGGTGACCGGTTGAAAATCATGAAAACCCATTAGCTGACTATGAAACCTTGCGCTAGAATGTTTAATTATAATTGACAGAATGACAGACAATCTAACTTTTGGTGTTAAAAGGAATAGTTATTGTTAATTTAAAAATATATAATAACCATGTAAATATGTAAACAGCTTTTATATTTCTCGAAAATCAGATGTATAGTACTGTCCCAATTCCAATGAATGGTGTTTGAATAGTGGTACAGGGACCCGTTTCAGCTACAAAAATGCACAAAATAAACCTTTAATCAACTTAAATGTAATTTCCTTCATTCAAAATTCTAAAATAAATTAGAATATGTTGTTTAGTTGTTCATTTCATCTCAAAATCTATTCTAGAGGCTATATATCACATAAACAGCATTGGATGATGGTGGAAGGAATTAGAGGGAAATAAGAAGGTAAGGGGAAGAAAGGAAGGACCATAACATGTAAGAAAGAGAGGATAGAAATATGGAACAAATTTATGAAAAGGGACAGCATTTGCAGAATAATAGAGGTGTTCCAGGATCAATTAAAAGATGTGCAGACTAATTTAGTTAGATTTTTACCAAGAGCTTGTAATCTCCCCAAATCAATTTTTCCAAGGGCATGGAGTGAGTCTAGTATAAGGTTATTGTGACAAAATTGTGAAAACAGAGTTTGTGTTATACAGTATATAGGCCTAAGCCTCTACAAAGTCGTACTGATGATTTCACAACAAGTGCCAAGTGAAGTGGGACACTAAAGCATTTCTAATGAGAAAATGTTGTCCCACTTCTTCTACTAACTAGCCTATAGTGTACCACTGTAAACGCTATATCAAAAGTAGGGGTCTGATGTTGTTTTAGGGGTTGTAGCATCCACTGAATAATAACTTGTTTCATCATAAAGATGTAGATAAGACCTTAGTTAATTGAAATAAATAACTTGAGTAGGGGTAAACTGATTTTGATTGTCCACATGGCGATCTACCAAAAAGTGTTTAATGAGGAGAAATATCAGGTAAAAAAATTCCTGTCAATAAAATAATTACCATATTCTACACATCCTTAATTCAGTGTTCTCACATTCTGTTTCCAAGTGTGGTATCTAAGGAATTTATGACTTTGTTAGCTTTGCAAATGGTAATGTGGTATCTAAGGAATTTATGACTTTGTTAGCTTTGCAAATGGTAATGTGGTATCTAAGGAATTTATGACTTTGTTAGTGTTTGCAAATGGAAGCTTAGAGAATGTTGATTTGGCCCAGGGAGACATCTGGAGAGCAGTTCTATAGGAGTACCCTAAAACAGAGGAAGTCTGTTGTGTGGAGTGATGGGATTGGTCTGTAGGGGAAACCACCCCTATCTTGGTAAAGATTATAAATACTTGGTGAAGACAAAGGAGGTCAGAACAACATATTCTTTTGGGTCCACTGTTCTCCAGATGCCTGCAGGTATCTGTAAATCGACGCTGAAATCCTTTGTTATGAATAAACCTTTATAATCAAAGTACAGTGTCAGCGGATCTCCTTGTCCTCCACAGCATGATTAGCAACATGTTTTCAGACACAACAAAATGGCGACGAGGAACGTTTGGGACGGTCTGCGTCTCTCCAGTGTTCCATTCATGAGCATCGAAGTGACTCCCGCTCAAGACGCCGGCTCATAAGGTGAGATTTCTCACAATTTTGTGCGCGGGTCAATTCGTAGGCTTATGTGGGTGTTCGCTGGAGAGATGTACCGTTTAAAAAACTAATGTGTGCATTTTGCTGTTTTGCTGTGGGATAGGAGTCCGTTCTAAATTTTAAATGTGTTTGCGCTGAAAGCAACGCAAACAGGGGTGAGTGTCGATAACTATTGAATAATATAATGAAGTAATAAGGCCAGGGTAAATGTATACAAATTAGGACATTGCGGATCTATGGAAGCCCTCTAAGGAGGCGATCATTAGGATGGGCCGAAAATCCTAAAAGCACATTAGGTGGGTTTAGGTCAGTCCCGGGGACTGGGGATTGTGGTATATACATTCTATTGCAAGTTACCGCTCATCTTATAGTTGACGAAGTATATGTTTGATGTGACCGCTCATTGAATATCCGCAAACTCGTGGTAGCCTAAATTTAGGAACAATGGAAAATACGGCGCAATGGAGGTAACATGCTACATGCTACCTTAGGGGTCCATAGGAATGGAATAAGCCTCTTAAAACTGTGTATGTATGAAAGAGAGAGAGAGAAAAATAATAAAATAAAGACGTCTCTGTTGTGTTTAAACTGTGTGTCGACTCATATTAGGATAAGATTTATGTTAGAGATATATACATATATATGTTTTGGTTGAGGTTAGGGGTTTTTGTTTTTATAAGGAAATACGTAAATTAAGGTTAAAAAATCTTCTGAGTCTCCGTTGGTGAGAACGTTAATAGTTGTTAACTATATATGAGCCCCCTGGAAGGACGCTAAGGTTAAAAAACGTGTGAGTCTCTATAAAAAGAGAACGTTTACTAACTATTAGAATATCATGAGCCTACAGGGAGGAGTTTTTAATAGTGTATAGAGATGTTTTGTAATAGATAAGGAAATAACTATAAATCTGCAGATTAGGATAAAGGGAAGTTAAGAAACTTCTAAGTAGGATTTGTGTTTAATGTTTTATGTTGGTTTGTGAGCTCTGTTAAGTGTTACTGTTTGTCTATGGGGGGTAAAAGAGAGGAAGTACAGCGGGACTGTCTACTTTCTGTTGTCTAGCTTGGAGAGAGCTGGGAGAGAGCTCCATCCACTCTGAAATCGTATTGGTGAATGTACTATGCATGCGTGTGATTTTATGACTTTAGAGTTACGTAGGGCAAATATGCCACTCTGCCTACACTGAGCTGCTGGGAGACGCAGACAAAGAGAGAGAAGATTTAGACACTAATAGTGTATTCTGGTTGTTAAATCGGCTGTTGTTTGAAGATTAAACTGTTTTCTTGAGACTTATCGAATTGATAAACTAGAGATATGTTGACGGATTAAAAATAAATAAAATAAAATGTTATTGAGCTATTTATACTATTCCTGAGTTAAGTTGTTTGCTTATTTCTTAGCGCGAATGTGAACGGAGGAGTATTGAATGGTTGAAATAACTCAGTGTGTGCATAAAATACTAAATTCTTGTCTGTCCTTTGTTATTCTGTCATATGAGACGATAAGAAGGAGGAGAGAGAGACAGAGAGAGAGAGAGGAATTGCTGACGTGTACATCACGTGACAGGGTGTGCTGCAATGGATCCAGTCAAACTAAGGCCAGTACTGTTCTATTTACAAAACTTACCTTCCCATACAGGATATTTTGTGTGCCTAGCATATTTGATGTTGTGACAATTTGACAGGGACTTGGCAACAGACTGATCAATTGATGTAATTGCATATTGGAGTTTTTGTGAATAAGTTGGTTTGATTAGAGTTGTGTTGGAAATCGAGTACTGACATTATTCTGTAAATTAAGGTAATTGGGTGCTTATTAAGCAATTGGTTTGTGAGTGCTGTAGTGTTGCTGGATTATAGGTCTTTCTTTTTTGGATTGCTCTGAAGTTGACTACTTTCCTTTACTTTTCCTGATCGGATGTGGTAAGATTGCCACTAATTAATAACTTGGTAAAATAAAAATCAATAAAAATAATAATACAAAAAAAATTAAAATTCATTATACATTTTTTAATTGATTAATTTTTATTTAATTGTTTAATTTAAAAAAGAAAAAGAAAACATATTTTTTTTAAAAATATTTTTTTTAAAATAGGGAGGAAACCATAAACTATATAGTCTAAAATAATAAAATAATTCACAGTAAAGGAATATAAAATAGTTGTTACAATGGGGAAAAAGGACATCAAAACTATGAAAGTAATTACACCTGTTGATATAGTTGAAAATAGTAATCCTTTAGTTAATGGTATTGCAAGGTTATCTGGAAAATGGAATAACCGTTGGCCTGACATTGAACAACCATGGCCAGTGGAAGGGACTCTTAACCCTGACGTCATCAACATAATGAAAGTGCTTCTGTCAATTCATAAGGCAGATCAAAAGAAAGGGAAAAAAAGGTAACAACGTAAAGAAAAGAGACAAAGAGAGCTGGGTGTTCTTAAGCTGTTTGAAAATGAAGGACAAAAACTGATGAAAGATACCAACGATAAAAGAAACAAAGGTATAGAGAAAATTGTAAAAGCAGTGAAGGTGACAGAAAACCTAATGACAGAAGTCAGTACACCTTTCTCACATACGGATTCAGCAAAAAGACCCCCACCTTATGAGAAAGAAGTAGAGTTTAAGGACGTCTATCCTCAGCTTCCAGTGATCATTCAGGAGGGTGATTATTGCATCAGAGATGAAGATGAACGAATAATAGAGAGAGGACAAGCAGAAATGACCAAAAAAATGAATCCAAACTCCAAAAGTAAGAAAAAAACTAGATGTCTGGAAACTAAGGGTGGAGTGAGGTTCAGGAGGATGGAACTTGAAGAAGATGATGATGATGATCAGAGTGATTCAGAAGAGATCATGGGTGGATATGACCCTGTGATCAGACGGAGGTTGGCCAGAGCGGAAAGAAGGGGTGATGGATGTTTGAAGAAGAAGAATACAAGATATTCCAGTTCTGATGAAAGCGAAGATGAAGACAGCGATAAAGATTTGGAGATTAAAGGTGCTTCATATTCAAGAGGATTTTATCCTACAATGACTAGCACAGAAGAAATAGAAAGAGATATAGACCGATGCGTATCATGCCTAGATAAAGCGAATAATTTAGAAGAAGTAAGAGAACTGGAACAACAACTCGAGAAGCTGAAGATACAGAAGAAAAAACGGCTGAGAAAAGGACCCCAAGAATTGGAGAAAAAGTATACATTAAGGCCAAGGAAAGAGGGCACCAGTAAGAAGATGATGCCAGTGATCATTCGAGGACAAAACCTAGAATATAAGCCTTTGCAAAATACCGATATGTCAGATATACTTGAGAAGCTGCCTACTCTTCAAGATGGAGCCTATCCTTGGATTTCAAAATTGGAAGAAATTACGGTGAGAATACAGTCAGCCATAGGAGACATTAAGATACTTTTGGCTAATCTCCTTGGGATTCCAGATATGGAAGAAATATTTCAGAGAGCTGGACTCAATAGATATGTGGGGACTGCAGTGAACGACCCTGAATTGTTGGCTGCAAGTAGGAATCGTCTGTGGAGAGCACTGAAAGATACGTTTCCAACAAATGTGCATCCTGACAACATTCTGATTGATCCACTAGGACAACAAGAAAATCCGAGAGCCTATGTGTCAAGAGTCCATCAAGTGTGGATAAATATTACCGGAAATGATCCAGATGTGAGTCAAATTGAGCAGTCAATTTTGAGAGCTAAACTGCAGATGGGACAGCCCTCACCAGTAAGGAGCAAACTGGCAGAGGTGGTTGGACTTGGAAGCATGACAAAAGGCATTTATACAGATCATATAGCCCATCAAGTGGATCTGTACAGGAAAAAGGAACACAACCAGGAAGAACAGGACCAAGAAACTCTCAGAAAACTCAATCAAATACAACTGGTGGAGAATAAGAAGGAGAAGAAACAAGCTTTGGTTATGCAGAATCAGTGTGCACCAAATCAACAATCACTGCCACAGCTTCAACCGGACCAGTTCCAACCGCAATTGTACCAGCCACCAATAGCGGTACCAGTTGTTTCATATCCACAGCCAGTTTATGTACAGACACAGAATTGGAGAGGAAGAGGACGAGAAGGCTTAGAAAGAGGAAGAGGAGGAAGATTTAAGCCATACTTCCAGCAATCTCCAGAAGTGTGTTATAGTTGTGGACAGGTTGGTCACTTTGCCCGTGAGTGCAATGGGCCAGGAGGAAACATCAGAGGGAATTTCAGAGGAAGATACAGGGGTCAGTCAAGATCATCTGGAGGACCGGTGAACCCCTATAGGGGCCCGGAGCAAGGATTCTAGGGGTGCCCAGAAGATCCAAAAGGGGGGTGGCATCAGGACAGGAAAAAGATCCAACAATTGAGGTAAAAATAAACAACCGACCATGGGAATTGATGGCGGATAGCGGAGCTGCTTTTACCTGCGTTCGGCCTGAAGATGCTACACATCTCCCTATGTCCAATCAACTCATTAGGACAATCGGATTCGAGGGAGTAAAACAGCTGATTCCTCTTACGGAACCAATTGAGCTCTGCTATAAAAATCCAAAAATTACAATACCCATACTGGTATCAGAACATACACCTATTGCATTGTTGGGAAGAGATGCATTGTGTAAGTTGAACTGTACAATAACATGTACACCAGACGGCTGTCTGGTAGAAGATTACAAAGGAGTAGGGTTTTTGGGGACCATATTTGCTTGAAAAGATTGACTATATCATAGGCAGGAGGACAATCTGTATGAAAAATAATGTTTACAGGGGGTGACTGTTATTCTTGGTTACATTCCTACACCAAGAGGTGAATAAGATGTCAAATTAAGCTAAAAGATGCTCAGTCGTTTGCCAAGTCTGTGTGTAAAGAAGTCATAAACAGGTGGGGACTACCCGATCACATATCCTAAAATTAGTGGGAAAGGAATTTGTGGATAGATCAGTGAAATTGATGTTGCAAAAATTGGGAATTAAGCAACGTCTTGGAGCAGTTTATCACCCACAAAGTCAAGGGATTTGTGAAAAAATGAACGGTGTCTTGAAAAATCGCATTGTCAAAATTTGTCAGCATACGGGTCTAAACTGGATAGCGGCGCTTCCTTTAGCATTAATGGTGTGTCGCTCAAGTGAGTTGCGTGATCTGCGTATGACACCCCATGAATTGGTAACAGGAAGAAGGATGCCTACGCCTTGTTTGCGAACAAGTGGAAAGGGTCCAAGCTTGGCTCTTTTGGAAGATGAAATGAGAGCGTACGTTACATATATGGCCAATTTTCATAAAAAGTTGTCCACATATGTTTCTGACAGGCAAAGAAAAGAAGAGGTGCAGGAGGAGCTTGATGAGCAAAAAAGAAAAGGAGTACAGTACAACCTGGGGACAAGGTGTTCGTAAAGGTATTTAGAAGGAAGTGGTACAACGAACGTCGTGAAGGACCATTTGAAGTTGTTCGTAGTACTGGAACAGCTGTCCAGGTTAAAGGGTCTCCAACGTGGTATCATTTGTCACATTGTGTTAAAGCGCCTGGAGAAGAGGTGCCACGCGCAGAGAGAGAGGATGTTGAAGGCTCAAGAGAGCAGGATGGAGATAGGGGAGAACAGGAAGAAGGAGAGATTGTCAATGTTGGGGATAACGTTGATGATAATGTTTACACTTCTGATGATGCCAGAGATGACTCTGCAATGGAGGGAAAGGAAAGGAGATTTGGGGAAATTGATTTTCAATACGCCCCAGAAACAACAGGGAATATTTCAGTGGAATGTGAAGCAGCGGAGATCACCAAGGGCAACTCTGTTACAGGAGAAGCTGGTGATTCGGTTAGACAAAGTAGGCCCAGACCAGTTAGGAGAAAAGTCAGACCAAAACGTTACGAAAACTAGGGTTGAAGTAACTCTGGGACAGTCAGCTCAGCTCCCATGTAAGTGCACGAGAGAGAACAGTGGTGAAGGGAAATTTAGAGTTCAGTTGGAAGATAGATATGGCAGGAGTTTAGATCTGTTAGGAGCAGTTGCATTGAGAAAGTATGCGTTGCTGAATGATAAGAGAAGAATGAAGATTGAGGGTGATTGCAGTCTCTATATTTGCAATTCCCAGCAGGAAGATCAAGGTGATTATAAATGTATTTTTTATAATCAACAGGTTGAAAGTGAGGGATTAGAGTTGGGACTGAGAGTTGATGTAGTGACACTAGTGGTGATAGATGGAAATACAAGTAAAGAGTTCAAAGCTTTAGGGAGAATGGATGAATCAACAACAATGACATCAACACTTCAGCCTATTATAACAACAGTGAGAAGCAATTCAACTCTTTCAACATTGACAGTTATTAAAGCTATAAATATATCACATTTGATTACAAGGGAGCCAATCGCTCCAGCACCAATTTTAGAGGAAAATACTGTCATTAGGGTTAGGATGGGTGGTACAGCTCATCTTCCTTGTAGATGTGAGAGATGGAGTGGGGGTGGTGACGTTCCTCCCACATGGAGAGATAATTATGGAGAAGAAGTGTTGTTATCAGGACCGGAAGTAGAAGCTGTGCCCCCTAGTCAAAGGAAGTATATTTTGTACAACGATATGAAGTGGAAGAGGGTTATGAGTGATTGTTCACATATTTTGCGTAATGTTACATGGAAAGATCAGGGAGAATATATGTGTACTTATCTAGTGCAAGCATTAACATTTGTTCCGGTTAAGAATTATTGGTTAAAAGGCTATGTAATTCGTAAAGTGACGCTTATGATGGAGGATTTGAAGTCTGTTGAAGCTTCCACAGTCACCAATGGAGTTCAGGAGAAGTATATTAAAGTAGCCACTCCAACAGTAAATAATACACAGAGGATATCGGTAACTTTCCCACTGGAAATAGTTAAGGGTGTTAATACATCAACTAACGCAACTATTTTAATAGTAACTTTGAAAGAGGTTAATGGTACGACGGCAATAACACATTTTGGAAATATGACACAGACACCAACAACAACTTTTCTGAAACTAAAGGATGTAGCAAGAGTGACTCAGGAGTTTATGATACGGATGGAGAGTGCTGTCAATGGTAGTAAGGATAGTGTTGAGATAGGAGAGCAGATGGTAGTAGAGAATGATGCAGATTCATCTGAAATAGTGCAGAATACTATCATGGAGGTACAGCATGAGTTCTTTGATTTTAATGGAAGACAAGAAGATATATCTGATCAATACCGCTCGTTAAGGAAGAGAGAAACTAAATGGAAGGCATATGGATTTGATTCTTCTGTTTTGAAAATTAAAGATGGATGGGCAGGTAGGAATCTTTGGTTCCAACAGTTAACTCATTCTGTAAGATCAGTGAGGAATCTTGAGGGTCCATGTCTGTTGAGAATTCCAGCACCAGGCACATGGGGTTCCATCTTAGAGACGGTCGCTCAACCTCTATCAAGTACGTGTCAATCTTATGCTTTATCATGGCTGTTGTATCAGCAACAATCATTAACAGATACAATAATGTCGTTGTCGAAACATTTGTTTAGGCCTAGGTTTAAGTGTTCTTGGTTAAATGAATTACCCTATGTGAATTTGTTAGATGGGAAGGAAAATCAGTTAACAGCGATTCCTGAAGCATTGGAGGTGAAACCAGTAAGGGCTAAAAGCTGTTTTTGTTCAAATAAAACATATGATGGAAAGGGTATGTTTATGGGAATATCAGATTGTGATGATTATATGATGACTTTGGGTAAGCATGAACATAAGGTTAGTAATGAGAAATATAATGTAACTTTTTATGTTCCAGTTAGTAAGAAGAGCAGGACTTTGATGGTGAAAGATCAGCTTTTGCCTGGTAATGTGACTATTGGGAATTTTAGAGATATTTGGTGGGTTTGTGGTGATAAAGCATATATATTCTTACCCTATGGATGGACAGGATGTTGTTACATGTCGACGTTGAAGCTTCCATATGAGGTTTTTACCATTAAAAGAGGGGAAGCACCGGACACAGATAAATCTGAGTCTAGGTTTGGAAATAGGGTGAAAAGGGACATGGCGAAATGTCATAGTCTGGAAGCCTACCATTGGAGGATAAGTCTAGGAGAGAAGTGGGGACTGGGACTTTTTCCATGGTATGGTGTAACATTTTTGGCAGATCACATTGATAATATTACCTATACTTTGCAGGGTTTTGCAAATGAAACGATAAGAGGGTTTAACCTTCTGTCAAATACTCAAAGAAGTCACAGACTGACGCTGTTGAAACATGACATGGCTCTTGACTATATTTTAGCAAAACAAGGTGGCTTATGCTTGGCTATGAACTTGACGGGGGATGATTGTTATACTTTGATCCCAGATAGTTCCGATAATATCACTAGTGTTATAGATGCATTGAAGAATATAAGGGATGCGTTTGGTAGATCTGAAGGAGCTGGATGGTCAGCGAAGGCTTGGTTGCAAGATCAGTTAGGCCCAGTGGGAGCAGTGATAGTTCAGATTTTAGTAGCAGCTCTGATAGCGCTGTGTGTGATGTTTTGCTTTTGTACTTTGTTATTGACCTTTGCGAAGGCTATGATATTGAGATGGGTTGGAGTTGTGATGCCTGGAGAAAACACTCAGCTGCCGTTGTTAACTGTTACTGATCTAGATGAAGATGAACAAGTGGGACTGGATGGAGTTTTGATGGATAGATATCCATTTTGAATATCCGATTATTTTTCAAATGTTTTTAAATATTAGTGTGATTTTAGTATTTTGTTATGAATCAAAGGGGGAAATGGTATGTGATTAATTTTATATATCATTTTTATATTTTTAGTTTATATTGATGTTTTAATTTGAATGTGTTGTTTTGCAAAAGATACTGTTTGGTCTTTTCTTTTCTTCCAGAAGCATATGGGGGAATGTGTAGAGGGGATTCAAATACTCAAACATGGACAATATGAAAGGACAATATGAATGGACTGGAGGAAGTGGAACAAGGAAGGTGTGGAAACGTTCAGAGTCCATCATCAACGATGCATTGGAAGTCGACACTGCTGAGGAGATGAAGTGTAGTGGACTACATTCCAGTGTCTGCAATGATATATAGACATATTTGCATGTGTAATACATAATTTGTGTCATATTCTTTCTGTATTAATTTTTGTAGAATGATATTTGCTGTTATTGGGTACATGTGGGGATCTCAGATGTTTTTGTTTATTTCGTGGATGCTTAGGGATATTGGGTCTAGGCAGGGATAGAGAGAATCCACAGGAGGGTCCGATGGGTTGACCAGCCTGAATGTGGACATTTTTGATTGTATTTTGTTTGCTGAGGCTTTCACGTGTATTCAAATTGCATCATAGTTTCAAATGCATTGATAAAGATTTATGAATTGATCTGGAGTACTTAGGTGGTTGCCTGGGGCAGAGGGGCTGTGAGAGAATTTTACTGTCTTGATTGATTGATGGATATTTGGAAAGAAAGCTGCCAGACAGGTTTTTCGCTCTCACACTCCATAAAGATTTGTTCATATTTCATATTTCATATTTCTGCGCTCCAGCAGGTATATCTCACTGGTCATTCCCAAAGCCAACACCTCCTTTGGCCGCCATTCCTTCCAGTTCTCTGCTGCCAATGACTGGAACGAATTGCAAAAATCTCTGAAGCTGGAGACTCTTATCTCCCTCAATAACTTTAAGCATCAGTTGTCAGAGCACCTTACCGATCACTGCACCTGTACACAGCCCATCTGAAATTAGCCCACCCAACTACCTCATCCCTATATTGTTATTTATTTTGCTCTTTTGCACCCCAGTATCTCTATTTGCACATCATCTCTTGCACATCTAGCATTCCAGTGTTAATACTATTGTAATTATTCTGCACTATAGCCTATTTATTGCCTTACCTCCATAACTTGCTACATTTGCACACACTGTATATATATTTTCTGTTGTATTTCTGACTTTATGTTTTTTTTACCCCATATGTAACTCTGTGTTGTTTTTATTGCACTACTTTGCTTTATCTTGGCCAGGTCGCAGTTGTAAATGAGAACCTGTTCTCAACTGGCTTACCTGGTTAAATAAAGGTGAAATAAAAAAAATAAAAAAAATAGAAATGTATTTACACTCCATAGAAAAATGTCTTTTTGATTTATTGTTAAAAATACTCAATAAGAGAAATTGTTATTTGTCATAATCCTATTCTTTTTGTTTTCGAGACTTAGTTAGTCTCGAAGGGGGGAAATGTGGTATCTAAGGAATTTATGACTTTGTTAGCTTTGCAAATGGTAATGTGGTATCTAAGGAATTTATGACTTTGTTAGCTTTGCAAATGGTAATGTGGTATCTAAGGAATTTATGACTTTGTTAGCTTTGCAAATGGTAATGTGGTATCTAAGGAATTTATGACTTTGTTAGTGTTTGCAAATGGTATCTTAGAGAATGTTGATTTGGCCCAGGGAGACATCTGGAGAGCAGTTCTATAGGAGTACCCTAAAACAGAGGAAGTCTGTTGTGTGGAGTGTTGGGATTGGTCTGTAGGGGAAACCACCCCTATCTTGGTAAAGATTATAAAAACTTGGTGAAGACAAAGGAGGTCAGAACAACATATTATTTTGGGTCCACTGTTCTCCAGTTGCCTGCAGGTATCTGTAAATCGACGCTGAAATCCTTTGTTATGAATAAACCTTTATAATCAAAGTACAGTGTCAGCGGATCTCCTTGTCCTCCACAGCATGATTAGCAACATGTTTTCAGACACAACACAAGCCTGCAGGTACCATGGTACAATGAACTATCCATCTCAAACAAAAACCAACTACACAAAATAGTAAAGCTAGCAAGTAAAATCATTGGTAGTTTTGGGTTAGCATGGAAGCATTGTTCTTGGAGAGAGTGGCGCGGGCGAGAATAATGATTGCCACTGACCTCACGTAGCCAGGAGTAGCCTACCAGCTTTTCTCATCAGTCCGCCGATACAGATCTATAGGGTTGCAAAGCTACCGGTAATTTACCAAAGTTACCGAAATCTTCGGTAATTTGGGTAATTAACAGGAACTCTATGGCAATCTATGTTAACTTTTGTAATTTAGGCCTATATTTGAATATATAGTATTCTTTTTTATATATATATTTGTCCATATTGTGGGGTTTCTAGTGGATCGACCATATGTTTAACATAGACCATATGCTAAAACATTTACAACAAAGACATACTGACATAGTCAAATAAATGTGTAAAAAAATATAAAGGATATTTCATGCTAAAACCCTCATTAAACACCAATGGTATTCAGTAAATTGAAGGTTTATATTAAGGATAATGTTTTACAGCTTCGTCATTCTATTTTGTTATGTTAAAATCATCTTATTTGATTATTTTATGTATTTTGCATGTGATAAGGCCACACAGAGGGCCAGAGATAATTAGACACCTGTGATAATCTGAAATACCCAAAAAGGCCACTAGACATTATCTCATAAAATTCCAAAAGAACCTTGAAAGTTACCAAAATTCTGGTAGTTTACTGGTAAACATCGAAAGATTCCCTTTGCAACCCTATACAGATCCCATGTATACAAAACCGCCAGAGTCGAGAAATCGTTTGTCACCAGTATCATACCATTAAACAAATAACTCTGCTCAACACACATTTCCCGAAAGGGACACAATAAATATATAATTATATGAATAGCCTACTGATGGGAAAGATTATGCTTTTTGAAAGTTTATTTTGATCCGTTTTCAAGGCTGTAGGCCTGTCTAGGCCTGTATCTAGGGCAACATTTTTGCAATGAAATGAAACGAAATGTCCTCAATTAATTCACTCGCTTTCATACATACAAAACAGTGCGAATGGGGGTGATGGCATTTGGTGATATAGTGGCGTTGCATTGTAAATAGACAACTACAACTCCCAGAGTCAACTGCTTTAACCTGGCGGTGATTGGCTTGTAAAGAGACAGGAACTTGTGACGTTGCATTTGGAGACGCGGGAAACTCTACACATGTTTACGGGATGTTGGATATGGGTAATTTCACTGCTTTAACTCGAACCAGGTAACATTATTCAGTATGCTTACAGTAACAACATGTGAACTTTCAACAACTAAACATTACCCATGAGTTTCCACGAGAGCTACACTGTTGTTGTCAGTTGAGCTAGTTAGCCAGCTAGCACTGCTGCAGAGGAAGGGAAGCAAAAGTAGTCAAGACAGACAGCTTGCACAATGCACTGCTAGTTTGTAAAGAGTTACCTTGTTCTGTAACTGTCTCTTTATCTCTATTATAGGCCAAACTACTTTGTAAGTCACACACTTTACGGTTCGGTGTGTGTCTAAAAGTAGCCTAAACAATGCCAGCACAACTTCACCACCCAGGGTATGAGGATGAAAAGTTGCAGCGCGTGACGGAGAGGTTGCCTTGCAGAGAAGTCCAGGCTAGCATGTTACTGGCGTTGATGGGAGAGGTCTGTGTCTGATTTAAAACATTGTAACATCAAGCGCCTAATAGAATGTTTGACAATGTTCATTCTGCAACAATGTTGCAAGTGCACAGTAACTCACTTTGAAAACATTAACATATACCTATATATGGAAGCAATATTTTATCTAAATCTTCTTTTATACAATGTGTCAGTGTTGTAAATTAACTGATGTAATCATTTATTACGTCAGTGGAGGCTCCTCAGAGGAGGAAAGGGAGGACCATCCTCCTCAGTGAATTTAATAAAAATAGTAAAATAAAATAAAAAGTTAAACCTTTTTAGAAAAACGTTTCCTAAACGGAACGAAACAGGGATGAACATACCTGCATTTGTCCAATAGAAACTATTGTTTGCAACTGTTGGACTAATGATTACACCCTAGATCAGCTAGATGCAGGCAAGAGTGTGCAAGGCGGTATTGAATGTCTGGCCATGTGTCACTGTCACCTCAAATTACCTCAAACCTCATAATGGGTATAGGGAAAATTCAAGTATCATGTAGTAGCCTAAACCTATCGATGTTACATTGAACTGGGTGAATGGAATATGAATGACAGTCATCCAATATGCTGTAATAGAAATAACGGCATGCTCATAAACAATTTTTAGCGTCCTCCCTCATCTTAAACAGCATTGACCGCCACTATATTACATAATACATTTAAAACGTTTTCTAGCCCAAATATGTGAATCACTGTTTGTTTTGGGACTTTAATAAATGGTATTCATTTTGTGCCTACAGCCAGAGCAATGCAGCTACCCTTCCATTTTCATCTATGGTCATCGTGCCACAGGAAAAAGCCATGTGATACATACCTTGCTGAAGGAACTGGAGCTTCCCTATGCCACAGTGAGCTGTGTGGAATGTGTCTCTGTAGGACTGTTGTTTGAGCAGGTTCTGCTCTCCCTCTTTGGCTCCGACTCTGCCTCCCTACTGTCCCGCAGTCCCTCCCTGTCAGACTTCGTACGAGTCTACAAACAACTGTGTGTCCAGGCCCCAGCCAAGCAGACACGATACATTGTGAGTAAAAATCCTCCTCACCTGTAATATTCCTGCTTGATAATCCACTTCTTTAAAACATTGCATCCTCAGTTACAATGCAGATTCTCTTTCCGAATAAGTATAACATGAATTGTTATACAGCATAATTTGTAGTATATTTAAGCAATAAGTCCCGAGGAGGTGTGGTATATGGCCAATATACCACAGCTAAGGGCTGTTCTTAAGCACGACGCAACGCAGAGTGCCTGAATGCAGCCCTAAGCCGTGGTATATTGGCCATATACCACAAACCCATGTGGTGCCTTATTCTATTATAAACTGGTTACCAAGGTAATTAGAGCAGTACAAATACATGTTTTGTCATACCTATACGGTCTGCTATATCACAGCTTTCAGCCAATCAGCATTCAGGGCTCGAACCACCCAGTTTATAATATGTCTTAAGAAACAGTTACAGTGACCTCTGCTTTGTGTATCTGGGTAGGTGCTGGACCGGGCTGAGCTCCTTAGAGATATGGCAGCCAATCTCCTCCCTGCCTTCTTGCGCCTTCAGGAACTGGTAAGAGTCATGTCACCTCTTGAGCATACTATTTCATTAAGTTGCAGACAGACCATGAGTGATGGATGGTGAACTAGCGCAGAAGGGTCCCTTTTTGATAGATAACCTTGAATTTAATGTTTCAAGGATGCACTCGTAAAAGTTATTTGAAAGGCAGAGATGAGGAAGAAAGACATTCTTGATAATCATTCTTTGCATATTAATTCTGAACCTCAAAAGTGCGGATAGGCGACCAGAATGTTTAGTTTTCATTTAGTTTTTAAAGCTGAATGCCGCCTGTCTTTATCTTGGTAGAAGCCTTGTGAGTGGCACGCAGCTAGTGCGGTCACAGTGACAGATGCACCTTTTGAGATGATAATTAGAAGCAGTAATGTGTAGTGTTGGGAGAATGCACTTGAAAAGCAGTCTACATAACTGTCCTCCCTCTTTAGTTTACTCAGGTTTGAAGGAGGAAAACACATCCCCTTGCATTGATATTGTAGTGGTACTGTAAAGGTGTAGTTGAATACCAAATGTTGAATACTAACATAGTTGTATTCTTTGTGAATCCACAATGTGATGCCAAATAACTGATCTGTGATCTGATCCTGTACCTCTACGTAACTGACACACTGTTTCTCTGGCAGGTTGAGGACAATGTGACGGTGGTC
The DNA here is from genome assembly GCF_964263955.1 of Coregonus lavaretus. Taxonomy (NCBI): domain Eukaryota; kingdom Metazoa; phylum Chordata; class Actinopteri; order Salmoniformes; family Salmonidae; genus Coregonus; species Coregonus lavaretus. Next base: position 44,265,034 of record NC_139992.1, on the reverse strand, counting down.
CTGCTCAGTGAGATAGTGTGGGATAAGTTCCGAACCAACACTGGCTGCTTTGAACCACTGCTGCTCCACTTCCCTGATTACAGTAAAGGTACAGCTGTCAACAGACAAGCATCTATGGCCCTCGGCATTGAATTAGGTACAGATGGATTAGTGTCAGTGGAGGCTGCTGAGGGGAGAACGGCTCATAATAATGGCCAGAACGGAGCAAATGGAATGGCATCAAACACCTGGAAACCATGTGTTTGATGTATTTGATACCATTCCACTGATTCCGTTCCAGTCATTCTCTTTAATTACGGTGCCACCAACCTCCTGTGATTAGTGTGGTTTTGCTCCAAAACTTGAGCAGTGACTGTGGCAGAACACAGCAAACAAAGGCATCCGTGAGAGAACGTCGAGAAAATGAACACTTAGGGATACAGTGTGATCAGTGTTTGAAAGAGAGTCTGAGTTCCTGTACATAAAATGACTACAGTCATGTGTATGACTTCATTTGAGGCAGGCGATGACTGCGTGTGTGTTGTCCCTGTGCAGGTGAGCTGCAGCAGATCCTGTCTGAGGACAGCCACCCGTCCTACTCCCCAGAGCTCTACTCTGCCTTCATCAACATCCTACTGGGAGTCTTCTACTCTGTCTGCAGGGACCTCCGAGAGCTCAGACACCTGGTCAGTTACACACACTCATAAGTAGTCAGGCACACTTATAGTAACACTGAACTCTCACACATTCAGACCACACTCAGTAAGGACACAGACACACTCAAAGTAACTCTCAACTCTCACATAGCTGTTAACACACTCTGCCATAACACACTCTGCCATAACACACTCTGCCATAACACACTCTGCCATAACACACTCTGCCATAACACACTCCGACAGCCCAGAAAAAGAACTAGCCCTTGCACCTATCTCTAGATGTGTCTTGATGCCCCCTTGTAAGTCTGAAAAAAATAAATGGCTTACACACTTATCCAGTCCTTTCAGATATATGCTGGGGCTTAAAGAAGTGTCAATAGGTTGGTGCAAGGGGTTCATTTCAGATTAGGCAACAGTTTGCTCTGAAATCTTACACACACACACTCACCATGCAGTCCTTTGAGGATTCAGCATGAGTTTGTTTCCAGGCTATCCATCACTATTTTATTTAGTCCAGTTGAGTTACTACTTCTAAGGATTGTGGTTTTGTTTGATATGCAGAATTGTAATAATGATCCAACCGTGGCATACATGTTGTTTACATTGTCATAGTCTGTACTTGTTGTCCTTTCATATATTTAATTCTCTTTTCAAACAGGCTGCCCTCAATTTCTCTAAATTTGTTGAACCTTTGGAACAAGGCAAAGGTAATATATTCATATTTCTAGAACTGTAACTACATCAATATTTCAATTACTTTGCTGTCTTCTCTCCCTTAGTCTCTCTCTCTCGCTGTACTTTCATTTGATGAGGGATTCCTTTCATGTTATCCTCTCTTTAGCTTGTGTCTCAGATTATCAATGTTCTAATTCCACTCTTCAATTCCTCTGCCTTCAGTGAAAGAGGGTGACACTCACAAGCTGTGGAGGAACATCGAGCCTCACCTGAAGAAGGCCATGCAGACGGTGTACCTGCGAGAGGTGTCCAGGTCTGTCTGTGTACATCTGCCTCAGCCAGAGATGATCGAGTCCCATTGATTTAGCTTCTGTGACCGACCTCATTCTCTCATGGACTTTGACGACAGACAGCCTTAATTACGTTTGCCTGTCTTTACTACACAACACTGGCTCAGTGCTGCTGGCTCTGTAATAGTGGTGTGTCCCCTGACTTTGTCACGTCTCTGTTCTGCTCAGTGTGCAGTGGGAGCAACAGCTGCAGATGGAGGAGGAGGAGGCAGGGGCCGTGAGAGGTAGGCAAGGAGACGTGTGGACACATGCACACAGATACACACAGATACAAAGACACACAGATGCATATGCACTGGGAACAAGACCGGTGGAAATAACCTAGTTAGAATCTAGTGACCAGGACCACTTCACACACTCCCAGACCCCAGCTATCGCCTCCTTTGTGTTGCTGCTTGTCCCCAGCCTGAGAGGGAGTTCAGGGGAGTGGACCCTCTAAACTGAATGGAGGGTCTACTCCAGGCTCATTGGTACTAGATACCCAGACAGTGGAAACAACAGCAGATGTTTCTCTCACCTCCTATCCACATGCCATCTGTAGATGATGCTGTTGTACGTGTTTCTCAGGTAATGACATTGAGAGCTTCCTCTGCCTTTCTCAGGTCTGTCTGCTCATGCCCATGTGGAGCTGCCTTACTACTCCAAGTTCCTGCTGATAGCTGCATACCTGGCCTCCTACAACCCTGCTCGCACTGACAAACGCTTCTTCCTCAAGGTACCTGTTCTCTCCTCAGCACCTGAACCTCATTCACCATTTCAAAAGCTAGACACATGATTGTCAAGTCATTGAAATAGGAGTGAGTTGTTAAACACTATTCAGCAACTCTATTAGCCTGCTACTTTGCCTACTCATATTTCTAGTGTTTTTTAAAAATGATTTTTGGGGGAGGGGGCAGATCAGCTTTAATATTGCAGATGGATTGTAGGTTCTATCAATGTAATTGTTTGCATTATTTTTAATTCCCGCTCTCTCTTGCCCCAACAGCACCATGGCAAAATAAAAAAGACCAACTTTTTGAAGAAACATGAAAAGGTGATTATCTTTAGCTAAAGCTGCAGTACAATTCTTTAGGTTTAGTCAATGAGATGTTCTACCTAGTGAATCCACCTCCCTCCCTCCCCTTCAGACCAGTAATCACCTGCTGGGGCCCAAGCCGTTCCCCCTGGACCGTCTCCTGGCCATCTTCTACAGTGTGGTGGATAGCAGAGTGGCCCCCACCGCCAGTGTTTTCTGTCAGGTCAGCTGAAACACTCAGGCTTTCTGCAGTTTCATCCAAGGGATCATTTAGAATGTTTTATTTAACCTTTATTTTGACAGGGAGTCATGCTGAGAACAAGGTCTCTTACAGATGAAGCCTGTATCAAACATACACATCAATACACGAAAAGTACAACGCAATCATATATACTGAACAAAAATATAAATGCAACATTCAAAGATTTAGCTGAGTTACAGTTCATATAAGGAAATCAATCAATGTAAATATATTCATTAGGCCCTAATCTATGGATCTCACATGACTAGGAAGGGGCCCAGCCACGGGGGAGCCGGGCCCACCCACTGGTGAGCTGGCCCAGGCCAATCAGAATGAGTTTTCCCAATGTGAAGTGATTTTAAAATGATTTGATCTCCAGTCTGAATTCTCTATTTGTGTAAAGCCAAATGAAACATGGTTGATGACAAGCCCTCATCACCCCCCCTTAGATCTCCTCCCTGGTGACCCTTCAGCTGTTGAATCAGGTGGGCAACGATGACCAGCTGGATGCGCCCAAGTACAAATGTGCCGTCTCTCTGGACTTTGTCCTCGCCATCTCCAGGTGTCTGTTACTGTTGTCTATAGTGCAGGGCTCTCCAACCCTGTTCCTGGAGAGCGACCCTCCTGTAGGTGTTCGCTCCAACCCCAGTTGTAACTAACCTCTTTCAGTTCATCAAGCAGCTAATTATTAGAATCTGGTGTGCTAGATTAGGGTTGGAGTGAACCTACAGGAGTGTAGCTCTCCAGGAACAGGGTCGGAGAGCCCTGCTTTGGTGTGTTCACCACAGATCTGTTTTACTGCCAGACATTTCTATTTTGGAATATCCGATCGGGTCTTTTTGCTAACTGTTGTGACCCCCTTCTCTGATTTTTCAAGGACTGTGAGCTTTGACATGGTAAAGTACCTGTATGACTTCCTGTGAGCATGGTGGTATAAGGGAGAGGAATTCAGCTGGACTCTGTACTGGTGGACATTGGACAAACATGAGCAGAAAGGTGGGAGATGCCTCAGTTGTTAGGACTCCTCACTGTGTGTGCGCTGTGCAGGACCAGAGGACTATGGAATCATTAGGCCTATGCTTTACTGCCCCCTGGTGGCTGACTGGAACCACTGTCAGACACCAGCATCTGCAGCATTGTGAATTTGCCTATTGATTCCCTATCTACACCTGTTTGATTGTGGTGAACAAACAATAGAGAACATTCATACTTTACTGGATTGACAGGAGCCTTCAATATTATTTTTCAATATTTCAAAATAAAATGTACCTGTTAACAGAGGTTTTATAATTGTGACAGGATTGTGTTCTCTCCATAGTCTGACATCTACAGCAACGCACAATATGAACCTGGTAGAATTAAGGACTCATCGAATACTTATTTTAAGGTACAACATGTAGGGTATATAATATGTCTAGGTTTCCTTCTCTTTGATTCTAGATGTTGCGTTCCCATGAAGTCATATTGTCCCATTAATTGCTCTGTTGGCGTAAATGGCTGTGCTGATAGTATGAAATAAGATTGTCACAATAATTGTGTAACTGACAATTATGGACAATAACTGTGAACCAAAAATAATAATCTTCTTAAAACCTTCATTTTAGGAGGAGGGGGGTTATTCCACTTTATTTACAAGTAGATAGAGGCAAGTTTACCCAATAGCAGTTTTTCATTTTTACATGAGGGTAAAGTTGGTCATTGTTTTACGAGCAGAACAGCATGGTTGAGAGTAGTAACTTATTTTCCAAATGTTCCAAGCGGTCAAACCCATTCATTTTTGAGACGCGGTTGTCACCAAAGCTGTGTTGTATTCATTAGGTATGTCATGGCTATTTTCAAAGATTAATTATAATACATTACAAGCGCAAAACATTTTTCAACAAAAATGACTGACAATAACTATGGCTGTTTCCATGACAATTAATTGTTACCCAAAATTCCATAAAGGTCAAAGCCCCATGTACTAGGTAGTCTCCCAGATTCCCTTTAAGCTATATGTGGGAGGGATCTGAGCTAAGGCACTAGGCAGTAGCAGTCCACTAGTGGCTCATTGGTCCCGTGTAGCTCAGTTTGTAGAGCATGGCGCTTGCAACGCCAGGGTTGTGGGTTCGATTCCCACGGGGGTATGAAAAAAATGTATGCACTTACTACTGTATGTCACTCTGGATAAGAGTGTCTGCTAAATGACTAAAATATAAAATGATCACCTCTCCATGATGGTTGACTTCCTCCCTGATAACAGTGGTGCATTGATTTGGTATATGTGGTAAGTGGTGTGGTCCTCTGTAGCTCAGCTGGTAGAGCACGGCGCTTGTAACGCCAGGGTAGTGGGTTCGATCCCCGGGACCAACCATACACAAAAATGTATGCACGCATGACTAAGTTGCTTTGGATAAAAGTGTCTGCTAAATGGCATATTATTCTTATTATTATGGGCTGCAGTGGTAGATTATTAATGCTTTCTGGGTTAACAGGTGCCATATTCCTGGGTACTTGTTTTTTGTCACTAGCCATTCCTGCCCCAGTGAATCCCCTAACTGATGACAATGGCCTCCTCTTGGGATGTGCCTGCAGGCTGCGGCTATGTTTTAGAGATGATTAAATGCCTTTATCCAGATTTAAACACTCATCCTGTGAGTAGTGGATCAACCAGCGCAGCACAATGCAGTCTGTTCTGTCTGTCTGCAGAGGTAAAGCCGGTACAGTCAGATCCACAAGGAGATTTTTGGGGGTTTTAGGTCCTCACACTGACTGACTGTGACCTCTACTCCTTTTTTATTTGGTTTGGGTGTAATCTATGTATCAGCCGGCATATTTATTCATATGAAACATGCTGCTGACTGTCAGACTGCCATGGTCTGTGTCCTTCCTTCCAGATTCATTCAGATCCATGTAAGTGCTGCGTGACCTTTTTGTAGTGCGTTATGCATGTGTGTTACCAAGGAAATGGTGCATGGTTGTCGTGGCAACCACATTGGCACAGTCTGTCTTGTGACTCACCTCCCTGTCTCCCTCATTATGCCACAGATACTGTAATGTCTGTTAGGCATTTTGATTTCTAAAACAATAGCGAGCAATTAAAGCTGTGGAGGTGATGAAAATACAACGTCGATTTCAATCTTTATTTTACAATTATAAACTAGAGCAATTTTTTGGTTAAATGTTTCTTTCTACAGAAGGCATGAGGTTAGTGGGCTACGGGTCTATATAAAGGTCATTCTAATGCCCACTAGGCGAGAGCATTGATCATTCATGCATAATGTCTCACACACTCACAGAAACAAATTTGCACAATTTATTTTTTACACTTTACTGTCTTGTAGGGAAAACATGAATGTAGTTATGTTAAGATATTCCTTCAAGTTAATGAAGACCTGAAAATGCTAACTTTAATCTCCTAACAACTGGGGCCAGTGCAATGTAAAAACATGCTGGTCTTATTTTTTCACTAAGTGCATTTTGTGACATAAGTATCATACAATTATTGAGATCCCTAACTTGTGGAAGTACCTGTTTCCTGAGGAACTGGACCGTTTAGTCATGGCACAGAATAAACTTGGGTTCTAGTCATATTTGAGCTGACAACTGACTGTACTGGGAGGAAAGTAGGTGAATTATAACTTCCTCCAATAGAACCCGGGACACAGTCATAGAGAGGAACCACTCAGCTGAATAACTGAGGTTGGTCCAAAAGATAAATTGAGACGTCATTATCGATGTGGTTTGGAAAGGATAATTTCCCTACAGGAATCTGTCTGAGGTGGATGAGGGATTACATTTTGTATTTCTTTTTTGGTCAGGAATGCATGGGTTATAATGGGTAGTCAACACCCTGGGTAGTCACCACTCCCTCCACCCTCCTCTTTATCCTCCACCCTCCTTATGTTATGAACTAGCTGGGTCACAGGTTCAGCTGACGGTGTGAGAGATGATCTCTCTCATCATGTAGACCTCTCAGAGATTTAGATCATGCACAAGGTCAATAACCAGCCAGCAATGGTTGAGTCATTTGTATGCAGGCAAAGGGCATTTTTCATTGGCATTCAACCTCCTTGTGAATTACAACAACAAAGAATGCATTCAAAGCATGGCCCTTCAGCATTGCTAAGATAAAGATTGTCTTCGTAAAAATCTGGGCTAGATCTTTTGAGAGGGCTCATGCCTCAGCTCCTATGTGACCCTCCGGCAGTGTATTACAATTGAGAGTGGAGATGGAGCCGTCTGAGGGCAGACTCTAAACACTGTGCCTCCGATTGTGGATCATGGCGACTATGTGGGTGAGATCCAAGGTCTTCATCATCACTTCCATGAAGTCTTCGTCAGTGTGAGCCCCTGCCACAAACTCCTCCAAAGACAGCTCCCCTGATGGGTAGAAGGTAGAAGACAAGGTCAAGAGGTTGTTTACCTGAAATGGAAAGGGACAGAACTCGCAACCCTACAAGTCTGTGACAAAAAAGAAGTGGACACTCGCCATCTCCGTTGACGTCTATCTTGTCAAACACCCGGTTGGTGAACTCCTCCGCATCAACTTCCTGGTTTTCATTCCCATTGATTGCACGGATAGCCTGAAGAAGAGAAAAGGAGTGAGTTAGCCTGCATGCCTTTGTGTGATACAGATTCCATTGCACAGCACTGCCTATCTGGACTGGACTGTATACCTTTATGATGTTTAGCAGCTCACTTCGATCAATGCACCCGTTGCCGTCCACATCATACAGCTTAAAGTACCAGCGGAGCTTATGTTCCATTTTACCCCGCATCACCAGACTCAGAGCAGCCACATACTCCAAGAAGTCTATGTAGCCATCCTGTAAAAAATTAAGTGTTAGTTGGAATGTCTCTTTTTAACATCTCAGATTATCTCAGTCATCTCCTCAAGATGTAGGTGATCATGTTCTGCTTAGAAGATCCATTGTCAGGGATGATAACTATGTATAATCGGTGTGGGATTATCTCCCCACTGATCTGTGCCAAGGCCGTGGCAAGACATACAGATGTAGGATCTTAATTTGATCACCCTGTTGCAGGTTAACTTTCCTGCAATGTAGGACATTTTAAAACCTTAGTATATTTGAGGTTTAAAAAGGCTTCTGAAGTTTGTAATTTCCACTTTAAAATGTCAGACTTGATTTTCCCTTATGAAAAATGTATCAATCCCTACAAAAATGTCCATGAATTATAATCTGCATAATAATTCACATATCCTGTTGCTGCGGAATTATTTTACTGCTGTAGAAAACTGGCTCAAATTAAGATCCTACATCTGTATATTACAAAACAAAATTACTTGGCTGCATTAGTGACCTCTGGGTCAACTCAAATGAGTCGCACTTCCCTCAGCTTTACACTGACACCCTCCCTCACTTCACTATGGCTCTTTTTTTTCACAAATTGGTCTTTGACCAATCAGATCAGTTCTGAAAAAGATCTGATGTGATTGGTCAAAAAATACCAATTAGTTTAAATGCAGCCAAAGTGCACAATCTAAGATTGTCATACTGCACTTCCTAATCAGCATCCAGGATTCAAACAACCTGTTTTATAATAACATAATTACCAGCCTTGTCCACTGCACTGTACTTAAGATCAGAAAATAGCAGTCACTTAGTTCTGTCCCCAGGGAATAGTACCATGGTTTCCAACCTCGCCAGGTACAAGCATAACTACTCGGTACTGACAAAAATGGGAAACTCAAAAGACAAAGGTCTATTCTGCCACACAGCTCTTGAGATCTGGACATTCCTTAGGCTTCAATGTGATAAGGGAGATTCAAGCAATTTATTTGAAGTGAACACTCAATATTCTGATAATTGTAACCAACTGTTCCCATGCATCATGTTCCGTCATTAAACTTTCACATAAGCTATCACTAATTAGAATCAGCTGTCTCTGATGCTGAAATAATTTCATTGATTCTGAAATGGACCAGAATGTACTGGAGAATACCAGAATCTGGTGCTGTCTTTCTAAAGAGAGAAATAATAGTCACTCCTACCACAGAGATGTTGACAACTTGTCTCAAAATAATCCTCATACTAAATCGCATATGAATCCAATCCCAGCCTATTATAATCAAAGGTGACAGTGTTACTAAATATAGTTGTGTAAATTGAGCCTTAGTACTTGTGAGACGATTAGCTTATTCAAACTCATCTGGAAGACTAGTCAAAACAAAAACCTTTGGATTCAAGATATTCCCTATGTTTAACTGTAGATTCTTGCTGGTTTAATATGTACACGTTTTAAAATGTACTTTAGCTTTTGGAAAATGGAGAACTAGAGGTCTTATTCGAGTAGTGGCATTGACATTCCTATATATTTAGGTGCACTTGTAATTAGTGCATACATTTACAATACAGCCAATCATATCCTTATACGTACCTCTGTTGGTAAGGTGTCCCCTTCACCATTTTGAGTGTGCCTGAGGCATTCCTACTTTCACATATAAATGTAAAGCCCATTTTAGCCTATAGCATCCCCTTTGCAAGCAGCCTCGGTTCAATGAATGCAGCATAGTCTTACCTTGTTCATATCGAACGTGCGGAACATCTGTTCGATGTAGGCGTTGGCCTCAGCATCCAGTCCCCGGAGCCCAAAGAACTGCTTGAACTCATGCAGGGTGAGCTGACCCGAAGGACACTCTGTCATGAACTTCTTATACCAGAGGTGCTTCTCCACGGCCTGGAGATCTTCCACGGTGGATCCTGTAGAGTTACCCATGTCTGTAGAGTCGACTGACTGTTGTGATGGCTGGAGCCTATAGAATTGTCGAAAGAGAGGGTTGGCGGTCGCCTTAAGAGCCCTATTGGTCTACTGTGAAGCGAACGGTATCGCTCTTCACAGTCACACAACGATGGGACCTGGGGAAGAGGTGGGCACCGGCCGGGGGCTTTAGTATCAGGTCGGGACGGGCCACACCCTGTTGTGTTCTCCTTGTCTCTAATTGGCTGTAACCCAGGTGCAGTAGCTGATAAAGGGCTTAAGGTCTCATTGGAGGAAAGGAGGACCGTCCACCAATCATGGGACAGGGACGCTGACTAACACCTTGGTATTCTCCTCCCAAACTGACAAGTACTATTTAAAGCACAGTGCAGTCAAAAACGTGATTTTCCTGTATTTTATATATATTTCCACACTGAGGTTGGAATAATATTGTGAAAATGATAATGCCTTTTTAGTGTAAGAGCTGTTTGATGGAGTTTTGGCCTGCCTGTTGACATCACCAAGCGGTTAATTATTAAATAGATCAATCCAAACCTCTCTGCCAACAGCTAATTTTCAGTTTTCCCCTTCCCACTCAGACAACTCCCAGACAGTCCTAGCAAAATTCTTGCTTGAGAAATTGCTCTTTGCTAAAAATATATTTTTGTTTCTTTTTGACAGTTTCAATTGAAAACAATCACAGTACGGTACTTAATTGTTACCCAGAAATGTTTGATAATTGTTACCCAACTATCGAGGACCAGCAAGCCCCACGGCTTAAAATGGTTGAAACTCTACAGACCAGCAGACGTGAAGCGTGAGCTAAACGTTGTAAAATGGTTGAATTTCTACAAGACCAGAAAACGTGAGACGTTAGTCCACACGTTTGAAATGGAGAAACTCTCAACCTCTACACGAGGTGAAGAAGAAGACAATGCACTAGACCTTACAATTTCAGTCTGCAGCTGGCATGTATAGTCGTCTAGAGAACTTTCACTAAAGACACGAGAGGAGAGGACAATCCCTCTCAGACAACCGCAGGTACATCTGTAGTATCCATTCTAACCACCACTACGACCAGAAACTCTACCAAGGACATTGATCTCTGGTGGGCAAACCAGAGTCCCAAATCATCAACTCAACTATCGAGGACAGCAACGTGTATATACATGTTGCATTTCTAATCCGAATTAGCGATTTATTAGGGTGCATAAGTATTATGATTACTGTGAGCATAGTTTCCAAAGTAACTACGATAGTTTGAATCTCTGTCTCTTCCTTCCATTCTGACCCCTCCACTACCCAAGCATTCATGCTAATGTTAGTCCAGTCCACTAGGGACCTGTTTTCATTGTATTACGTTAGTAATTGTATTGTGTTTTTATTTAGTTAGTTGGTGAATAAATAAGCCAATTTGTGTATTGCTGATTCATCAATAAGGTTAGGGTTCTTGCAGGTTCAAGCAACGTTCAGAATGAGACTGAAATTAGGTAATTATTTGATAAGTGACTTATCGATATAACATATATATATTTTAAGAGTTTAATTCGGGAGATGGTAACTCGTTAAACAACTTCTTCCGTGGTGCCCCAAATTCCTAATGAGTTAATTGTTACATGATTAATTTAATCGAGTGACGATTAAACATAGGTGATTCGATAAGTCATACATTAAAGTAAGTCACGTCACGACAAGTAAATGCTACTGTTTCTGGAAATGACCATGATGTTTTCATTGAAGACTGAGCTCTTTAAAACAGCATCAACTGTGCACAGTTGTTCCCATGAGACTCTAGCTCAGGGTTCTTCAATTCCGGTCCTGGAGGGTGAAAAACTTCTGTTTTTTATTTCTACCTGGTAGTTAATTGCACTCACCTGGTGTCCCAGGTCTGAATTAGCCCCTGATTAGAAGGAGAGGATGAAAAACAGAGGTGTTTCGGCCCTCCAGGACCGGAGTTGAAGAACCCTGCTCTAGCTCTTTGGGTGACAGAGAGTTCTCTAACAATCTGGAATCATTTTATGTTATCTCACCTATTTGCAAGCCTACATCAATCATGAAAATGTGTCTGTGTGGCATTTGACTGGAAAGGGAAGGAAATTGTAAAGAACGTCACAGTTATGTTTAGTTTGGTTTATTGAGATTCCTTCACATTCATGGACCAAGTAGGCCCAGGTCATTGCTCATTAATAAGTTAATCATGACCACAACACACTGCTTTCTGCAAGCATAAACTATCCGTATTACAGTGCCAGACTTTTAGATTCTTCATACAGCGCAACAATAACATTGACGCCAGACAAGCAGCGGATTAAGCATAATGCATAATAAAGTAATTCAACTGCTTAGGCGCAGATAGAACATTGTGGCACATCCTAGAGTTGGTTATACGTTTCTTACTTAGACTACAGTACAGAGTACATGCTGTAGCTTTCACAGAAATCCCATCCTGAAGCAGTTTCCTTTAGTGGTTCTTAAAGCTGGAATCCTTAATGGTGAAACTTTCATGTCCGTTTGGGATATTACTATACTGAACAAAAATATAAACGCAACGTGCGGTGTTGGTCCCATATTTTATGAGCTGAAATAAAAGATCCCCGAATTTCTCCATTTGCACAAAAAGCTTATTTCGCTCAAATTTGTTTACATTCCTGTTAGTGAACATTTCTCCTTTGCCAAAATAACCCATCCACCTGAAAGGTGTGGCATATCAAGAAGCTGATTAAATAGCATGATCATTACACAGGTGCACCTTGTGCTAAGGACACGTACTGCCAAATCTTTTTGAATTTGGCAGTACATCCAACCGGCCTCACAACCGCAGACCACGTGTAACCACACCAGCCCAGGACCTCCACATCCGGCTTCTTCACCTGCGGGATCGTCTGAGACCAGCCACCCGGACAGCTGATGAAACTGAGGAGTATTTCTGTCTGTAATAAAGCCTTTTTGTGAGGAAAAACTCATTCTGATTGGCTGGGCCTGGCTCCCTAGTGGGTGGGCCTATGCCCACCCATGGCTGCACCCCTGCCCAGTCATGTGAAATCCATAGATTAGGGCCTAATTTATTTATTTCCTTATATGAACAGTAACTCATTAAAATTGTTAATTGTTGCATTTATATTTTTGTTCAGTATACAAAAACAAAAGTTACTGCAAACACTTGTTCTCCCCTCGCACATCATTGCACGTGTGATAGAACAGCAGAATGTGTACTGCAAAAATGTTTTACCATGCTGCGCACCTCCGGAACACAGGAACTGGGGGGCGAACAGTAGTGCCGTTTCCCCTAATGCGGATTCCATCTTTAAAGGCTTTATCTAGACCAGGTGTGTCAAACTCATTTCATGGCGGGCCGAGTGTCTGCAGGTCTTTGGTATTTCCTTCCAATAGAGCCTTAAACAACCAGGTGAGGGGAGTTCCTTACTAGTTGGTGACCTTAATTCATCTATCGAGTACAAGGGAGGAGCGAAAACCCGCAGACACTCGGCCCTCTGTGGAATGAGTTTGACACCTGTGATATACACTGAGTATACAAAATATTAAGGACACCTGCTCTTTCCATGACATAGACTGAATCCAGGTGAAAGCTATTGATCCCTAATTGATGTCACTTGTTAAATCCACTTCAATCAGTGTAGGTTAAGGGGAGGAGACCGGTTAAAGAAGGATTTTTAAGCCTTGAGACATGGATTGTGTATGTGTGCCATTCAGAGGGTGAATGGGCAAGACAAAAGATTTAGGTGCCTTTGAACGGGGTATGGTAGTAGGTGCCAGGCGCACCGGTTTGTGACAAGAACTGCAACGCTACTGGGTTTTTCACGTTCAACAACAGTTTCCTGTGTGTATCAAGAATGGTCCACCCAAAGGACAGCCAGCCAATTTGACAACTGTGGGAAGCGTTGGTGTCAACATGGGCCAGCATCCCTGTGGAATGCTTTCGACACCTTGTAGAGTCCATGCCCCGATGAATTGAGGCTGTTCTGAGGGGGGTGCAACTCAATATTAGGAAGGTGTTCCTAATGTTTGGTATACTCAGTGTATATGAGTTGTTGAAATAGTGATTGAAGTACAGACACAACAGTCAACGCATTTCCAACTGTAGGGATTACTGTTGGCATGATTTTGAACACAGTGCTGCCATTCATATAGTATTTTCACAGTTTGTACAAATAAAGTTAAAACAAATATTTAAGTTCTTAAAAGGATACACGTTATAAGCATAGTTAAAGAAAATTATGTATCCATTCAACTCAATAGTGGTTAGAATTACTGATAAACACAGTATAATGCAGGAATTGGAATAGTCTTGTGACAGACTGAACATCAATGTAATCGAGTAGATTTGGTTCTGGGTGCCGAGATTAGAATGGGAAAGACCCATTCCCTGTCTGGTGGCCCTGGAAACATACTCCTCAGTTATTAACACATGAATAGCTGGCTGTGGGACAAAATAGCTGCTTAGAGTTAGACCCCTATACTGTACATCCTATACATTTGACAAATGACAGTTTATAGGTAGGTAGTGTAGTTGAATTTATGTTATACCCTTTAGAAAAGTGTTACAATACCAGAGATGTACGTGTGTTTAATGCCTGATTCTTCCACTCCTGTTAGTGGTTTTGGAGAAGCATTCCTGGAACATTATTATAGCAGCTTATGATATGAATATTCAAACATGTAACTTTAATACTGGCTTTACAGTACAAGGAATACACATGCAACTGATACATGCATATACTGTAAAACACTATACTGTTAATAATAGTGTAAGTAATAAAAAAATGAAATGCTAAAACTGAATGACTTCAGTAAGGTGCTCCTTCCATTCTACTTCAACTCTCACCACCGTTGCACTTCATTTTCCCAGATCAGTGAGATCTTCTGATTTGATGTCTTGAGCAGGCTGTCCAGTTAGTGCTAGGGTTTTAGGTTAAAACCATGAAAACATTTTTTTAAAGACTTCTTCAGGTTTAAAGAGGCTTGAAATGTGTACTCTGGTCACCCTGATTTTGTGTCAAGGCTGGGGCAGATCTGCTTGGCAACCCCTCCACCGCCCCTTCTACGCCACCAATGCAAGTGTCTGTAGACAGAGTCAAAAACCGATGCGGTGTACCGTGCAAACAGTGTGGTCCACTTCAGCATCTGCACGAACCAGTTCACAGAGCGACTCACAAAGGTCACAAACACTGTGGTGTAGTGTGCAAGCAGGAGGAGGCTTCGTGCAAGTTGTCTTCCATTGTTGATGATCAGATTGACCCGTGGGTCATGCCCCGGCCCCATCCTAATAAATTCAATTGTGTGGTTTCAAATGAAAAAGGATAAGAAGGTTAATCGTGGTATAAAAATACAAAAACATTATCTGGCAAAAAAAGAGAGAGATTGTTCTGGCGCATGTTGCACATTTTTTGTTTTTTTAATGTCCATGTCCCTAAGATGGTCTCTAGAAGAAAATGGTAAACAGTCGGAATTTACAGACGCCCCCTTACTGTTGCGCAATCATCCACTGGCCAATCGCTGTTCTGCAAGTTTTGTTTCCGGTATGTTTGGTGATGTGGCTATGCACAGAAATCCAGCAGAGGAGATTTATCAAATAAAAAGCAGAAACTGGTATCTGAGAAGCACTCATACAGGTTAGTCCTTCGTTCTTTCAACTATCAGCACACCATTACCAGAGTTGCAGTTTAGAACAGCTGCCACGCGCTCCAAAAAAACCAGGCACGGCGATATATTTATCCTATTATTCTTGTTAGCCAGCTAGCTAGCTGCTTGTCTACGTGCACTGAAAAGCTAACTCGTCGTTCGCTTTCTCTCTGAGATTGTCTACTGTGCTGTTTTTATGCATGCACAACCAATACAGCATCATAATTCCGATGTATGTATATACATCAAATACTCTTACTATGGTTGGAGACAGCACTGTCACATTGTTCAGAAAGTAATCCATCCATCTCTCCCCTTAATCTTTGCCGTTCAGGAGCTAGTGGGCAAAACGAAGTGACGCAGCCGCAGTCGAATGGCCCTATTGTTCGGCAGTGTTCGGTTCTGTCCGGTGACACTCGAACCTCGAGGCCCTCTGCACGAACTATCTGGGTCACAAAACAATAACAATAATGCCCTTAAATGTATGTTGCCACAGGTATATTATTGACACAAAGGATGATTGACTGCAGTGGCGGTCGGTGCCGTTTAAGATGAGGGAGGAGGATTATTTGATGAGCATGGCCTTATTTCTATTACAGCATATTGGATGACTGTCATTCATATTCCGTTCACCCAGCTCAATGTAACGTCGCTAGGTTTAGGCTACTACATGATACTCTAATTTTCCCTGTACCCATCATGAGGTTGCTACAACTGAGCCTATGAATTAAAGTAGAGCATTTTGAATAATCAAGGTGACAGACAGTGACACATTCAATACCGCCTTGCACACGCTTGCCTGCATCTAGCTGATCTAGGGAGTAATCATTAGTCCAACAGGTGCAAATGTTAATTTCTATTGGACAAATTCAGGTATTATTAACCCCCATTCATTACGTTTGCTTCCGTATAAGAACCAGTGGGACCGGTGGCAATAAATTAATGAAACCAAAAGCTTACCTTGACTTGGAAGAGTTCCAGTGTTTGATAGCCAGCTAGCTAACATAGCATCTCTCTCTGTTTGAGCCGGGTGTTTGAGTATGCTAAACTATCTAAGTAAGTGAAAGTTAAAAAAAAGAAACATACAACCAAATATAAAACATACAACCAAATATTATCTTGCGCACGCTCTCTCTCTCTCTCGCTTTTCCTTAATTTTGGAAGAAATTAATTTGTTCAAAACTGTTAAACTATTGTCTTTCTCTCTTTGAGTCAACTACTTACCACATTGTATACACTGCAGTGCTAGCTAGCTGTAGCTTATGCTTTCAGTGCTAGATTCATTCTCTGATCTTTTGATTGCGTGGACATGTCAGTTCATGCTGCAAGAGCTCTGATAGGTTGGAGGACGTCCTCTGGAAGTTGTCATAATTACTGTGTAAGTCTATGGAAGGGGTTGAGAACCATGAGCCTCCTAGGTTTTGTATGGAAGTCAAGGAAGACAGAAGCTAGCTGTCCTCTGGCTACACCATGGTGCTAACATACAGAGTGCTGCTGAGGCTACTGTAGACCTACATTGCAAAACAGTGTGTTTTAATCAATTATTTGGTGACGTGAATATATTTAGTATAGTTTTATTTTAAACTTTTTAATGTTTCACTATAAAAAAAAAAAAATGAAATTCACTGAGGAGAATGTTCCTCCCCTTCCTCCTCTGAGGAGCCTCCACTGATTGACTGTCCAGGAACCCTCATTCTATAATCTAAATTGTTCTCTTCCACTGCACTTATTTCCATTGATTATTTGAGTCAATCTATGTTTTTGTCTTAAAATAAATTATATACACAAAAATGTGAATCATAACAAAACAGGGAAACTAACATTGTAAATGCATCATAATGCAAACTCCATAGAGATTTTTTTGGCTCGGTTTCTGTATAATCACTTTGTGACAACTGCTGATGTAAAAAGGGCTTTATAAATAATGATTGATGCCCTCCGACGAACCATCAAACAGGCAAAGAGTCAATACAGGGCTAAGATTGAATCGTACTACACTGGCTCTGACGCTCGTCGGATGTGGCAGGGCTTGAAAACTATTACAGACTACAAAGGGAAGCACAGCCGCGAGCTGCCCAGTGACACAAGCCTACCAGACGAGCTAAACCACTTCTATGCTCGCTTCGAGGCAAGCAACACTGAAGCATGCATAATAATAATAATAATATGCCATTTAGCAGACGCTTTTATCCAAAGCGACTTACAGTCATGCGTGCATACATTTTTTGTGTATGGGTGGTCCCGGGGATCGAACCCACTACCTTGGCGTTACAAGCGCCGTGCTCTACCAGCTGAGCTACAGAGGACCACGCATGAGAGCACCAGCTGTTCCGGATGACTATGTGATCACGCTCTCCGTAGCCGATGTGAGTAAGACTTTTAAGCAGGTCAACATTCACAAGGCCGCAGGGCCAGACGGATTACCAGGACGTGTACTCCGAGCATGTGCTGACCAACTGGCAAGTGTCTTCACTGACATTTTCAACATGTCCCTGACTGAGTCTGTAATACCAACATGTTTCAAGCAGACCACCATAGTCCCCGTGCCCAAGGACTCTAAGATAACCTGCCTAAATGACTACCGACCCGTAGCACTGACGTCTGTAGCCATGAAGTGCTTTGAAAGGCTGGTCATGGCTCACATCAACAGCATTATCCCAGAAACCCTAGACCCACTCCAATTTGCATACCGCCCCAACAGATCCACAGATGATGCAATCTCTATTGCACTCCACACTGCCCTTTCCCACCTGGACAAGAGGAACACCTACGTGAGAATGCTATTCATTGACTACAGCTCAGCATTCAACACCATAGTGCCCTCTAAGCTCATCACTAAGCTAAGGATCCTGGGACTAAACACCTCCCTCTGCAACTGGATCCTGGACTTCCTGACGGGCCGCCCCCAGGTGGTAAGGGTAGGTAACAACACATCTGCCACACAGATCCTCAACACGGGGGCCCCTCAGGGGTGCGTGCTCAGTCCCCTCCTGTACTCTCTGTTCACCCATGACTGCATGGCCAGGTACGACTCCAACACCATCATTAAGTTTGCCGACGACACAACAGTGGTAGGCCTGATCACCGACAACGATGAGACAGCCTATAGGGAGGAGGTCAGAGACCTGGCCGTGTGGTGCCAGGACAACAACCTCTCCCTCAACGTGACCAAGACAAAGGAGATGATTGTGGACTACAGGAAAAAAAAAGAGGACTGAGCACGCCCCCATTCTCATCGACGGGGCTGTAGTGGAACAGGTTGAGAGCTTCAAGTTCCTTGGTGTCCACATCACCAACGAACTATCATGGTCCAAACACACCAAGACAGTCGTGAAGAGGGCACGACAAAGCCTATTCCCCCTCAGAAAACTGAAAAGATTTGGCATGGGTCCTCAGATCCTCAAAACGTTCTACAGCTGCACCATCGAGAGCATCCTGACTGGTTGCATCACCGCCTGGTATGGCAACTGCTCGGCCTCTGACCGCAAGGCACTACAGAGGGTAGTGCGTACGGCCCAGTACATCACTGGGGCCAAGCTTCCTGCCATCCAGGACCTCTATACCAGGCGGTGTCAGAGGAAGGCCCTCAAAATTGTCAAAGACTCCAGCCACCCTAGTCATAGACTGTTCTCCCTGCTACCGCACGGCAAGCGGTACTGGAGTGCCAAGTCTAGGTCCAAAAGACTTCTCAACAGCTTCTACCCCCAAGCCATAAGACTCATGAACAGCTAATCATGGCTACCCAGACTATTTGCACTGCCCCCCCACCCCATCCTTTTTACGCTGCTGCTACTCTGTTAATTATTTATGCATAGTCACTTTAACTCTACCCACATGTACATATTACTTCAACTATCTCAACTAGCCGGTGCCCCCGCACATTGACTCTGCACCGGTACCCCCCTGTATATATAGCCTCCATACTGTTATTTTATTTTACTTCTGCTCTTTTTTTCTCAACACTTTTTTTGTTGTTGTTTTATTTTTACTTTTAAAATAAATGCACTGTTGGTTAAGGGCTGTAAGTATTGATTTGATTGATTCAGATAGAACCCTCAATGTCCAAACTCTAGAATCTTGGGCATCTCTCAAAAATCTCATATCTAACATGTCAAAGCAAGGTGAAACTACCATGTTAGGACATGGGTTTACTTTGATTATGGATCTTGCATGGGAAGAAACACTGCATGGAATATTCACCATTTAAAAACTTTTGATAAGCTTATCATTTATTTTGTTGTGGCATCTATGGACTCAGAAGAAATGAAAACCCCAAAATATATTGGGAAAGTTTAGGTAGGACCTCTTGAAGGACTTTTTGGGTAGGATATATTTTGAAGCCTACTGACCATGACCCAGGTCCCACCTGTCCAGATAAAGGCCTAATATCTCTGTGTCTTGTACCACCAGTTTCGGCTACATGTTCAGCCGGCTGTCCCAGGGCTTTACCAACGTCCTGCAGGAGCTCTCTGGGGACGAGCCCCCCGATGGAGCCCCTCAGGTAATAGAGCCTCCCTCAACCCCTCACAAGCTTACATAACATGGCACATGTTTTGTGTCCTGGGCCAATATTTATAAATTGTCTCAGAGTAGTAGTGCTGAACTAGGATTAGGTCCTTTCTGTCCATAATAATCAATCCATTGTGATCTAAAAGGCAAAACTGATCCTAGATCAGCACTCTAACACATGGTTTCCCAAACTCGGTCCTGGGGCCCCACCTGGCTGCATGTTTTGGTTTTTGCTCTAGCACTACACAGCTGATTCAAATAACCAACTCATCATCAAGCTTTGATTATTTGAATCAGCTGTGTAGTGCTAGGGTAAAAACCAAAACATGCACCCAGGGGCGGCCCCAGGACCGAGTTTGGGGAACCCTGCTCTAACGGATCACCTTTGGAGGCCTTAATGTTCTCCAAGTCGGTATATTTTTATCCACTTCTCTTCTCTGTGGCCCTGGTGCAGGATATGTTGGTCCCCCAGCTCCCCCCAGGAGATGCCCCCGGGGCCCCTGAGGAGTCTGGGCCTGGGGTTGAGGAGGAGCCCCTGGAGAGGCTGGCCCATCTGGAGCAGCTGACGGTGCATCTCAAGGAGGTGGTCAGAGATAAGGACAGCCAGCTGGCCACCTTCGAAACGCAGCTCAAGGTGAGGCCTGGGTACGGGTGGGTGTGTGTGCCTTTGGTTTTGTGGGCCTGCATGTGTTGCTTTGACTTTGTATGTGTGTGTGTGTGTGAGACATGAGTGCAGTGGTTTTATATGAATGTGCCCTCAATGCATAGCTTAGATTTTTTTTCTGTCCTGTGTGAGTTGGGTTCATGAAATATTCATATTTGATGCACTACTTGTCAAATAAAGATTGTGGTCAGAAATATACTGAGATTATGCTGTTGTTGCTGGAACGTGAGTTTCAATGCTGTGTTTGTTGGTGTTTACAGAGCGAAAGGGAGACAGCGGATGCCCGCTTCAATAAACTGAAGCTGCAGGCCAAAGCCAAGATGGCTGCTCTGACCAAACAAATTGCTGACCTCAAGGGGGAGGAGGGAGCAACAGTAAGTCCTTTAGCTGAGTTCAAATTATTCCACATTCAATAAGCATGGTTCTGATGTGTATTGTAGCTGTTATGTATAGAGTCAAATGATGTAGATTTTTTACAGGCAGGTTGGTCTTTGCTAGGCTGTTTTGTCTCATCAATAACATTTTGAAATCCTTGTGTCTATTTCTTAAAGAGCTCTCCAGACAGCTCCTTCACCAGCTCAGCTCCTGCTGTGGAGGAGGAACTCCAGGAGCTGAGGAGCAAGCTCCGTGATGTAGAGACCTCGGCTAAGAACCTTGAGGAGCGCCTCCAGATGTCCGAACAGGCCCTGTGTGAAAAGGAAGCCGCACACATGGAGCAGGTGCCAATTTTGTTGTTACTCTAACCATTTTCAATGATTGCATTGTATAGAAAAGGGGCCCTTTAGCTGACTGCAGAGATGTGTCATGCTTTTAGGTTTGTGTGCTCCAGGCGGTTGTCTGTGAAAAGGACGAACGTTTCCAGGAGCAGATCCAGAAGCATGAGGACGAGCTGCTGAGGGTCACAGTGCAGAGGCAGAACGACACTGAGCTGGTACAAACTTCATTCTCTGACTCACTTTAGTACAATCATTCATACAGGCCAGGTCCTATACACTGTTTTTAGCCTGTACCCAAGCCCTTAGTGTGTGTCTTGCTAGGCTCTACGTGCAGCCCAGCGGCGTTGTGAGGAGCAGGAGGAGGCCATGCGGTCACGCTCCCAGGTACTGGAGATGCTGCAGGGGGAGCTGAACAATGCTGACCAGCAGAAACAGGTACAGACACGCTCTACTGTGCTGGTCAGTTTATAGCCATAGTGGGAATGGTGTTTTCACAATGAAGGTCCCACAGAGAGTACTGTATAACATTATTCGCCAAGTTACTAGAGTGACAGCAGAGTGACACTGACTCTGAGTCTGTTTGGTGATGTGGTATGTTTGGTGATTGACAAATTGCATGTTACATAAGGGCTGAGGGGCAAATGCATTTCTCATCTAAATGGAAAGTCACTGCTTGACTGACACAGCCAAGCAGTTCTCGTTGTAGACCCTACCGTCCCCGTCCTTCATCTGTCTTCATTCTCTCTCTCTTGCTCTCCCTCTCTCTGCAGATACTCACGGCTCAGTTCCGCCAGATGGAGCAGGAGCTGGCTGAGGCTGGCAGGCTGAGGGAGGAGGAGAGGCAGCAGTGGGCTGGGTGGTCCAGCCAGGCCGAGGCAGAGCTGGTGGCCCTCCGAGCTAACCTGGAAGCCTCCGAGCGGGACAGAGCAGCCCAGCTAACCAACCTGGAGGCCTCAGAGCGAGATGGAGCAGCTCAGCTAGCCAGTCTGGAGGCTTCAGAGAAAGACAGAGCAGCCCAGATTGAGGAGCTAACAGTGAAACTGGAGTGGGCCACTAGAGAGCGGGAGGAGGTGACCAACAGAGAAGTAGCCAGGTTGGAGAAGGAGCTTGCTGCCTTAAGAGAGGAGCATGGAGAGGGGCAAAGGGCAGGAGAGGCCCTGGCTGAGTTGTTGACAGGCCTGCGCTCTCTGGCTGGAGAGGGGGCCGAGGAGGAGACCGACCCGGCCCTGTGCCTGGGTACCCTGCAGGCCCGGCTGGAGAGGCTGAGGGTGGAGCAGAGGGAGAGCGAGGAACGCTGTGTCCAGGTCACCCACACCATGGAGACTCTGCAAGGTAAGAAAACCAAATACACAATCAAGCAAGTTTCTTTGTTATGTTTTTAAATCTAAGGCATTCATGGTACCCTAACAAGCGACTTGCTTACAGCGTATTTAATAATTGTGTTGTTTTTCTTTCAGAACAACTGGATAAGAGCACCGCAGAAGGTGAAGAGGCAGTTGCCAGGATACAACAGCTGGAGCAGCAGATTGGAATGGTGAGCAGTCAGACGCACTAAATGAAGTTAGGGGATTGTTACGACTACTAAATTAATTAAGGTAGCATATGTTGCAAGCTTGTTTTGAATCGTGTAATAACCTGAAAATAAACATCAAAATGTACTCTTGGAGAAATAGCTCGTATGGTTTATTATCTGTGAACCCCAAATGACCATATTCTTCAGTCTGTTGTACCGATTGCTAGATTCTCTGTTTGTCTATTTCTGTCATTTGACCAAATGGTGGACTTATTCACACTAAGAGGACATTAAATCAGCAGAATAAGCTGCAGTACTATGGGCTCATTTTAACCTGTGTAAAAGACAGAGCTGTGGCTCTATTACAAGGCTCGTTATTTGAAAAGCTATGCAATGCCAAAAAAACAATGAACAATGAACCAAGACTTCTGCTAATATATGGCATCTATTTATGTCAAATGTTTGCACACAAACAGTGAAATTACAGTGCCTTCAGAAAGTATTCATACCACTTGACATATTCCACATTTTGTTACAGCCTGAAAGTCGAAATTGATTAAATAGATGTTTCTCTCTCACCCATCTACACACAATACCCGATAATGACAAAGTGAAAACATGTTTTTAGAAATGTTAGTAAATTTATTGAAAATTTGATACAGAAATATCTAATTTGGACAAGTATTCACACCCCTGAGTCAATACAGTTAGAATCACCTTTGGCAGCGATTACAGCAATGAGGCTTTGTGGGTAGCGATTACAGCAATTAGGCTTTGTGGGTAAGTCTCCAAGAGCTTTGCACACATGGATTGTACAATATTTGCACATTATTTTATTTTTTTATTCTTCAAGCTCTGTCAAGTTGGTTGTTGATTATTGCTAGATAGCCATTTTCAAGTCTTGCCATAGATTTTCAAGACGATGTAAGTCTGTAACTAGGCCACTTAGGAACATTCAATGTCGTCTAGGTGAGCAACTCTAGTGTACAAAACATTAACAACACCTTCCTAATATTGATGCATACAACACCTTCCTAATAGGGATGCTGGCCAATGTTGACTCCAATGCTTCTCACAGTTGTGTCAAGTTGGCTGGATGTCCTTTGGGTGGTGGACCATTCTTGATACACGGGAAACTGTTGACACAACCAGCAGCGTTGCAGTTCTTGACACAAACCGGTGCGCCTGGCACCTACTACCATACCGCATTCAAAGGCACTTAAATATTTTGTCTTGCCAATTCACCCTCTGAATGGCACACATACACAATCCATGTCTCACTTGTCTCAAGGCTTTAAAATCCTTCTTTAACCTGTCTCCTCCTTCAACTACAGTAATTGAAGTGGATTTAACAAGTGACATCAATAAGGGATCATAGCTTTCACTTGGATTCACCTGGTCAGTCTATGTCATGGAAAGCGCAGATGTTCTTAATGTTTTATACATTCAGTGTATATTTGGCATTGTGTTTTAGGTTATTGTCCTGCTGAAAGGTGAATAATAATAATATGCCATTTAGCAGACGCTTTTATCCAAAGCGACTTACAGTCATGTGTGCATACATTTTTACGTATGGGTGGTCCCGGGGATCGAACCCACTACCCTGGCGTTACAAGCGCCATACTCTACCAATTGAGCTACAGAGGACCACAATCCTCCCAGTGTCTGTTGGAAAGCAGACTGAACCAGGTTTTCCTCTAGGATTTTGCCTGTGCTTAGCTCTATTCCATTTATTTTTATCCTAAAAAACTCCCCAGTCCTTGCTGATGACAAGCATACCCATAAGATGATGCAGCTACCACCATGTTTGTAATTAATAACATCACCATGCTCAAAGGGATATTCAATGTCTGCTTTTACATTTTTTACCCATCTTCCAAAAGGTTCCCTTCTTTGCAAGGCATTGGAAAAGCTCCCTGGTCTTTGTAATTGAGTCTGTGTTTGAATTTCAATACTTGACTGAGGGGTAATTGTATGTGTGGGGTACAGAGATGAGGTAATCATTCGAAAATCCTGTTAAACACTATTATTGCACACAGAGTGAGTCCATGATAACTTATTATGTGACTTGTTAAGCACATTTTTACTCCTGAACTTATTTAGGCTTGCCATAACAAAGGGGTTGAATACTTATTGACTCAAGACATTTCAGCTCTTCATTTGTAATTAATTAGAAACATTTCTAAAAACATAATTCCACTTTGACATTATGGGGTATTGTGTGTAGGCCAGTGACACAACATTTCAATTTAATCCATTTTAAATTCAGGCTGTAACACAACAAAATGTGGAAAAAGTCAAGGGGTGTGAATACTTTCTGAAGGCAAATGTTGACTGTGCGGAGTCACAATAGAAAGCAACAAACCCTCTAGACGTTTGTGCTGTATGTGTTTACAGTCTGATACAATATGATCTATTAGTGTACTGTTATTTCGCTGTGCTGTGAGGACTGCCCAGTCAGCACATTGAGTGTCACACATGCTTATTCATGTGGGGAAGTCTCACTGGTCTCTGCCCTGACTACTGGGGCAGGTCAGTCGGCAACGATCTATCTCAGAGGGGACAGCCTGAGGGACAGAGACAGTTGTTGGGGTTAATAATGCTGAGGCAGAATGTCCTCCTGTCGTTTGGGTCAAGGAAATGCTAATCGCCTCTCCACTGATCCTCTGTTATGACTGCAGCCCTGGGCTGACCTTCACACACTGGGCCATCATAACTACAGTGTAACTATTGTGTAACTACATTACAGCTGTGTGAAACTGTTAATTCACTTAATTTTGAATGTAGTCCCACTTCAATGGGATTTATGAGTTATTAAGTCATAAAGTTTACACCCTCTGTGTGTTCAGAAATAACTCAGGCGTTTGCCTTGCTCTCCTAGGCTGCTAGTGAGTCATTGGTCCAGTATGTGACTGACCCATCTGTGGAAAAAGTGTCTGATGCTGAAAAAGGTAAGGAGACCTATTTTTTGTGTGTATTTTTATTTTTTGAATCTGAAAGCCAACCACCAGGACTTTGACCAGTCATACATCCTGCTAGCAGCGCACACACCCTCTATTGATGTTTGCATAGGCTTGGACACTGTGTGCTGTCACAGGCCCCGCTGACAACAGAGTCCGGCATAGTGACGCAGATGCGGTTACAGGCCTTACCCATTTTACACAGTCTGTGACTAAACCTAAAAGACTGGTGGTTTAGTAGACAGAGTATGTCAACAGTATTGACGGTATGTCAACAGTGTTGACGGTGTGTCAACAGTATGTCAATAATCATCTAAATTGTTGAATTGTTAACATTTAAAGTAAAAAGATTAAAGAATCTATAATATATAGTCCTAGTCATGAACTACTGGGAGGTGCCACTTGTAGACCTATTAAATTAGAATAATAGGAGAGATAAGTGGTAGGAGCTAATTTTAGGAAGCTTTATTTAAGTTCCTGCACGGGTTACATGAAACATCTGTTTTGTTTTGGCATTTCAGCTATGATCAATTAATTGTGTATTGTGAGATAATTAGGCTGACTATTCATTTGAATCTTTATTGATTTCCCCAGCCCAAGTATTGGCTCTGGAGCAGCAGCTATTGGAGAAAGACAATGAATTGGCTGCCCTGCGAGACCGTCTTGCACTGGCTGAAGAGCAGGGCTCCAGTGATGCATTAAAGGTATGCGCTGATCAGATTCTAAACCAGAGTGAGGACACCGCCATGGCCCCCTGTGACAGTCCTAAAGTGCTGCCAGACCTCCTAGAAGACACGCAAGAGGGGGGCACCACCCTGGTGGCAGAGGATAGCTCAATCCTGTCAGTCTCCGCTGATAACGAGAGCAGTCCGGAGCTCATTGAACCCCAGTCTGACTCTCCCGGAGAATCTAAGGGGGCCTCCTCTGATGAGATGGTCACTAGCAGTGACTCCGAGGTGGCCCACAGCAGCTGGACCCTCCTAGAGGCTGTGAACCAAGATGAAGGTCAGCAGTCGCCTCCCATACTGCAGGACTTTGGCCAGCTCCAGCTGCAATCCTGGGAAGAGAACAGCTCTGAGCAGGAAACATCCACAGTCCAGGTGGAGTCCTCATCGGTCATCATCCGTGAGACTGTGCAGGTGCACCTCAGCCAGCAGGAGGCGACCCTCTTTGACTCTGACTCTGCCCCTGGACAGGTGTTTGCCCAGGCCCTGGCAGATGATCTGCAGAACAGGTACAGTGAGCTCATGGCTGAGCTCCAGAGACTGAGAGAGGCTGCCTTAGAGTCACAGGAGAGAACCCAAGGCCTGGAGGAAGAGATTCGGTCCCTGGCAGCTGCCAAGGATGAGGCAGAGTCCCGGGCCCAGAGATATGAGGAAGAGCTCCAGTCAGCCAGGTCAGAGATGGACACGGTGGCCAAGCACAGTGGCTCTGAGTTGGAAAGGCAGAGCATGGAGATTCATCTCCTGGAGGAGCAGCTGGCCAGCCTGCAGACAGAAGGCCGCTCCAAAGAGCAGAAGATCCAGGCCCTGCAGGCAGACCTGGGCGAGGCTCAGCACTCTCTCTCTGAGCAGGAGGGCCAGGCCAGGATGCTGAGCGCCCAGCTGGAAGAAGGGGAGATCACCTCCTCTGAGCTGGAGCAGAAGCTCCAAGACATGGAGGCCAGCCTGCTGGAGTTCTCCCAGGCTAGGGACATGGCCAAAGCTGTACTGTCTGAGAGGGACACTGAGATTAACGAGCTGCAACTGCGCATCACCCAGAAAGAGCAGGAGATGATGGAGCTGAGCAACGGCATGTCTGCCAAACTGCTCCAGGCAGGTGAGGAGAAGTTCCTGATGAGCACTGAGGTCAAGAAACTGAAGGAGCAGATAATTGAGCTTGAGAAAGCTGGAGAAAAGGAGAAGGCGACAGGGGAGAGTCATGTAGAGGATGGTGATGAGCTCACTAGTTTGCGAAAGGACAAAGAGGATCTGACAACCCAAGTGGCCACCATTAAAAAGAGGTTGCATGCAGCCCTGGTGCAGCGCAAAGAGCTGATGACAAAAGTTGCGGGGTTTGAGAAAGAGGCAGATCAAAGGAAAGGACAAGTAGGGACAGCAACGGAGGAAGCCCCTGCAAGTGTACCAGCTTTAGAAAAAGACAGAAAACAAGAGGTTATGGCAATTGAGACTACTCTCGAAGAGTTCAGGCAAGCCTTGAGGTCCAAAGAAGAGGCCGTGGAGGTTTTGGAACAGAAAATCAGCCAGCAGGATCAGGTTCTGCAAGAGACACTTGAAATGAACAGAAGGCTGAGTGAGGGAGCTGAGCAGACTCCAGAGGCAGACACCTCAGCTGAAATCACTGGGTTGCAGTCCCAGGTGGCCTCACTGGAGTCAGATTGCGAAACACTGCAAAAGAAACTCCAGGAGGCCCAGGACTCTCGCAAAGACACCATCCGCAAGGCCAAAGAAAAGGACAGGCACCACCGTGAACAGCTAAAGCAGCAAAAGGAAGAGTACAACGGGCTGTTGGAGCATTTGGAGGAGCAGACCGGTGAGCGAGATGGGCTGTTGACTAAACTGAGAGAGCTCGAGGAACTGCAGGCACAGAAAGAGGTGAGCACAGTGAAGAGGGTACATACAGAGCTGGAGACCAACACTGCAGCGGAGAAGATGGAGAAGCCAGCTGCAGGAGATTGGGTCCAGGAAGACTGGGTGGACTTTGCCGCACCTGAGAATGAAGCACAACAACAACAAGGTGATAAACCCATTCCCAGTGCTGAGGAACCCTCTCAGCTACTTTCAGCTGTCATTGAGGCCTCATTACAAGCTCTGAAAGAAGAGGTCCAGGCTGAGAAGGCATCGCGTACAGAGTTGGAGGGCCAACTGCAGGAGAGCCAGGCTAGCCTGTCACTCAGGGAAAGTGAGCTCCTAGAGCTGGGCAAAGAGCAACAGGCCCTGAGAGAGAAGGAGAGACAGATTGAACATGTCTATGAGGAGTTGGAGGCTCTGAGGGAGAAGTGTCTCCAGGCTCAGACCTATGCAGAAGCTGTGAAAGCAGAGTTTGAGGCTGCTGTCAAGGGAACTGCCTCAGACTCTGCTGAGTCCACCATTGCCATCCTGCAGACAGAGGTGGAGGAATTCAAGCAGTTCCTGAGCAACAAGAATGATGAGATCATGGAGCTTAGCCAGCAGCTGGGTGAGCAAAGCTCCCTCCTTCAGTCCATGCAAGAGACAGTGTCTGAGAAAGACCAGTCGATCGCCTCTCTGCAGGAAGGCCTGAGAGCAGAGCAAGAAAAGAGCCAGAGACTGGAGGCTGAGGTCCTCCAGAGGCAGGAGGAAGAGAAAGGCAGCGAGGCCAAGATCCTGCAGCTTCAGCAGAAGCTCAAGGCCGCCCTTATCTCCCGCAAAGAGGCCCTCAAAGAGAACAAAAGCCAGAAAGAGGAGTTGGCCTCCACTGAGAAAGTCATCACTGAACTGCAGCAGAAGATGGAGGCTAGAGAAGTCGAGCTGGAGAAGCTGAGAGCAGAAAGAGAGAGGCTGATAGAGGAGGTTGATAGGACCTTGGTGGAGAACCAGAGCCTTGGCGGGTCCTGCGAGAGCCTCAAGCTGGCCATGGAGGGTATGCTGACAGAGAAAGACTTCTGTAAAAGAGAGGCCGAGTCTGCCAAAGAGGAGGCTGCCCGGGCATGCAGAGAATGGGAGGAGAAGGTGCAGGGGATGAAGGATGAGTATGAGACTCTGCTGAAGTCCTATGAGAACGTGAGTGATGAGGCAGAGCGTGTGAGGCGTGTGCTGGAAGCTGCTAGGCAGGAGAGGAAGGAGCTTGTTGCTAGAGCCAGGACCCATGAGACAGCCAGGCAGGAGGCTGAACGGCAGAAAGAAGTGGCCCAGAAAGAGGTGGACACTGTGAAAGACAAGATGAGGAAGTTTGCCAAGACCAAGCAGCAGAAAATAATGGATTTAGAGGAGGAGAATGAGAGACTCCGAGAGATGGAGGAAAATAAAGGAATAAGAAGGGAGGACAAGGCGCTCAAAGGAGAACTTGAAAGACTCAAAGAGGAGCTTGAGGCTCTGAAAGCTGATTTGAATGCCACTACGGCACAGAGGGACTCTTTAGAACAGCAGGCTGTTGAGTTGAGGGCACAACTAGCCCAAGAGCTAGAGAAAGGGGACAGATTAGCTCCAGATAAAACCCCCAGCTCTGATGATGTAGTGGAGGAGACTATTGTTGCCCAGCAGTCTAGTACAGTCATGCCTGAAACTACCCAAGAGCCAGTTAAGAGCCAGCCTCAGGACATAGAGCCACATAGTCAGTCTCAGGACATAGAGCCACATAGTCAGGCCATGGAGTCTGAGATGGCTGCACCTGAAACGCCCTCTTTTGAGGAGACGCTGAAGACCGAAACAACTGAAAGGACACAGGTCCTAATTGAGGAGAAATTGAGCAAAATGGAGGCAGCCCTACAGTCAGAGAGGGAACTGAGGCAAGAGCGCGAGACTGAACTCACTGCTGAGCTGGCCTCTCTGGAGCAGCGCCTTCAGGAGAGTAGAGAGAAGGAACAGACCCAGAGGGAGGAGCCAGTGAAGACGGACATGTCTGAAAGTGAACAGGCCGTAATTGAGGAAAAACTGAGGGAAATGGAGGCAGCCCAACAGTCAGAGAGGGAACAGTGGCAAGAGCGTGAGGCTGAACTCAACGCTGGACTAGCCTCTCTGGAGCAGCGCCTTCAGGAGAGTAAAGAGAAGGAACAGAGCCTGATGGAGGAGAGCTCTAAAAGGGAAGCCCAGCTCAAGGAGCTCCACAGCAGCCTGGAGGTAGAGAAGGACGACCTAGAGGAGCGTCTGATGAACCAGCTGGCCCAGCTGAATGGCAGCATCGCCGGCTACCAGCAGGATGCGGCAGACAGCCGGGAGCGCCTTGCAGAGCTGCAGCGGGAGGTGGAGAGACTGGAGAGGGAGCGGGCCGAACTGGAAGCCCTGGCCGAGAGCGAGAAGGACCGGGCCGCCAGGCTGGAGGAGGACAAGAGGCAGGCCCAGAGAGAGAGGGCCGAGGCAGAGGCCGAGTCAGGGAAGCAGAGAGAGCTGGAGCAGCAGCTGAAGTCTGCCCAGAGGGTGAAAGAGGGCAGCCAGAGCCGGGCAAAGCAGCTGGAGGAGCTGCTGAGAGAGAAGCAGCTGGAGGTGCGCCAGATGCAGAAGGACTGCATCCAGTACCAGGAAAGGATCAGTGAGATGGCCAGGGAGGGAAAGGCTCTGCAACTGGGCAGCAACGAGGTCCACAAAGAGCTGGGGCAAGCCTATCTGGAGAGGACCAAAGTCACAGACGCTTTGAAGAAGACTGAGGCTGAGCTATCTAGCTGCAAAGCCCAGCTGGTTGAGGCCCAGACAGAGGCCATCCAGGTCCAAGTTCAGAAGAGAGCCTGTGAGCAGACCGCTCTACAGAGAGAGGCTGAGTTGAAAGCAGAGGCAGAGCAGAGTCTGGACTCTGTGAGGTTCAGGCTGGGAGCCGAGCTGAAGCAGATTGAGCTGAGATTGGAGGAGTCTTACCGGGAGAGGGAGAGAGAGGAGGATGCCACCCGGGAGGCAAGAGAGCTGGCTGACACCGCTGAGAGACAGGCCCAGCAGATGCAGGCCCGCCTGGATGAGTCTCTGGCCCGACTGGCTGCCTTCTCGCGCTGTATGTCCTCCCTGCAGGACGACAGGGACCGCGTGCTGGATGAGACCCGGCAGTGGGAGAGTCGCTTCAACAGCACCCTCCAGGGGAAGGAGGCCGAGGTGCGGGAGGGAGAGACCCGGTCCAGAGATCTGGCTGAACAGCTGCAGAAAGAGACCGCTCGGAGAGAAGAGCTACAGCTTACAGTGGACAGGTAAAAATGGCTACTGTTCCTGACAAAGTTTATTACATTTTGTATCATTATTTTAATTAAATTGCCCCAATTTCCTGCTAGGTTTGTGATACACTATACTGCGTTATGTAATGTTTTTTAAAATAATTTGTTTGTCCAGACTGCAGAAAGCAGACGAGCAGTGGCAGCTGAAATGGGAGCAGGAAGAGAAGACGCTCCGTGAGAACCAGGCTGCCCTGGAGCAGGAGAGGGGGGAGCTTCAGAAGTCCCTAGCCCAGACCGAGACCTCCCTGGCTGAGGCTCGCGCCCAGCTGGCCTCCCTGGAGAGCGAGGCGGAGGGGCTCCGCCACAGAGCCCAAGCCCTGGAAGAGGCAGTTGGGAAGCTGCAGGGAGAGACCAACGAGGCCAGGTCCCAGCTGAAGGAGAGGGAAGCAGAGGAGAGGAGGCTGGGCCTGAGCGTGGAACAACTGGAGACAGACCTGCGCTCCTCCAAGACCCTGACAGAGACCCTGCAGACAGATCTGAGTGAGAAGGAAAGGAGAGAGGTGGAGCTGCTGGGGGAGAAGGAGCAAGCCGTGACACAGGTATTCATCACTATTGTTTTCTCTCTGCTTTATGTCATGTTTTGTGATCACAATGAATAGTTACTCATTTTAATGCATACGGTGTCAAATTCTACATTTATTCAGAATAGGGTGTCAAAATTCCCTACAGATTCTTTGTGACTTTACCATTTTGATTGAGCTATCAAGTTGTTTTACCAGCTTGAAAACGTTTAAACCCATTCCCCTACATCCTCTTGACTGTTTACATGCTTGCTCCCCCCAGGCTGCAGAGGAGGCCAGGAGGGAGGCTGACGCCAGGGCCCAGGAGGCTGAGAAGGAGCTGGAGGAGAGGAGAGAGGAGATGCGGGGTCTGGAGGACCGGCTGCGAAAGGCAGAGGAGGAGAGGAGCCACAGCAAAGCCAGGCTGGACGCCTTCACCAAGGCCATGGGCTCTTTACAGGACGACAGAGACCGAGTACTCGGCATGTACAAACAGCTGGAGGAGAAACATCTGCAGGTAAAAGAACAATGATAACACTTATGGATAGAGTAATCCTCATTTAAAGGGATTCTAATTCAAGAGCTTTTTCATGTGTACAGAGGCATAAATGGCAGGTCAACAAGAGATTCTGAATGGATTCTCCTACACTTAATGTAAACTGGTAGTATATGTTCCATGTTTATTTATGTACACATGTCATCGAAACTGAATGTAGCGATAAGAGTGATATTATTAGTGTGATAGTATTCTAGAATGTCTTCCTCATGCCCCAGTTGTATAACCCATCCCTCTACATAATGTGTCTGTGTTGTCCCAGGTGATGATGGAAAAGGACGCTCTGATCCAGGAGGCTGCTACGGAGAATAACAGTCTGAAGGAGGAGCTGCGCTCCCTATTGGTCCAGAGGGATGACCTCCACGCAGAGAAGGCCAAGCTATCTGCCCAGCTTCACGGCTACAGGGACGACCTTACCCAGGTCCTCACCATGAAGGAGTCCCAGCACAAGCAGCTGTTGTCCGGCCAACTGGAGCGCATCGCTACCTTGGAGAAGGAGAGAGAAGAGCTAGGGGCTAAGATCAAGAGCCTGGAGGGAGGGGAGGCTTTCGTTCAGGCGGTGGAGAGGGAGACCCTCAGCCAGGCTGGTGATAGTGGAAACAGGCAGGTTAGAGATGCTCCCGGGGTGGAGGTAGAGAAGCTGAGGGAGCAGCTGCAGGCTGCCAGGGCCCAGGTGGAGAGCCTGGAGGAGAGCCTTGCCAAGGAAAGAGAGGAACAGGAGGCTCGGCAGAAGGAGCTGAAAGAACTGCGTTGGGAGGGAGGGGTGACGCGCACAGAGTCGGAGACAGCGGCTGAGAGGGTGGCCGAGCTGGCCCGGGACCTACTGACCATGGAGCAGAGGCTGCTGGAGGAGAGGGAGGTGGCCGGCCAGCTCCAGGCCCAGAACCAGGCATTTGGCCAGGCCATGGCGTCGCTGCAGGGCAGTAGGGACCAGGCCCTCAGCCAGGCCCAGGAGCTCAGCCTCAGACTGGAGGAGATGAGCAGGGTAGGGGGCCAGCAGACACCCACCACGGGCCCTGGAGGATCCACTGCGGAGGTGTGGGGACTGAAGAACGCCCTGTCAGCCCTGCAGAACGACAGGGAGAGACTGGTAATCAACCAGAGTTATCTCCATTTTACACAAAGTATTCCATAAAAGCACTACTAACACAACCAAAAATGGTAGTCACATTATAGCTTACCTGCACATAGTGTTTTCATATACCAGTATCCACAGTAACACAAGCTTTGTTTCTCCCTGTCCTGTAGTTGGAACAGCTGCAGCGGCAGCACTCAGAGCTCACTCGACTGGGAGGAGGAGAGCTGTCTAGACTCAGCCAGGAGCTAGAGGAGGAGAGGAGGAGGGCTGAGGAGATGGTGCACAGGATGAGGGAACTAGACAACCTGAGACAGAGGGAGAAGCAGGAACTAGAAATGCTCAGGTGAGACATACTTCATACACAAACAGTCACCATCATCAAAATTACACAGAGCTGCTTATGTTATTTACAATGTATATGAGTGTGTATGCATTGGCTACATAGGTATATCTGTCTGTGGCTTCCTCTCTGAGTGTGTGTTTTCTCTCTCTAGGCTGGAGCAGGTTGACTGGCAGGCCCAGGCAGAGCTCCTGAAGCAGCAGACCCTGGCCACCCTCTCAGACCGTGACCAGCAGGTGCGCCAGCTCGGTGCCATGTTGGAGGAGGCCCAAACCACCAGGCCCAAACCACTGGAGGAACACTACCAGAGAGAGGTGAGGAGGAGGACACCTCTAAATCTGCAACTGATAACTACTGTACTTGGACCAGGGATTAGTGAGATGGCCGATGTAATCTACTTTTTTATTTTATTTAACCTTTATTTAACTAGGCAAGTCAGTTAAGAACAAATTCTTATTTATAATGACGGCCTACCCTGGCCTAATCCGGATTATTATTTTTGTACTCAGGCACCTCTTGGGGCAGACCTGTCATCTAAAGTAGGGGTCCTTCAATCAGAGAGTGGCCCGCTGAATGATCTTCAGCTGCGAGAGCAGCAGATTACAGAGCTCAGTAACAAGGTATAGAGACCACAGACTGTTCCTCCTTCCTGTCACCCACAGCCTCTTGTCCATGTCTAACAACCCTACCTACAATCATTCTGTTTTACTGCTACGCTATCTCACAACTCACTGATCACCCTCTCTGACTTACAATACTAAATTACATGGTTGGATGAAAGATACTGAATTGCATGATTATGGATTGGATGATTACGTATTTCATATGTGTCTCCCTCTGGCTCTTTCCTCTTCATTTCATTTCCCTTGCATGCCCCTTTTCCATTTTCTTTCATCATTTCTTCTCTGCTTTTTGTTCGTTCTTTTGGTTTGGTGTGTGTGTGTGTGTGTACAGTCTGCTGAGCCCCTTGCTGTCCCTCCCTCCCCTCAGCTCTCGCAGGTGTTTGAGGAGAATCGCCACCTCTCCTCCCAGTTCCAAGGCAGTTCGCAGAGGCTGGACGAGGCAGAGAGCCGCTGCACTGCCCTCCAGAGGCAGCTCCAGGAACTGCACGAAGACAAGCGCAAGGTCAGCAGGCCCTTGGATATCACTCTGCTCTGACTCATGCACTGTCCCTAGTTGATACATACTGAACATATGTTTTTAAAGATAATGTTTGCAATACGGCAAAGAGGAACTAGATTTACACATTGACATCTCTGGAGGGATTTAAGACTCTACTATAGTGATTACTACTATGTTTAGAAATGTTGACTATTTCTTGTGGCCCCAAGGGGACAGGGGAAGTGGACAGTGCCCCCGGAGCTCCTCAGCAGCACAGTGGCCCTTCAGAGAGCGAGAGCCTCAGGGCTGACTTCAAGGAGCTCCAGCGCAGGTACCAGTTCTCAACCCCACGACACCGCCCTTTAAAAACACACAACCATACAGTACACACACACATTCTGTCTACCAATGACCAAACCAACATGCAAGCACACAAAACATGAACAATAACAAACAGAACAGACACAATAAACACATTCAACACCACACAGCCCCAGCCCATGATTACGCAAGCTTATATGTCCGACATGCTAATGTTTCCTTTCTTTATGTCTGTCAGACTGGATGAGGAGCTGCAGTATAGGATGGTTGTGGAGGAGCAGCTAATGGCCGCCCAGGACCGCCTCAAACTGTAAGGGAGTCATCCTCTGCCTTCCCCTACAGCACTACACTCACTGACACAGTGTGATTCTAATGAGGAATGAGCATGTCAGCTCACTGCTGTGACTCTGTCAGGTTCTATAGAGATACTCTGCTCTGAGATTTGTAGAGGTACTGTATTGATAATGGGATTATTGGCCTCAAGGAATTATTTGGCATATTTGTGTTGGAACTTGTCTGAGTGCTTTCTTGTGTGTGTCAGATAGTATTTACTCAGTATCTCTCTCCTCACTCATCTGCTGTAGGATCAACCAGGGTGAATGGCAGTCGGCCCACGAAGGGCAGTTCTCTGCTTCTGAGACAGCTGTCCTCATTGAGCCACCAGGAGGGTCTGTCACCCAAGTAAGTACCAACCAACACCCTGTATTTATTTACACAGGATACATTAATAAAGAGGAAATCACCATTGCCATGTAAGAATAGTGTCTTACTACTACTGTTACTGTTACTACTACTGCCTCCTGTAACTGTCTATACTTCTCTTTCGCTCTCTCCCCCTCTCTCTCCCCCTCTCTCTCTCTCTCTCTCTCTCTCCGTCTCTCTCTCTGTCTCTCTCTCTCTCTCTCTCTCTCTCTCCGTCTCTCCGTCTCTCTCGCTCTCTCTCCGTCTCTCTCTCTGTCTCTGTCTCTCTCCCTCGCTCTCTCCCTCCGTCTCTCTCTCTGTCTCTCTCTCTCTCCGTCTCTCTCCGTCTCTCTCTCTCCGTCTCTCTCGCTCTCTCTCTCTCTCTCTGTCTCTCTCTCCGTCTCTCTCGCTCTCTCTCCGTCTCTCTCTCTGTCTCTGTCTCTCTCTCTCTCTCTCTCTCTCTCTCTCTCCCTCGCTCTCTCCCTCCGTCTCTCTCTCTGTCTCTCTCTCTCTCCGTCTCTCTCCGTCTCTCTCTCTCCGTCTCTCTCGCTCTCTCCCCCTCTCTCTCCGTCTCTCTCGCTCTCTCCCTCCGTCTCTCCCTCCGTCTCTCCCTCCGTCTCTCTCTCTCTCTCTCTCTCTCTCTCCGTCTCTCTCCGTCTCTCTCTCTCCATCTCTCTCGCTCTCTCTCTCTCTCTCTCTGTCTCTCTCTCCGTCTCTCCGTCTCTCTCGCTCTCTCTCCGTCTCTCTCTCTGTCTCCCTCGCTCTCTCCCTCCGTCTCTCTCTCTGTCTCTCTCTCTCTCCGTCTCTCTCCGTCTCTCTCTCTCCGTCTCTCTCGCTCTCTCCCCCTCTCTCTCCGTCTCTCTCGCTCTCTCCCTCCGTCTCTCCCTCCGCCTCTCCCTCCGTCTCTCTCTCTCTCTCTCTCGCTCTCTCTCTCTCTCTCTCTCTCTCTGTCTCTCTCTCCGTCTCTCCGTCTCTCTCGCTCTCTCTCCGTCTCTCTCTCTCTCTCCCTCGCTCTCTCCCTCCGTCTCTCTCTCTGTCTCTCTCTCTCTCCGTCTCTCTCCGTCTCTCTCTCTCCGTCTCTCTCGCTCTCTCCCCCTCTCTCTCCGTCTCTCTCGCTCTCTCCCTCCGTCTCTCCCTCCGCCTCTCCCTCCGTCTCTCTCTCTCTCTCTCTCGCTCTCTCTCTCTCTCTCTGTCTCTCCGTCTCTCCGTCTCTCTCGCTTTCTCCCCCTCTCTCCCCCCCCCTCTCTCGCACTCTCCCCCTCTCTCTCTCTGTCTCTCTCCCCCTCTCTCTCTCCCCCTCTCTCTCGCTCTGTCTCTCTCGCTCTCTCCCCCTCTCTCTCTCCGTCTCTCTCTCTGTCTCTCTCTCTCTCCCCCTCTCTCGCTCTCTCCCCCTCTCTCTCTCTCTGTCTCTCTCCCCCTCTCTCTCTCTCCCCCTCTCTCTCGCTCCGTCTCTCTCGCTCTCTCCCCCTCTCTCTCTCCGTCTCTCTCTCTGTCTCTCTCTCTCTCTTCCTCTCTTCCCCCCATCAGATTCGGAGCAGCAGTGGGCCAGGCCTGATGAGAATGCTGCGCGTGGCCTTCTGCTCTCGCCAGCGCACACCCCTGCTGGTGTCCCTCTACCTGCTCACCGTGCACGTGCTACTACTGCTCTGCCTGGGGGGTTACGTCTAGGACCCCCCCACCCCTTAGAGACTGAGAGAGGAGAGAGATGGAGAGATAACGGACATGTGACACAGGCCCACCCACCCCCTCTCCAAGACCGATATCATATTACTGTTACATCCAATACTGTAGAATAGGAGAAGACTCGTCACACACACACACACACCATGCACTTTTGATACAACACAACAACAAAAAACAGAAATGTGTCTTAGCCTATTAGCCAAAGTGAATCATTTTTTTATATACCGGGAGTCAAAAACACCTACTGCCATCATTGATTTGATTCAATATTTAATATGTT
Source organism: Coregonus lavaretus (assembly GCF_964263955.1). Lineage (NCBI taxonomy): Eukaryota > Metazoa > Chordata > Actinopteri > Salmoniformes > Salmonidae > Coregonus > Coregonus lavaretus. The sequence goes on along the minus strand of NC_139992.1, from coordinate 44,227,002 downwards.
ACGGTTAGCGTACATGATCAGTCAAATGTTATTGTAGAGGAAATGAGAAGTAGTAGTGCGCTACCTCAGAACTGGTGTTTATTTGACTTCTATAAAGGGAAATTGATATTATGCAGCTTTAAATGTACCTGGGGGAACTAACATGAAATTACACTATACAGTCGATTCACACCGTGTTTAGTTTTTCAGGCAGTTTATGTTAATGGTGTTTAGGTGCCTTTAAATTAGGAGAAAAAAGGGTCACTTTATGTCTGGATGGCCTGAGGGTTAGGGTCTGTGGATCTGTTCATATCGCTCCCTCTTACTCTCCTGTGTTCTCATGTACAATGGACACCAACTGAAAGGTGTAAAACCCGCTATGACTACATTCCCACCACAATCTATTTATTTTATTTTTTGCTTCCATGTTTTTCCTCTTTCATTTTCTCTTTTATTAAAGAGAGAGCACTAGCATTGGCATATTTGAATCCTGTAGTATTTGTATGTTCAGTATGTATGTACTGGATGTGGGTTATCCAATCAGTTCCCCCAATTTATGCCATTGTTGCACAGATGAGGGTTTTATTCTATGGATTTTATGGCAGATTCATTTGCCATTCTGGTGTAATGTTGTCCATTCCAGATGAAATCGTGTTGGTATTTTTTCTGTGACACTACATATAATGTCCATCACATCTGGATTCCTATAATTTAGCATTATTTATTGCTTATGCATTCAAACCGGATAATCTACTACAATATATGGTCAACACAATACTGCTAGGAAAAATGACTACTCAACAACCTATTCTGGTTTTCTGTTGTCCCACTTCACATCTTGTAACTCACTTTTCATCTGTTAACTTCTATTGTAAATGACCTTTTACTGTGCTGTATAGATTGAATTGTGATGATTGATAATGATAGGTGTTTTACCGCACAGCCCACTGAGAGGTATAGGGCTAGATTTGTACCAGTTATTTTAAAAGGGGAAAAGTTAGAACATAATAGGTGAAAAGATAAGACAAATATTGGGAATTACACATGATTTATGACCTTATGAAAATAACTGGTGCAAAGTAAATCGGGTCCGAAGTGTCAAATCTCTGTATGATCGGTGTTGGTTACTCTTGGGCTATTTTTTAAATGAAATATATTGGGAAAACAAATGGATGTTTATTACGGTTTATTACGGAATACGGATGTATGCTTTTACTAATTAACTAACATTATCGTTTTGAATACAATTGTGTCCAGCTTTGATACAGTAGCAAGCCAGTAGCTACTTGCATATCATCGGCCACGCGCACTATTTCCTCTATCATCAGTTTGCGCGACTCTATCCTCGCGCTGGTAGAGACGAGAAAATATACGTTTGTGACACATTATTACATCAAGGAAAGATTTCTGGCAAAGCAAAGGTACGTGTAATTACCATGAAATAATGTTTCTTTGTTTGTATTAAGTATTTATCACCGTGATATTAGAATTTCTAAACGTCTTTCTTTCAGGAAGTTGAGGATAAGTTCTGTACTGTTCTCAAAGGCTATATTGTTTCAAAGTTGAATCAACGGAAGGTCTAGCCTACTTGGAAGATATAAATAGTTACTGTGTAAATTATAGCCAACTTATGTTCAGTTTTACTACTATATTGGGTAAATGCACTTTCAGACAAAATGCAGGTATCAAACAGTTGACTTTAAATAAGCCAGATGGTTCCTTTTATCACCGTTATTTTTTTAATTAAATATTTTGTATTACCTTTTTACTAAACCAAAATACCAAAAGCATGTCCCTCAAATGTACAACCTTGAGATATATGCACAAATACTAGACTTTGTATCTGCCGTAACTGACTGCAGTTTGTGTGGTACAATGAGGAACCATCAGGTAATTGCACTTATTTTTTTTTATTTTTTTTAACCGTTATTTAACTAGGCAAGTCAGTTAAGAACAAATTCTTATTTACAATGACCGCCTACACCGGCCAAACCCGGACGACGCTGGGCCAATTGTGCGTTACATTGACATCAGCCTGGACAGCTGTGCGCAGCTGTAAGATACCCACCACTTCCATGAGGTTACTTTGTGTTTGTTAAACTATTCATGAATAATGATAGTGTTATTTTATGATGAGAACACTGCAGCTCAGTGCTCCATAAATAACTCAACTTCCTTTTTAGTGACCTCAGCAGAATGAGACCATATACTTGTGGTTAGCTGTCTGTTTTTCCACTGTGACAAAGGGGACATGTTAAATGCCATGAAGCTTGTTTGCAGGTACAGGTGATTTGTTCACAAGGTACACACACATACAGTGTTCACTAAAGCAGTGTTTCTCAACTTGTTTATCCCCCAGGGACCAACAAGCTGTGGTCCCTCTTGTGTGCACACAGCACCCCTATGATCCATAATATTATGTCTATATATACACTATGCTTAGACTTACATTTTAGTCATTTAGCAGACGCTCTTATCCAGAGAGACTTACATGAGCAATTAGGGTTAAGTGCCTTGCTCAAGGGCACATCGACAGATTATTCACCTAGTCGGCTCGGGGATTAGAACCAGCTACCTTTCGGTTACTGGCACAACACTCTTAAGCACTATATATACCTGTACTGCCGTACAGTACAAATCTTCTGTTTTGTTTCTCTTCCTAGATGTGGAAGTCAGTGGTGGGACACAACGTGAGCATAAAGGTGGCTGCAGAGGGGGATGACTGGGAGACCGACCCTGACTTTGAGGTTAGCTACTGGGCTGGAGGAAGGGGGGGGCTCCCTATGGAGCTAGTGTATTTAATAAGGCACACACTTGTCTGTTACTATGTCACTCTAATCAATATTTTCTCCCAGTGGAATTAATGTTTTGTTTATGCTTGGTCTGTAACCGACTCAGTCCTGTTTTCAACGGTACCTTGGTCTTCATACTACATGGGATGAGAAGGACTTGGGTTCTGTGTTTCAGAATGATGTGTCAGAACAGGAACAGAGATGGGGTGCCAAGACCATTGAGGGGTCTGGTCGAAAAGAACACATCAGGTAACTATTGAACAGTAACTGTGGGTGGGAGGTCAGCCTGAGATGACCAGACCAGAAGTAACACATCAGAGGCAGATCATAGTATGATTGGTGTGTTATGCTGTTGGAGAGCTATGGGGGATGGTAATCTCAGCTGTGTATTGCTGCTTTAGCTCTGTAGAAACAGGAAAAGGAAGTGAAAACAGTGTGTAGGCTGTCAAGCAGTGAGTCTTACCTAATATGGGTTGGTGACTGAGTAAATCTAAGGGTTAGCCACAGACTAGTGTAACTATGTAGTCCCGGTGTCAGCAGATAATGTAAAATGGGAATAAAGTTATGCAACAAAGTTCTGATGTATGCGTGCATGTGTGTATGCATGTGTGTACTTCCATGCATGTTTGTGTGTGTGTGTGATCCCTGTATCTCCCCAGTGTATCAGAGCTGAGACAGAAGGTGTCCCAGGAGCATGAGGTGGGGAAGCAGAAGGAGCGGGCGGAGGCTCCCAAGGCCTCCTACGGTTACGGAGGGAAGTTTGGAGTGGAGAAAGACCGCATGGACAAGGTCAGGTCACACCCCAATAAACTACATGTTATAACATTTCATCATGCGATGTTGATACACTACATGACCAAAAGTATGTGGACACCTGCTCATCGAACATCTCATTCCAAAATCATGGGCATTAATATGGAGTTGGTCCCTCCTTTGCTGCTGTAACAGCCTCCGCTCTTATGGGAAGGTTTTCCACTAGATGTTGGAACATTGCTGCGGGGACTTGCTTCCATTCAGCTACAAGAGTATTAGTGACGTCGGTCGCTGATGTTGGGTGAATAGGCCTGGCTCGCAGTCGGCATTACAATTCATTCCAAAAGTGTTCGATGGGGTTGAGGTCAGGGCTCTGTGCAGGCCAGTCAATTTCTTCTACACCGATCTCGACAAACCATTTCTGTATAGACCTCGCTTTGTGCACGGGGGCATTGTCATGCTGAAACAGGAAAGGCCTTCCCCAAACTGTTGCCACAAAGTTGGAATCACAGAATCGTCTAGAATGTCATTGTATGCTGCAGCGTTAAGATTTCCCTTCACTGGAACTAAGGGGCCTAGCCCAAACCATGAAAACCACCAAACTTTACAGTTGGCACTATGCATTGGGGCAGGTAGCGTTCTCCTGGCATCCGCCAAACCCAGAGTCATCCGTTGACTGCCAGATGGTGAAGCGTGTTTCATCACTCCAGAGAACGCATTTCCACTGCTCCAGAGTCCAATGGCGGCGAGCTTTACACCACTCCAGTCGATGCTTGGCATTGCGCATTGTGATCTTAGGCTTGCTGCTCGGCCATGGAAACCCATTTTATGAAGCTCCCGACGAACAGTTATTGTACTGACGTTGCTTCCAGAGGCAGTTTGGAAGTCGGTAGTGAGTGTTGCAAACGAGGTCAGACTATTTTTACGCGCTTCAGCACTCGGCGGTCCCGTTCTGTGAGCTTGTGTGGCCTACCACTGCGGCTGAGCCGTTGTTGCTCCTAGATGTTTCCACTTCACAATATCAGCACTTTCAGTTGACCAGGGCAGAAATTTGACGAACTGACTTGTTGGAAAGGTGCCGCCTTATGACGGTGACACGTTGAAAGTCACTGAGCTCTTCAGTAAGGCCATTCTACTGCCAATGTTTGTCTATGGAGATTGCATTGCTTTTTGCTCAATTTCATACACCTGTCAGCAACCGGTGTGGCTGAAATAGCCGAATCCACAAATTTGAAAGTGTGTCCACATACTTTTGTATATATCGTTTATTTCACTCATAAGGTCTTCAGTGAAGTCAAAATAACACACTAAGCACAAGGCAATGCAGTGCAGTGCTGCTAACCCCAAAACGTATGCGGTCAGACAGTACAGTTGTGTGTGCTGACCTATTACAACTTTTATGGACTTCAACAGTTTATCAAAGATCGTTTCCTGTGTTGATGTATTATGCATGTGTAATTACCCAGGGGGCAGTGGGGCATGGCTACGTGGCGCAGGTGGAGCAGCACTCATCCCAGACAGATGCAAAGAGAGGATTCGGGGGGAAATTTGGAGTGCAGAAAGACCGTGTGGATAAGGTGAGGAAACTATACTCTTACTGACAAATACAAAGATATCACAGGATTTGATGAACAGGGTGAGGGATCGTCCTGGTGATGAACATTCCTTCTCTCTTCCTGTAGTCTGCCATGGGTTTTGAATACAAGGGAGAGGTGGAGCAGCACACATCTCAGAAAGGTACAGCCTTAAGGAAGTCTCATACACTTCCACATACTTTCTGGTTTCCAAGTAAGCTGACTGCATGTTGTTATCCAAACCAGCTAATCCTGGCATCTTTCTCACCCTGCTTTTATCTTTCAGACTATTCTAAGGGATTTGGAGGGAAGTTTGGGGTGGAAAGGGAGAAGGTGGACAAGGTTTCCTTGGGTTACGACTACAAGGGAGAGACAGAGAAGCACCAGTCTCAAAAAGGTTAGAGTGGTACTGTACTGTGGGCTGTTTGTAGGTAGAAACGTTTCATGGTCAGTTATTAATATTAGATCTCTAATTCATATTTGAAACAACCTCATCCCTCACTCTCCCTCACCAGACTATTCAAAGGGTTTTGGAGGGAAGTTTGGGGTGGAGAGGGAGAAAGTGGACAAGGCTGCCTTGGGTTACGACTACAAGGGAGAAACAGAGAAGCATGAGTCACAGAAAGGTGAGTTACTCACAGTTGTAACCACATTTGTGTTTGTAAAAGTCAAGGACCATGTCCACATTAAACTGACCTTTGATCTCCATGTTCAGACTATGCCAAGGGCTTTGGGGGACGCTATGGAGTCCAGGCAGACCGCATGGATAAAGTGAGTCTTTCTTGACTCTCAAGACTCAGGATGACAGTAATTCTTGAACCATTTTACATTGACCTGTATAAACACACTCAGGCTATGACGTTTACTCATTGATTGGAATTATGGTTCCCCAATCCCCATACGCTCTATAGAGTGCAGTGGCCTTCACAGACATGGAATCCCCTACCTCTGCCTATGAGAAGACACTACCATTGGAGGCATGTAAGTATGCGCTTTATTGTTCCTCATAGAAAGGCTAAAGTTGTTCTGCTTGCTAAACATTTACTACAAGTTCAAAGAGGAAAATACAGTTTTTGTTTTTCCTGTCTGTCTGTGCAGCAAGTGCAGGGGCAGGCAACCTGAAGGCTCGCTTTGAAAACTTGGCTCGGTCATCAGATGAGGAGAACAGGAAGCGAGCAGAGGAGGAGAGAGCCAGGAGACAGGCTAGAGAGAAGAGAGAGCAGGAGGAGGCACGACGCAGACAACAGGTACTGCAATAAAAATGGTACTCCAATAAACACGCACACACTGACACAGCGGTCTGTATCTCTTGTAGGAACAGAACAGCAGGGAGGAGGAAGCAGAGCAGCAGAGGCCTCCACCTGTTGCAGAGCAGAGGCCTCCACCTGTTGCAGAGCAGAGGCCTCCACCTGTTGCAGAGCAGAGGCCTCCACCTGTTGCAGAGCAGAGGCCTCCACCTGTTGAAGAGCAGAGGCCTCCATCTGTTCCAGAGAACAAGAGGAAGCCCCAACCACCACAGGTGCCCACTGCCAGGGCAGTGCCTCAGATACCAAGAGATGAACCTGAGCCAGTGGTAAATATCTCTGATTTAATTCAATGCAACTCACTGATGACCTAAAAACTGTAATTTATTTTTCACTGCCACGTTAGAAAATTCATTGGTGAAATTCACATCTACTCCTTTTCTGTGGTCTCAGGATGAAGAGGAGGAGGAGCCAGACTATGACCAGCCCCCGTGCCTGCCCCCACGGTCAAGTGACCTGCTGGAGGCGGGGCCACCTCAGGAGCAGACCCAATCAGAACCAGAGCAGGATGAGGGAGAGTATGAGGATATCGCACCAATACGTGTAGCTGTCGCAGTACCTGATCCAGGTTAGTGTGCCACACCCAGTGGGGTAGAGGGGTTGGGTAACCCATTACTGAGTCATATCAAAAGACTGACCCTTCCATGTGTCCCATCTCCAGCTGTGGATAATGACTATGAGGACCTGACATGCGGTCAGACAGCAGTGGCCATTTATGACTACCAAGGAGGTAGGTACTCTACTGTATCAGTGACAGCGTTGTGATATCATGTCACAATTCTCATCTATTTCTTGGTTATACTGTGATGTAGGTACTTCCATTGTGGATCAATACAGTAATCAATGCTAAACATTGCTCAACACACAGAAGTCTATAAACCCTTTCGGAGACAAAATACTAAAATAATGTTATTCTCACACATGAAGAGGCAGATGATGAGATCTCCTTCAACCCGGATGATGTCATCACTAACATAGAGATGGTGGACGAAGGCTGGTGGAAGGGACAGTGTCACGGACGCTTCGGACTTTTCCCTGCTACATTCGTGCAACTGATGGAGTGAGCTTGCCTATACAGTCTCCAACACACAGACATATACCTAAGTCCATAGGACCCATTAGCTGTGGGTCTTTTCACAGGGGGAACATAAGCACATTGCTCCAATCTGACAGGTATAGTTTGATTGTACCATGGGAGAATCTCAATTGCATACTCCTCTATCCTCACCTTCTGAATACCTATTGGAGGAGAAGGTCAGAGGGGAGGGACCTCTGGCTTTCTCATCCAATTGGTTTTGAGGTGAGAGGATGCAAGGAGTATGCAATTGAGATTCTCCCCATGTGTTTTCTAGTCAATTGATTTATATCCGGTCAGTAGTCATGACATTTACATTTTAGTCATTTAGCAGACGCTCTTATACAGAGCAACTTACAGTTAAGTGAGTGCATACATTTTTCATACTGGCCCCCCGTGGGAATCGAACCCACAACCCTGGCGTTGCAAGCGCCATGCTCTACACGGGGCCTATGACATAATGGATCGTCATTGTGCTTCATATTGCTCAGGGTGGGATGCAGGGCTTCCCCTTATAAAGGCTGATTGCTAAATGGTCCAGTGATATTCTCATATGCTTGCATTTCAAAGGATTATGTAAGTCATTTAGCTATGGAATGTGATGTTTAAAAATAATGATTAACTACAGGGAATTATGTATTTGGGCTATTGATGGAATTCTTAACTTGAATTACATTTTCATACTTTGGCAAAGCATAATATCTGAAACGCCAGGTTAAAAAGGTTATTTCTAGAATCAACTGCATGTAATCAATAAAATGTCTTAATGTACAGAAACACATTTATTTACTCCAACATGACAGCCAGAAGATTATATGGACAGTATGTTACATGTATCATTAATGTCTTTGTACTGATGGGCTAGGCCACAGGGAGAAGAGCAAATCAAACAGGAATGGAGCTACCAACAACAGGTAGTAGCATTATTGGGGTGAAAGGTAAAGAAACTGCCATATTTTCTTCTGTATACCACAGCAATAAGAAAACATGGCTTTCATTCAAGTGAATTATGTCAATGCAGTATTATACCATTGTGCCCAACAACACATAACTGTCGTGTTTCCTTTCATACATTAAATGGGCGTACAGACAATGGGTTGCACAATATAGATCCATTGCCTCATATCACCATTTAACTTGAACACAAGGCAAATTAAGTCCACAAAGATCATGTGTTCAATCTCCGATACATGATATTCAAGGCTCGTGTGTCACAGGTTCTAAGTTAGAAGTCCTTTGGTTTTCTCCAGGCTACCAGGCAATGCCCTTCTTTTTTTTGTTGGCCTTTCCTCCGGATTTCTTTGTCACGCGTTTGCCTTTCAGTTTCTTGGCCTGTCGTTGGCTCATCCACGTTGGGTACTGTCCGTGCTCGTCCAATTTGGTCGTCTTACTGCGCTTGCTGTCCATGTCCATCTTTCCATCTGCAAAGCAAAAACAAAAGGTGTCAAAACTCAAAGACATGGGAAACGACAAGAAAAATGCTTGATCTATGTGTGTGTTCTCACCATCGACTTCCTCTCCCTCCATGTCTACATCCACTTTCTTCTCCTTTATCTTGTCAGCTGGCACCACTGTAGCTATGTCCTGAATGTCATTCATGGAGATCTCTCCTGTGCCACCGTGGGCCAAGGCTTGCTTCAGCCGAGCCAGTTCCTTAGGGGCGTTCTTCGCTCTCTTCACAGCACGCATCTTCCTCTTCCATTTGCTTCGCAGACTTTTGGCCATTTTAAGGTTTTCTGAAAGACAGGGTTACATAATGGAAACACGGATCCACTTGCATAAGACATCTTGACTGGCTTTAACTCTAGTTCAGTGACAGTCCCTGCAGAGCCATACACATATGACTGAGTTCTTGGCTCATGTAAACAACACACATGTAATCAACTCCCATCATGCTACGTTAGCTAGCCAGCAAAGACATTCGTCTAGCCCAAATCCCCCTCAATCATAAATCGAGGTTCTTGTATAATTAATCATGATGCACTGCCATTAAACTGTCCATGATTTTACTGTCCTTAAATGTGCAAGACTCCACATACAGGCATTTTAGCTAGCTAGCTTTTAGCTAACGTGGCTAATAGCTAGCTACAATAGCTACCTTACTAAATAAAATGGATTGTTTTAGAACAATCGATTGGCCTATTCCATTCGATGTTTTTGTACTTAAATAACTAGTATTCGGTGTACTCAATTTACTCCTATTTATGGTATCGTAAAGAAAAAAACACTGTCAACATACATAGACGCAGATGTATCTTCCGTACAGTTGATAAGCAGGCAGCGCACACGTGTTTGTATATGCGACAACCGTAAACACGTCAGACAGTCGTTATGTTGGACACATTTGCGACAATCTACGCCCTCTTCATTTACTATCTTCTTCAGTGGGGCTTATCGACGGTTGGCATCCAACGTTATGGTGCATTACCGCCACCTACCGTACTGGAGTGTGGGCCAGAGACAGGGATAAACTAAATCCTACCTGCCAACCCCGTTTCTCTTAAAAAAGAAAACAAAATATTTGAGACTATATCTAATGACGCTCTACTCAATATACTCTTTAAACTAATTTCCTGTATCCCCTTCTCACCCTCTCTCTTTCCCTCTGATACTACCCACACTGTAGCAATACATGCTCCACAGTCTCTATTTCCTGACAATAATCACACTTTCCTGATGGATGCTTTCCTATCAAGTTTAATGTCTTATTCAACTGGCTGTGTCCCACCCTTAATCTTGTAAAAATAGCCTCCTCTCTTCTGTCCCTTCCTGCCATCCTCCCCTCCCCGACTTTCCTCTGTACTTGAAATAAATGCCTTCCCTTATTATTTCTATTCCACTGCTCCTGCCATCTCTTCACCATCACTGTATATATCAGTCTTTTTGCCTCTGCCTTGCTCATTGACACTTCAACATCAACATCCCCACTACTAAGTGCTTGTTTAGCCTGTTCATCTACTGCCTCGTTCCCCTCCACCCCCACATGGGCTGGAACCCAAGTAAATCTTATCTGAATACCCATCTGTTTAATCCTGCCATGGGTTTGTAGCACCTCATAAAGCAGGTCTTGTCTGCTCCGTGAGCTGAAGGACTGGAGACTCATAACACTGCACATGAATCAGAGCAAATAACTACTCTGTCTGGCTTAACTTTCTAAACCCACTGCAAGGTCAACAGTATGGCCATCAGCCCTGCCGTATATACAGCCAGATGATCTGTAATACGTTTCCTGACTTCCACCCCACATTCCTGCACTACAAATGCTGACCCAGTACGTCCTGTCCTTGGATCTTTCGAACCATCTGTGTAAATGGCCACAAAATCCTGATACACAGTTTCCAGGCGTCTCTTAAAGAAATCAGCTGGATCAACATCCTATCTATCTTTCTGTAGTCTCTCCAACACTTCTAGATCAACTATTGGAGACGGGAGTAGCCATGGTGGATTTTTCCTTTACTATCATACTGTGAGCCAGTATTTATTTAATCGAAAACCTATAGCCTACATATTTAGTGTGAAACATTATCAGTGGTGGATAACTGACGAACTGTCTTCCTGATGCACTTTATTCTCAATTTATCGATACGCATTATCAGCTATTCTGGTGCAGTTCGCAGTTCTCCCAGGAGATGGCGAGCTCATTCTATACTGCAAGCCAATGCCACCTGAGTCTCATTAATGATCATCCAATTATCCACAAATTCACATCTGCTCCAGAACAAATGTTGAACAACTTTGACCTCTGTCTGCAAAAACAAAGGGCAAATGATAAGCAAAGTATGTGAGTACAGTAAATTAGAAATTATATGTAAGACCATCACAACAATTGAATGATCTACAACCATTCATGATAAATAAATTATTGTTGGCATGGCATGGTTGAAATGTCTTTGTACTATTTCAAATGGAGAATTTGCAAGACTGCAGTTTCTTCTGGGACTGCAGGTCATCTAGCTAAACCCATTAGACAGATTGAGGCTCATGGTGTAAAATCCAAGGGCAAGTTCTATTTTAGCCCCACTCGGAGCATGGCCCTACATACAGTGGGCTTCCACTCCTCCCCAGGAGATGTGAGTTGAGCCCTGCACTGTTTTCCAGCTGACCTCCTCGGCTCCCTGCTCACTCAAGTGGGCCCCAACTGCTCCCTCTTTCCTCTTCACATCCCAGGGGAATGTTCTACTCAGTGCAGCCCCTCCCCAGCCCCACCCACTCAGCTTCTGTGAACTAAAATAGCAGCTCGGCACAGCACGAGCCATGCCGGGCGAGAAGGTCCTGTCATCTCCCTAAAAAAGATCCAGGGTGGACAAAAACCTATTTGGAGCCTTGGGCCAAATTGGGGTTCCTGGTTTACCCTCAAAATAAACAGTTGGTGGGGCAAAAACAAACTCAGGCGCTGACCCTAGCCTACACCCACAGTAGGGGTTGTCAGAACCCCTTATTTTGTGAGATGAGAAAGAAATGGGAAACAGAAATCCCTCATACTGACCTGGGCCCAGATTCACAAAACACTTCTTACGCAAAAACTTCAACTTTTTTTGTGTGTAATTTTACCCCCTTTTTCACCCCAATTTCATGATATCCAATTGCGATCCAATTACGATATTGTCTCATCACTGCAACTCCCCAATGGGCTCGGGAGAGGCGAAGGTCGAGTCATGCGTCCTCCGAAACATGACCCGCCAACCGCGCTTTTTAACATCCGCCCGCTTAACCTGGAAGCCAGCTGCACCAATGTGTAGGAGGAAACACTGTTCAACTGATGACCGAAGTCAGCCTGCAGGCGCCCGGCCCGCCACAAGGAGTCGCTAGAGCACGATGAGCCCCCCCGGCCAAACCCTTCCCTAACCCGGACAACGCTGGGTCAATTGTGCGCCGTCCTATGGGACTCCCAGTCACGGCCGGTTATGACACAGCCTGGGATCGAAACCCAGGCTGTAGTGACGTCGCAACACTGCGATGCAGTGCCTTAGACCGCTGCTCCACTCGGGAGGCTCCTCAACAATATCTTAAGAATGAATGATTTTCTTACTAACTTCTCAAATATCTTACAAATCTTCTTAAGATGTTTGTTGCTAGGCAACTGATTTAGCTAGCTATCTAGCTAGCAATGGCAATCATGTTAGCATATTTCGTACAGAGATTACTGTTCTAAAACATGTTCTAGGGTTTAAAATATTAAATGCTTAAACTTTCAGATGAAGTTTGTGAATGGATTAAACATGTTCAATTGCTTTCATGAGCTTATTCTCTCACTGCCCTGAGTTTAAGACAAGCTAACTTGGAATTAAGAACATTTCCAAGAGCTTTATTTTCAAGAATCTAATTTCTTCTTAACTTTTTGCTTAAGGAGAAACATAAGAAATAGCGCAAGAACATTTCCAATTACCTTTTTGAGGAATAGCAACTAATGCGTAACTTTCTTCTTAAGTCTATAGTTAAGGAAAAAAGGGCAGTTAAGAAGACATTTCTTCTTAAGAAGGTTTTGTGAATCTGGGCCCAGGTGACATTGCCCTTGACAACCAGCTGAGGTTCCCGTACCCATGGTGGTATTAGTGTTTTGACTCCCCCAATTAGAACACTATTACTGCGGAGAATGGGTCTGTGTGTGTGTAGAGTAATTAAGTCCCAGGGCATCATGTTCAGAAAGAGGCAGGGTCTAAACAACACACACACACACACACACACACACAGGAGAGCAGGTGGCACCTCTTAAGAGGGCAGAGTAAACAAGATGACAAAAAGGAAACCCTCATCTGTGACTGAATGTAAAAGGCTAATACACTCACTTCTGCCAAGTTAATAGAATTATTCTGCATTTGATACCAAAAGCAGAGTTGTATTCCTTACAAGTTTAAATTAAATAGCCTACGGTGTACATACTAATTTAACAGTAGTTGTATTTGTGCTCTTGTCTAGGTGTGTTCAGATGAACAGTAGGAATCAAAGTTATCATATTGGCTACTACAACATAGTATAAAGTCCTAAACATAGTTATAAAGCCCTTTGCCTCTTTAGATAGTAGATCAAATCTTACTTGGCAAATTCTCGTGAGCATGAGTGATGGCCCAGGACATTTGACAGACTATGTCCTCTTGCTTGTTGATCCAATATGCAGTAGTTACCAATCCAAAAAAACAGGTTCACATGAGTTAAAACGCATTGATGGAGCGATTCCCAAATCCATAGTGAGAGATATGAATTGGCAATCAGTGGCCAGGCACTGGGGGCTGCCTTTAGTATTCAGGTCAGGACTGACAGACCATCTGTTTCAGTTTTCTGAGAACAGTTCTGTTACTGTGCAGCACACCTCAAAGCCTCACTCTGCTGGATTCATTTTTTGAATAGGCTACTTTGCATTTGGTTTCTTATATACAGTAACTGTTTATATGGATCATCACTTGCAAAGACAGGTGTATTACACTGACAAGGTTATATGACGTAAGATGACTCAACGATATTAGAAATGAAATGATGTTGTTTATACAGGGCTTCGAGATTTCAAAGTATTCCAGATGTTCACATTCAGTGATATTGCAGTGGTAAGACACATTTGTATTATAAAGTATTCAATATAAAGAATGATTGTAGTGCATCTAATTTGAATGTAACCAAAATGACAACATTTGGTGTAGCCATAGTATTCATTATTGAGATTATTTTTAAACATTTTTATTTAGCAGATGCTCTTATCCAGAGTGACTTACAGGAGTAATTAGGGTTAAGTGTCTTGCTCAAAGGCACAGACAGATTTTTCACCTCGTCGGCTCAGGGATTTGAACCTTTCGGTTACTTGCCCAATGCTCTTAACGGCTAGGCTACCTGCCGCTCAGGATGTGAACCTGTTGAACCTGTTGCTGTGGGATTGGAGGGAGGGAGGTGAGCGTTTACCTAGACTACCTCATCTCCCAGGGCGACGGATGCCATAGGATGAGAGAGACAAAGACAAAGGGATCAAGCCCACGTGAGCAGACAGGTATTTGACCCCTGCAGGGAAGAGATACCTCCTTATTTGCTGTTTAGCTATATGTCTTATATCATTCCATTGTTGATGCTCTTTTCTTAGTCAGTTCCTTACAGACAAGATTTTTATTGAACATTTCTGTGGAATTGTTTTATATCTCCATAAGGGATTAAGTAAATCGTCTTTGATGATTTACAAAATGAAATGACTCACATTCGAAACGATTAAAAACGTTTTTTGAAGTTTGTGTATTCAAACAATTTGCTGTTGACATCATTACTAATCTGATTTTATGGTTCCTTCCGATAAGGAGCCTATATACTTTAGACATTAAAAGCCCTGTGTGTGACTAAGAGGCCCCTCCAGCATCTGAACCCTACGTACATCACTAGCTCTGTACTGTAGCATAATGATATTGATTGCCTTAGTCCATAAGATACAGCTCAATGAAACAACTCCCACTGAGAAACAAGAAAAAACAAAAATAAGAGCCACTGTTTGACTCAGAGGCCCCCAAGGGGCAGACACACACACACACACACGCACACACACATACACATACACACATATACACATATACACACATACACACACAAACACAGCGCCAGGTCTGCAGGCAGGGTGTCTGGGGAGACGTAGCGTAGCGGAGCAGCAGTCTTGGGGCCTGTCCTTTCCCCCTGCCGGGGTAGTGTATATCCACTGGACTGTGTTGACTGTGTGTTCCTGTGCCTGCGGCTGCTACATGGCCAGCTGAGCTGCAGCTCCCTGAGAGCCTCGCTGTGGCGCTGAGCACATATTACCCAGCGACACTTGGAAGGAGATTGGCTGTGAGTCGCTGTCTTGTCCTCCTGACCCCTGGAGCTTTTGCACTGTGGTGTTGCCCTTGCTGTTCTTGTAGGTCTCATTCACATATAACAGACTAGCTGGCTGCTACTCTACTTGTTTCATTAACACTGTTAGGGAGAGCTGGGGTTGTTCAGTGCCACATCTAGTACATATATACCAGAATTATAATGAATGACTAATCAAACAAATCTTGAAGGTCTGGAATCACACACCCCTTTCATCCTATGATTCTTGAACCTTTTTGCATAATAAACTGAACACTCTGGTCATTGGGTATGCCTTAGCTATATATGATTCTGTCTTAAAGGAATCCAATCCATTGGACATTTATTAATCAGACTAGTTGAGAGTCACTCTATAACAGCACATTTATTTATTCCCTCAAATTAACTTCTAAAGTATATAACGGGCCATAAAGTCAAATTATAATTGAATCAGTTCAGCTCACAGAGAGATGGGCCAAGCCAACCGTGGCAGGTACAGCTGAACATTCCAATCCCGCAACAATACAATTGGTTTACTGCATCTAGCTAAACAATAAATACACTCATTAATAAATCAATCAAATTCTGAACAAGAAACAATAGGAAAATGCTCATCCCAAGGAAAATTGTCTTCATTGGAGCGCCTTGCATGCATATTATGAGTAATGAACACATCAATAATTTATCATTTTCATTATGCTTCTGATTGCGTTGCCCGCAATCATTTGTTTTAAATATACAGTGGGGAAAAAAAGTATTTAGTCAGCCACCAATTGTGCAAGTTCTCCCACTTAAAAAGATGAGAGAGGCCTGTAATTTTCATCATAGGTACACGTCAACTATGACAGACAAAATGAGAAAAAAAATCCAGAAAATCACATTGTAGGATTTTTTATGAATTTATTTGCAAATTATGGTGGAAAATAAGTATTTGGTCAATAACAAAAGTTTCTCAATACTTTGTTATATACCCTTTGTTGGCAATGACACAGGTCAAACGTTTTCTGTAAGTCTTCACAAGGTTTTCACAAACTGTTGCTGGTATTTTGGCCCATTCCTCCATGCAGATCACCTCTAGAGCAGTGATGCTTTGGGGCTGTCGCTGGGCAACACGGACTTTCAACTCCCTCCAAAGATGTTCTATGGGGTTGAGATCTGGAGACTGGCTAGGCCACTCTAGGACCTTGAAATGCTTCTTACGAAGCCACTCCTTCATTGCCCGGGCGGTGTGTTTGGGATCAGTGTCATGCTGAAAGACCCAGCCACGTTTCATCTTCAATGCCCTTGCTGATGGAAAGAGGTTTTCACTCAAAATCTCACGATACATGGCCCCATTCATTCTTTCCTTTACACGGATCAGTCGTCCTGGTCCCTTTGCAGAAAAACAGCCCCAAAGCATGATTTTTCCACCCCCATGCTTCACAGTAGGTATGGTGTTCTTTGGATGCAACTCAGCATTCTTTGTCCTCCAAACACGACGAGTTGAGTTTTTACCAAAAAGTTATATTTTGGTTTTATCTGACCATATGACATTCTCCCAATCCTCTTCTGGATCATCCAAATGCACTCTAGCAAACTTCAGACGGGCCTGGACATGTACTGGCTTAAGCAGGGGGACACGTCTGGCACTGCAGGATTTGAGTCTCTGGCAGCGTAGTGTGTTACTGATGGTAGGCTTTGTTACTTTGGTCCCAGCTCTCTGCAGGTCATTCCCTAGGTCCCCCCGTGTGATTCTGGGATTTTTGCTCACCGTTCTTGTGATCATTTTGACCCCACGGGGTGAGATCTTGCGTGGAGCCTCAGATCGAGGGAGATTATCAGTGGTCTTGTATGTCTTCCATTTCCTAATAATTGCTCCCACAGTTGATTTCTTCAAACCAAGCTGCTTACCTATTGCAGATTCAGTCTTCCCAGCCTGGTGCAGGTCTACAATTTTGTTTCTGGTGTCCTTTGACAGCTCTTTGGTCTCGGCCATAGTGGAGTTTGGAGTGTGACTGTTTGAGGTTGTGGACAGGTGTCTTTTATACTGATAACAAGTTCAAACAGGTGCCATTAATACAGGTAACGAGTGGAGGACAGAGGAGCCTCTTAAAGAAGAAGTTACAGGTCTGTGAGAGCCAGAAATCTTGCTTGTTTGTAGGTGACCAAATACTTATTTTCCACCATAATTTGCAAATAAATTCATTAAAAATCCTACAATGTGATTTTCTGGGAAAAAAAATCTCAATTTGTCTGTCATAGTTGACGTGTACCTATGATGAAAATTACAGGCCTCTCTCATCTTTTTAAGTGAGAGAACTTGCACAATTGGTGGCTGACTAAATACTTTTTTTCCCCACTGTACATTGCTGTCATAAGTGGCATGAAAGAAGTCATGAAGATTTAGACTCATAATACATTATGAATGTATACTAAACAAAAATATAAATGCAACATGTAAAGTGTTGGTCCCATGTTTCATGAGCTGAAATAAAAGCTTTTCTCTCAAATTTTGTGCACAAATTTGTTTACATCCCTGTTAGTGAGCATTTCTCCTTTGCCAAGATAATCCATCCACCTGACAGGTGTGGTATATCAAGAAGCTGATTAAACAGCATGATCATTACACAGGTGTACCTTGTTCTGGGGACAATAAAAGGCCACTCTAAAATGTGCAGTTTTGTCACATAACACAATGCCACAGATGTCTCAAGTTTTGAGGAAGTGTGGAATTGGCATGCTTGACTGCAGGAATGTTCACCAAAGCTGTTGCCAGATAATTGAATGTTCATTTCTCTACCATAAGCCGCCTCCAACATCGTTTTAGAGAATTTGGCAGTACGTCCAACCGGCCTCACAACCACAGACCATGTGTAACCACGCCAGCCCAGGACCTCCACATCTGGCTTCTTCACCTGCGAGATCGTCTAAGACCAGCCACCTGGACAGCTGATGAAACTGTTGGTTTGCACATCCAAATAATTTCTGCACAAACTGTCAGAAACACGTCTCAGAGAAGCTCATCTGCGTGTTCGTCGTCCTCACCAGAGTCTTGACCTGGCTGCAGTTCAGCATCGTAACCGACTTCAGTGGAAAAACGCTCACCTTCAATGGCCACTGGCACACTGGAGAAGTTTGCTCTTCACAAATTAATCCTGGTTTCAACTGTACCAGCAGATGGCAGACAACGTGTATGGCGTGGTGTGGGCGAGCGGTTTGCTGATGTCAATTTTGTGAACAGAGTGCCCCATGGTGGGGTTATGGTACGGGCAGGCAAAGCTACGGACAACTAACACAATTGCATTTTATCGATGGCAATTTGAATGTACAGAGATACTGTGACGAGATCCTGAGGCCCATTGTCGTGCCATTCATCCACCGCCATCACCTCATGTTTCAGCATGATAATGCACAGCCCCATGTCGCAAGGATCTGTACACAATTCCTGGAAGCTGAAAATGTCCTAGTTCTTCCATGGCCTGCATTCTCGCAAGACATGTCACCCATTGAGCATGTTTGGGATGCCCTGGATCGTTGTGTACGACACCGTGTTGCAGTTCCTGCCAATATCCTGCAACTTCGCACAGCCATTGACGAGGAGTGGTACAACATTCCAGAGGCCACAATCAACAGCCTGATCAACTCTATGAGGAGGAGATGTGTCGTGCTGCATGAGGCAAATGGTGGTCACACCAGATACTGACTGGTTTTCTGATCCACACCCCTATCTTTATTTGAAGGTATCTGTGACTAACAGATGCATATCTGTATTCCCAGTCATGTGAAATCTGGATTAGGGCCTAATGGATTTATTTCAATTGACTGATTTCCTTATATGAACTGTAACTCAGTAAAATCGTTCATATTTTTGTTCAGTGTAATTGTCAATGTTCTGTCATGTCATTGATGTCACAGTTTGCAAACTTGCACTGATTTATATCATGTATCTGCCTACAGATGTAGGATCTTAGTTTGATCACTCTTTTGTTGCTGATCATTTTCCTGCACAGCTGGAGATGCGGATGAGCTTCGTGATTTACATAAATTCACTGAAAACCCACACTAACACACGGTTATATTAACAGCATTGCACTTTCATATAGTCTACTTTTGGCCACCTAATATCCTTACCACCGATCAAGCAACATTATGGACTAAACATACAAATTATTTAAGGATTATTTTGCTGTGACAATATAGGTCAAATTAAGATCCTACATCTGTATGTCGGTCCCATCAGTCATTCTAACAGTGTCCCAACTGCAGCAGTTCCAGATTTGCTAAACATGTCAACATGTTAATGTCTAATCTACATACAGTATTTCCCAAGAGTCCAACAGACTGATTGAGTTCATTCAATTAGCATTCATTTGAATTGTTAGCTTGTTTTCATTTCTCATAATGGTTGTTCATATGCAGCCTGTCCATGATAGTTTCCTTTCATCAATTTGGTCTCCACAGAACAGTAGCGGTGCTTAGGTAAAACCACTGGGGAAGCCAAGCCTTGCGACCATGATATATAGGCCTAAAGGCTGAGACAATAAGAAGACAGTGGCAGAATTAATTCAACCACACATTTGTTTCATCACAAAACCGGAGAGCAACCTCTGTCCAGTGAAGTCCACAAAGCATATTGCATGTAACAAACAGTTACATGACCTACAGCATGGTCAAGACATTTTCGGACCACTAAACAACGATTGATTTAGAACCACAGAGAGTCGCAAAGATAACAGGAGCTGCCTCCACTATTCCACCCCCATTTCAACTTCAATATTTCAACATCATCAAATCACCTATGCTTATTCTAATACAGTGAGAACTAAAAGATACCAAAAACGATTTAATCCAATCAACATCAGCTAAATATGATGTGGCTGTCCATGGTTCTGATTTATGTTTGCGCGTGTGTGTGTGTGTGCGTGCGTTCGCGTTCATGCCAGTAGAAAAACATGTTGACTCACACTACTTGTAGAGAAACGCCAATGCCATCCTCCTCTCTTTCATGTTGAGGAAACAGTCTCTCACTCTGTCATACAGTACACGCTTTAATTTTTTGTTGTCCTAGGCTACCTGGCCAAAATGCTGGCTCGCTAGCCTAACTTCCATTCATGGGCAATGTTAGCTAGTTAACATTAGCCTTCTACATCTAGCTACTGTACATATTGAACTTCCATCCTCTCAGGCCAGGGACACAACAATGTATGAATTAATGGTTGGATCAGAATCGCTGTTATAATCATTGGCCAGTACGGAGAATTAAGTAAAACCACAAGTCCAAATCCCTATCTCCATCCATGGCTAATTTAGGAAAGGGCCAATTTTAGCTAGCTAGCTAGCCACCGCAGGACAACAACACAACGAGATGCAACAATTAAAGTTGTTTCTGTTAATGCTCTCAAAGCGATTTAATAGGAGAGACGCCAAATCCAAGCTGGCTTCCCTTTACACTTTTTTTTCTTCGCCAGGACCATTCACAGTTAAGCTCGCTCAGGTTAGCTCAGCGCTGATTGGCTAATTTTGTATACTTTCTTTATCAAGGGAGGACAAATGTTCGCTGGCTTCACTTGCATTCAACGCTACGGGCGGCAACAATGTCATACTCGTTTGGACCAGACAGTATCAGATACATGGTCTACAAGTAGAGTGACAGAGGGGCGCTGTTTCACTCGCTTGGATGCTTTCTCCTGTGAGATACATTCTCAGCCTCTTGCAAATTGAAGGAAAATTATGAAACAGAGAGACGAAAGATACATTATTGTATTGTAGCGACCCGCACAGACAGCTGTGTGTTATGTGTTAGGCTAGTAGATGGTTGTGTTGTACCTACCAGTACCCAGTGTTCGCGGGGTCCGACATGTCAATCAACCTGCTATCTGCCAATCACGGGAATGCCTGGAATGTTCTGATGCCGGGCATCCTGGCGGTTGGCGGAGTGGCGTGGAGGGGGGTGGGCAGGGGGATGGAGCATTGGAAGTTAAGACCAGGTTTAGCCTTTGTTCTCCCTCTCTTTACGTCTGGGCTTCACAAGAGAAGGTCACGATTGGCTTGTGGGTTATCTTTCATTTATTTGGCGTGGGCTACGGCCAAACAGTAGCCTGTGTAAAGTTGGTTTAATAAACCGTCCATTCGTAAACCCAATCCTCTGTCTGGACAGTTGTTCTTTTATGATCTAGTCAGGTCATCACATTGGTGTCAGAAGTAAAAACGTTGATAAAAGTTAGCCAGCTAGCTAGCTGACTTCTGTGGCTAGCTACCGTAGGTGAGAACGGGGGTTGAAGATGCTTCGAGGGAATCCGAAAGTGAAGGTGGAGGTAGGGGACGATTATGGCCAAGGAGGTGCGTGTGCATGGACGTCGGGGGTTCTGGCTGAGGAGATCGCCAGGGCATCGGAGCCCAGAGGCCGCTTGAGGGAGGACGTTAGAGTGATGGCGGCTGAAGCGGGCATGAGTGCTTCGTCGACTGTGTTTCGCGCGGATTCTGGTGGGCGGACCGAAGGGGTGACGTCGACGCGGCGGGACAAGGAATCTGGGGCTCAGGATGTAAACAAACATGGCGGCGCCCAGTTCCCGGCTGCGTCCGTATCCGTTAAGACCCCGAAGTATTCCGGTAAGGCGGATTGGGAAGCTTTTCATGCTCAGTTTGAACTGTTAGCTCATTTTAGGGGGTGGTCGGATGAAGATAGGGCACTGCAGTTGGCTTTATGCCTCACGGATGAAGCTCTGGCCTGTTTGATATTGATTAGCCCCGAGGACAGACGTGATTATGGTGCTTTAGTGGGAGCACTGAGGAGGCGCTATGGACAGTGTGTACAGCCCGGGCTACTGCGCTCCGAACTGAGTAATAGACGCAGGCAGCCTGGAGAGCCTCTACGGGTGCTAGCTAATGACATTGAGAGCCTCTCTCGGCGGGCATATGCTCACATGCCCCCCTCCGTGCAGAGCGAGCTAGCACGGGACCAGTTCATACAGGCGCTCTCTTCTACGGAGCTGCGCATACAGACCCAGCTGGCTCATCCTGAGTCATTGCAGGTAGCCTTGGAGATGGCTTTGGAGAGGGAGCTGGTGTGGGCTGGGGCTTCAGCTGGGGCTTTGGTGGAGGTGCAGGGAGACAGACCCTCTGTGCGAGCTGGGGGGCAGAGCAGCCCGGAGCCGGAAAAGCCTGCATGGGTGGCTGAAATGACAGAACTCATTCGTGCTGTGTCGCTACAGGCGGCACGAAACACACGCCCTGGTCCCAGGGTCTGCTGGGGTTGTGGCCAGCCAGGCCATCTGCGCCGAGATTGCCCCATGTCCCCCAGAGCTCAGGGAAACGGCTCGGGGTCCGCATAGACCGGGTAGTGCGGACCCCTGGCTTTCTATCCCAACCACCATCTTCTTCAGGAGGAGCCCACCGGCACAGACGGGGAAGCAAGGCTCCACTTCCCCCAGAAGCAGACGAGGGCAAGCGGATGGAGCCTGTTGTTGTGGTGGGCCGGACCTGTGTTGGGGACTTTTGTCATGTCCCTGTCACTGTGGAGGGGGTGCCCTGCTCCGCCCTGGTGGACACTGGGTCCACAGTAACCCTGGTGAGGCCAGATATTGTGCCAGGTTGGACTCAGTGTGAGCCTACAACTGTGCAGCTCCGCACAGTCACAGGTGAGCTGGCACCCATGAAAGGGAAGGGAATAATGACTCTGACAGTAGGGGGCAGGACTGTGCGTCATCCTGTGTGGGTGGCGGCTGTGCAGGACCCTTGTATCCTGGGGTTGGACTTTCTTAGGAGCACAGGCTGCCAGTTAGACCTAAATAGGGGCACACTGAGCTTCCAGGGAGGGCCGGAGGTCACCATGGCCCCTAATGTCACATTCACTCAACCCAACAAACCCTTTACTCCAACAGTTAAAGCAGCAGAGACTCATGGCTGCCCCCCCTCCCCCACATCTGGGTGTGACTTTTCCCCAGCCCCCCTGTCACCTACGGCGTTGCGTTACATTCCCCCAGCTACCTCCACGACACAGTCCTCTGTGAGCCCGGGCTGCGCCCCCCCAGCCCAGCTACCCCAGATGGGAGGGGAGAGGACACTGTCTGCAGTGAGGGAGATATGGGGGAGGAACTGTGTTGGTCTTGACCCCGAGCAGCAGGAACGGTTGAGGCAGTTGCTGTTTGAATTCAGAGACAGCTTTGCGCTGAGTGAGGAAGAGGTGGGTCAGACTCATCTGGTGCAGCATGAGATCGACACAGGTGATGCTCGACCTATCAAGATGCGTCCCCGCCGTATCCCGCTGGCACGCCAGGAGGCGGCAGACAAGGCTGTGTTGGAGATGCAGCGGGCAGACTTCATTGAGCCCTCAGACAGCCCCTGGGCGGCGCCAGTCGTCATGGTTCCGAAGAAGGGGGGCAAGCTGAGGTTCTGTGCGGACTACAGGCGGCTGAATGAGGTAACCAGGAAGGACTCATACCCCATACCACGTATCGATGAGTCGCTGGACCTGGTTAGGGGGTCCTCCTGGTTCTCCTCACTAGACCTCCGCAGTGGCTACTGGCAGGTGCCCCTCTCCCCAGAGGCCAGAGCCAAAACTGCGTTCTCCACTAACAGAGGACACTGGCAGTTCAAGGTCCTGTGCTTTGGCCTGTGCAACGCTCCAGCTACTTTTGAGCGTTTGATGGACAGGGTGCTGGATGGCATCCCCCGACAGCAGTGTCTGGTATACCTCGATGACATCCTGGCCCATGGCAGCTCCTTCCAGTCAGCCCTGGGGGCGCTACGGTGTGTGCTGGAGAGGGTGGCTGCCGCAGGTCTGAAGCTCCACCCCGAGAAGTGCCACTTCATGAGGAGAGAGGTGTCCTTCTTGGGCCACCGAGTGGGGAAGGAGGGGATCAGCACCATGGAGGACAAGGTAGCGGCTGTCAGAGACTGGCCCACCCCCACCGACCAGCGTCAGCTGAAGAGCTTCCTGGGCCTGGCCTCGTACTACAGGAGGTTTGTACGGGGCTTCTCAAGCGTTGCTGCTCCACTGAACCGCCTGCTGCCGAAGGACAAGGCTTTCACTTGGACAGTGGAGTGTGAGGAGGCGTTCAACACCCTCAAACGTGCACTGATCGAGGCCCCCGTGCTCGCCCCCCCTGACCTCACATTGCCCTTTATCCTGGACACAGACGCGAGCAATGTGGGCATGGGTGGGGTGCTGGCCCAGGTGGGGCCAGAGGGGGAGAGAGCGGTGGCGTACTTCAGCAAAACATTTGACAAACATGAGCGCCGCTACTGTGTCACCCGGCGGGAGCTCTTGGCTGTTGTGGCTTCCGTCAAACACTTCAAGTACTACCTGGGTGGTCTGCCCTTTACTGTAAGGACTGACCACTCTGCTCTCCAGTGGCTCATGTCTTTCAGAGAGCCAGAGGGGCAGGTGGCACGCTGGTTGGAGGAGCTTCAGCCGTATGACTTCACGGTGGTGCACAGGGCAGGGGCACGCCACTCCAACGCCGACGCCATGTCCCGTCGGCCCTCTACTGCAGACGGCTGCCGCCACTGTGAACGGAGAGAGGGACGGGAGAGAGAGCTGTGTGCAGAGGAGGGGGTCTGTGCCACAGTGTGTCGGGCGAGCGGGCCTGTCTGCTGTGAGCTGCAGACTGTCGACGTGGCTGAATGGGGGCAGCAGCAGGGACGGGACACAGACCTACAGCCAGTGCTACAGTGGGTAGAGGCGCAGGTGAGGCCACCATGGGAAGAGGTGACAGCGCTCTCACTCGTGACCAAAGGGTTGTGGTCAAAGTTTGAGCGACTGCGGCTGGCTGATGGCGTGTTACAGCGGGCATGGAAGGAGTCAGCTACGGGGGAGGAGAGGTGGCAGGTGGTGGTCCCAAAAGCATTGCGGGAGGCTGTGCTCCAGAGTACTCATGGGGGGGTGGGGACTGGACACTTTGGGGTCACAAAAACACTGCGCCGCCTCCGTCAGGGCTTTTACTGGGGGCAGCACAAGAGGGATGTGGAAGACTTTTGCCGCCGCTGTGACAACTGCACAGCGAGAAAGGGCCCCCCAGGCCGCTCTCATGCTCAGCTCCAACAGTTCCCAGTGGGGGCTCCCATGGAGAGGGTGGGAGTGGATGTAGTTGGGCCGTTCCCCACCACAGACAGTGGAAACCGCTGGGTGCTCACGGCCATGGACTATTTCACAAAATGGCCCGAGGCCTATGCTCTGCCTGACCAGGAGGCAGAGACCATCGTCGACGCCCTGACAGCGGGGATGTTCAGCAGGTTTGGAGCTGCAGAGTCCATCCACAGCGACCAAGGCAGAAACTTTGAGTCCCGTGTGTTCGCCACCATGTGTGAGAGGCTGGGTATGCACAAGACCCGCACTACGCCTCTCCATCCTCAAAGTGATGGCCTTGTGGAGCGCTTCAACAAAACGCTTGGACAGCAGCTGGCCATCGTCTCTTCCAAACACCAGCGTGACTGGGACAAGCACCTGCCTATGGTCCTCATGGCATGCCGCTCCGCTGTCCAAGACTCCACCTCCTGCACGCCTGCCCTCCTCATGCTGGGGAGAGAGATCCGTACCCCTGCGGAGATGGCGTTTGGTCGGCCCCTGGATAGCCCTCATGTTTCCCCGGGGCCGGAGTATGCCCGGAGACACCAGGACCGCCTGGAGACAGCCCACACCTTCGCCAGAGAGCAGCTGCTGAATGCAGGTGTGAGGCAGAAGAGGAACTATGACGTGCACACCCGGGGAAGGCACTTTGTGGCTGGGGAGCTGGTCTGGGTCTACAGCCCGCTAAGGAAAAAAGGCAGATGCCCCAAGTTGGACAGTCACTGGGTGGGACCCTGCAGTGTCCTGGAGAGGGTAGGGGAGGTTGTTTACCGGGTGCAGCTTCCTCCCAGGGGGAGAAAGGTGACACTGCACCGGGACAGGTTAGCCCCATATAGAGGGGCCTCTTCTCCCCAAACCCCAGGAACCCCCACAATTCCCCTCTCTGGCAATGACATTCTCCAGGCACCCACCCCCAGGTGCCGCAGACAAGGCTCCAGACAGCCCACTCCCCCTGTGTCACCGCGTGGTTCCCCAGAGCCACGGACTGTATTACCCGTTCCCGCTTCCTTGTCCCCCATGTCCTTGCCTTCATCCCCTGGTTCCCAGAGTGGCACTCTGCGGCCATCACAGCCACGCAGGCAAAGGAGACCTCCGGGTCGCTTCAGAGACTTTGTTTGTTCCCTCGGGGACGAGGGACTTTGTGGTGGGGGGGCTGTGTAGCGACCCGCACAGACAGCTGTGTGTTATGTGTTAGGCTAGTAGATGGTTGTGTTGTACCTACCAGTACCCAGTGTTCGCGGGGTCCGACATGTCAATCAACCTGCTATCTGCCAATCACGGGAATGCCTGGAATGTTCTGATGCCGGGCATCCTGGCGGTTGGCGGAGTGGCGTGGAGGGGGGTTGGGCAGGGGGATGGAGCATTGGAAGTTAAGACCAGGTTTAGCCTTTGTTCTCCCTCTCTTTACGTCTGGGCTTCACAAGAGAAGGTCACGATTGGCTTGTGGGTTATCTTTCATTTATTTGGCGTGGGCTACGGCCAAACAGTAGCCTGTGTAAAGTTGGTTTAATAAACCGTCCATTCGTAAACCCAATCCTCTGTCTGGACAATCTAGTCAGGTCATCACATTATGTTATTTGGTAAATATTTTTGGGAAGCCTGGCTTCCCTTGGCATCCATGAATACACGCCACTGCCACAGAATAAAAACTTCAATTTAAGGAATAAAGTACAGATGTAGGATCTTAATTTTGGGATCTTTTGTAGGATCTTTTGTTGCTGAGAATTTTCCTCCGCCGCAGGAAATGCAGATGAGCTTTGTGATTTACACAAATTCACTGAAAACGCACACTAACATCTGGTTATTTTAACAGTATTGGACTTTTCATGTAACCTACTTTTGTCCGGTTAAAGACAATGCACCGATCAAGCAACATGATGGACTAAACGTTCACATCCTGTTGCTGCAGGATTAATTTGCCAAGACACTATTGGTCAAATTAAGATCCTACATCTGTAGCTCAAACCATATTTTGTAACTGTGCACAGCTGTCCCTGAGCCCTACAATAGGCTACCACTCAACAGACCTCTTTACAATGGAGTTTTTTGGTCACAATTTTTCTCCGGACAAATTGAAATGATCTTGAGAAGGTCTGGTGTTCTGTTTGCTTGCCATTAGTTTGACCTTGGTGAATCCTACTTGAATTAGTTTTTATTCCTAATTCCCTTTTGGGAGTCCTCCATATGTCTAAGGGATGTATTACTCTTCTAGCCCAGGCCTGGAATAGGGTCAGACACCACTTCAGGAAAATGATAGTCTTATCTTTATTATTCATGCTATGTCATGTTCCTCAGTGGGCTCTTTCTATGAATTTATGAGTGCATTAAACACTTGGCAACACTCTTTATCTCAACACATTAAGTTGCTCATAAAAACCACATTTTCATTCAACGCTAATTGAGGAAGTAAAACTGTAATTACAAAATTACGATTAAAAAAAAGAATGGCTTGACAACGTGTATTCCTAGTTACCAGCTGCTAAGATTTCATCAAAACCCCAAAATATATACCAAAAGCCACTTAGTCATAAGCCATAGTATTTGAGGATATATATGTATATATTATTTTTTAAATTTTATTTTTTAAAACCTTAACGCTGAATTACACAATATTTGTACTGTGCTAAGATCTCCCTCTCTCTTTCCCATTGGCATTTTCCATTTTGGTATGTTAGTATTTACCCAAAAGTGTTTCAGAACTCTGCTGATGGTGGTGGGTTCAGTAGGGTGTTAAGGGTTGTTTTTGTTAGTCTAATTGATTTCAGGTGCTCAGAGAGAGGCAACGACGGAGGGGGAATGCTAAAATATGAACCAATTTACCAGGACAGAAATGGGCCCACTGCTAAGTAGGCTTCATGCTTGATGCTTCAAACCCAGTGCACCTCAGTATAGCCCAGTCATTTAACATTGGCTGTTTCCACTCTGTCCGTTATAATCTCTGTCAGCACATGACAAGCCCTGCTAGCCCCCTTGAGGTGTCTCCTGTTCTGTACCTTACTGATGATATGCTGGTTACACACAGTGTCACGTTTGTTAAGTACAGGATTGGACCAAGGTGCAGCGTGGAATGCATACATGTTTATTCACTAAGTTAACACACGACAAAACAACAAAAGCAACGTAACGTGAAGCTCACAATGGCTACACACAAACAAGCCAAACAAGAGTCAAGATCCCACAACATAGGTAGGCAAAATGGCTCCCTAAGTATGATCCCCAATCAGAGACAACGATCGACAGCTGCCTCTGATTGGGAACCACACCCGGCCAACATAGAACTACAATAACATAGAATCTACACATAGAAATTCACACCCTGACCAAACCAACCAAAGAAAACCGGGCTCTCAAGGCCAGGGCGTGACAGTTCCCCCCACCAAAGGTGCGTACTCCGACCGTACCAACCTGACTCATTAGGGGAGGGTCCGGGTGGGCATTCAGCCTCGGTGGCGGCTCCGGCTCCGGGCGTGACGTCCTCTCCATTACTGCTTCCCCGTTGCACCCCTGGTCCGGTCTGAACCTCGGCGCGATGCTTCCCCTCTCAGTCCTCCCACGATGCACCAAGCCCTGTCTGGACCCTGGTGTGGGAGACCCCGACCCTGGAGAGGGGCTGACGTCTGGGTCTGGACCGGCAATCCCCCCGCGATGCACCAAGCCCTGTCTGGACCCTGGTGTGGGAGGACCCGACCCTGGAGAGGGGTTGACGTCTGATTCTGGAGTGGAGCCGCTGACCGGAGCTGAACTGGACCCCAGTGGAGCGGACTGCTTTGGCTCTGGACTGGAGCATCTGACCGGGGCTGGACTAGGCACCGGTAGAGCGGACTGCTCTGGAACTGGAGTGGAGCCACTGACCGGAGCTGAACTGGGCACCGGTGGAGCGGACTGCTCTGGCTCTGGACTGGAGCAGCTGACCAGAGCTGGACTGGGCACCGGTGGAGCAGACTGCTCTGGCACTGGAGTGGAGCAGCTGACCAGAGCTGGACTGGGCACCGGTGGAGCGGACTGCTCTGGTACTGGAGTGGAGCAGCTGACCGGAGCTAGACCAGGCACCGGTGGAGTGGACTGCTCTGGCACCAGCCGTACTGGGCTGGGGACACGCACCACTGGTCTGGTGCGAGGAACAGGCACGGGCCGCACCGGGCTGGGAACACGCACCACTGGTCTGGTGCGAGGAGCAGGCACGGGCCGCGCCGGACTGGAGACACGCACCACTGGTCTGGTGCGAGGAGCAGGCACGGGCCGTGCCGGACTGGATACACGCTCCACCGGTTGGGTGCAGGGAGCAGGTACGGGGCATACCGGGCTGGCGACACACACCACTAGTTTGGTGCGGGGAGCAGGTACGGGCCGTACCGGACTGAATACATGCACCACTGATTTGGTGCAGGGAGCAGATACGGGCCGCACCGGGCTGGGAACACGCACCACTGGTCTGGTGCGAGGAGCAGGCACGGGCCGCGCCGGACTGGAGACACGCACCACTGGTCTGGTGCGAGGAACAGGCACGGGCCGTGCCGGACTGGATACACGCTCCACCGGTTGGGTGCAGGGAGCAGGTACGGGGCATACCGGGCTGGCGACACACACCACTAGTTTGGTGCGGGGAGCAGGTACGGGCCGTACCGGACTGAATACATGCACCACTGATTTGGTGCAGGGAGCAGATACGGGGCGTACCGGGCTGGCGACAAGCACCACTAGTTTGGTGCGGGGAGCAGGTACGGGCCGTACCGGGCTGGGGAGGTGCACTGGTGACCCAGTGCGTAGAACCGGAGCAGGACATACTGGACCGTGGAGGCGCACTGGAGGTCTGGAGTTTAAAGCTGGCACAGCCCGTCCTAGCTGGCTGCCCACTTTGCACGGCACGTGCGGGGCGCTGTCACAGGGTGCACTGGGCTGTGAATGCGCACTGGCGACACAGTGCGTAGGACTGGCGCAGGATATACTGGACCGAGGAGGCGTACTGGAGACCAGGAGCGTTGAGCCGGCACAACCCGTCCTGGCTGGATGCCCACTTTCGCACGGCACGTGCGGGGCACTGGCACAGGACGCACTGGGCTGTGAAGGCGCACTGGGGACACAGTGCGTATCTCAGCATACCTTGGTTCCTCAATGAACACACGCTCCTTACAGCGAGTGCGGGTAGTTGGCTCTGGTCTGCCCCCTGGCTCCGCCAACCACCCCGTGTGCCCCCCCCCCCCCCAACATTTTCTTGGGGCTGTCTCTCGGGCTTCCTTCGTTGTCGGCACTGTTGGAGCCGCCATTGATCCTCTCCTACCTGGGTTTCTACCTTCGCCCAGGGTCCTTTACCAGCAAATATCTCCTCCCAAGACCACATCTTCCCCACCTGTGTCCAGGGTGTTTGCTCCTCCTGGGCACGCTTCTTGGTCCGTTGGTGGTGGGATCTTCTGTCACGTTCGTTGAGTACAGGATTGGACCAAGGTGCAGCGTGGAATGCATACATGTTTATTCACTAAGTTAACACACGACCAAACAACAAACGCAACGTAACGTGAAGCTCACAATGGCTACACACAAACAAGCCAAACAAGAGTCAAGATCCCACAACATAGGTAGGCAAAATGGCTACCTAAGTATGATCCCCAATCAGAGACAACGATCGACAGCTGCCTCTGATTGGGAACCACACCCGGCCAACATAGAACTACAATAACATAGAATCTACACATAGAAATTCACACCCTGACCAAACCAACCAAAGAAAACCGGGCTCTCAAGGCCAGGGCGTGACACACAGGCACTTACAGTGAGGGAAAAAAGTATTTGATCCCCTGCTGATTTTGTACGTTTGCCCACTGACAAAGAAATTATTAGTCTATAATTTTAATGGTAGGTTTATTTGAGCAGTGAGAGACAGAATAACAACAAATCCAGATTTTTTTTTTAATGAGGGAAATAAGTAAGAGCAAGACGGAGAGGTCTGGGTGCATGGTGTGAGCGACTGCACACACACACACACACACACACACACCACCACCACCACACGCAGGTCTGTATTTGCCAAGCATGGGGAGCAATCATCCCATGCCCTCAGTGGAGAGGGGCGAGGTGCAGTTGCCAAGTCAACAGCTGGATCCACATCCTGAGCGGGATTCTCTGTGGAGGGGGAGGGGCATGATGAGGGGAGGGGCTGAGGGCAAAGGGGCAGCGAGGGAAAGCCAGGGGCCTTTTCTTGCCCACACTCACCCAGCTGGGGCCACTGGCAGCCAACATGGGAGAAGATGGTTTAGGATTTCCATTGAACTGAATGAGTTCTTATTTCATTCGTTTTAGAAGTGTTGGTATGTTATTTGTTCAATAGCTATTCTTATGATAGTGAGAATCCCTTACTGAGGGAGGGGTTTTCCCTGCACCCCAAAACCTACATGATAAACACCTGTTCTACTGTTAGTATATCAGTGCTGCAGTGTGGATGTCAGATATCGTCTATGACTGAAGCTACCATAGCTTACAGCGGCAAAAAAATCCACCTCTGATAATGTTATTGATCCTTCACTATAGTATAAAGCCAGGTGTTCAGAACTCTCTAATGCCATAATAAAATGCCTTGTCACTGCAGTAGCGGTGCTTCGGTAAAATCACTGGGGGAGCCATAAAAAAAAGCAATATTACAATCTATTTGTTGGGATAATTGCGTTGTTTGCTCTATAACCTGTTAGTTCATATGCCTTGACACCGTGATATATAGGCCTAAGGCCGAGACAATAAGAAGACACAGTGGCAGAATAAATTCAACCACACATTTGTTTAATCACAAAACAGGAGAGCAACCTCTGTCCACAAAGCATATTGCATGTAACAAACAGTTACATGACCTACAGCATGGTCAAGCAAGTTAATGTTTCCGACATTTTCGGACCACTAAACAACTATTGATTTAGAACCATGGAGAGTTTACCGCAAGTTGCAAAGAAAACAGGAGCTGCCTCCACTATTCCAGCACCATTTCATCTTCAACATTTCAACATCATCAAATCACCTATGCTTAGTCTAATACAGTGACAACTAAAAGAAACCAAAAACAATTTAGTCCAATCAACGTAAGCTAAATATGATGTGGCTGTCCATGGTTCTGATTTCTGTGTGTGTGTGTGTGTGTGCGTGCAAGTAGAAAAAACATGTTGACTCACCCTACGCCAATGCCATCCTCCTCTCTGTCATACAGTACACGCTTTTATTTTTTGTTGTTCTAGGCTACCTAGCTAAAATGCTTGCTCGCTAGCCTAACTTCCATTCATGGGCAATGTTAGCTAGTTAACATTAGCCTTTGTCACAACTTCCTCCTAAGCTGCCTCCCCTCCTTGTTCGGGCAGGCTTTGTGTGTGATTGTTTATTGTGGAGATTATAATAGCTCGGTGGAGCTCTTTTGTATTTTGTATCGCCGGGATATTCACCTGTGTGCCTTGTTGTTTTCCAGTGCGCTTTATTTCCGCACTGGAGTGTTTTACACATTGCTGCATACCGCTGTGTTAAGGAATAAACCATTTATTCTGTGATTTACCCGCCTGCACCTGACTCCTTTTGAATCACACACCACAGCCTTCTACATCTAGCTACATACACTACCAGTCAAAAGTTTGGACACACCTACTCATTCAAGGGTTATTCTTTATTTGTACCATTTTTTACATTGTAGAATAATAGTGAAGACATCACAACTATGAAATAACACATATGGAATCATGTAGTAACCAAAAAAGTGTTAAACAAATCAAAATATATTTTATATTTGAGATTTTTCAAATAGCCACTCTTTGCCTTGATGACAGCTTTGCACACTCTTGGCATTCTCTCAACCAGCTTCATGAGGTAGTCACCTGGAATGCATTTCAATTAACAGGTGTGCCTTCTTAAAAGTTAATTTGTGGAAATTGTTTCCTTCTTAATGTGTTTGAGCCAATCAGTTGTGTTGTAACAAGGTAGGGATGGAATACAGAAGACAGCCCTATTTGGTAAAAGACCAAGTCCATAATTTGGCAAGAACAGCTCAAATAAGCAAAGAGAAATGACAGTCCATCATTACTTTAAGACATGAAGGTCAGTCAATACTGAACATTTCAAGAACTTTCAAAGTTTCTTCAAGTGCAGTCGCAAAATCCATCAAGCGCTATGATGAAACTGGCTCTCATGAGGACCGCCACAGGAATGGAAGACCCAGAGTTACCTCTGCTGCAGAGGATAAGTTCATTAGAGTTACCAGCCTCAGAAATTGCAGCCCAAATAAATGCTTCACAGAGTTCAAGTCACAGACACATCTCAACATCAACTGTTCAGAGGGGACTGTGTGAATCAGGCCTTCATGGTCAAATTGCTGCAAAGAAACCACTACTAAAGGACACCAATAAGAAGAAGAGACCTGCTTGGGCCAAGAAACACGAGCAATCGACATTAGACCGGTGGAACTGTGTCCTTTGGTCTGGAGTCCAAATTGGAGATTTTTGGTTCCAACCTCCGTGTCTTTGTGAGACGCGGTGTGGGTGAACGGATGATCTCTGCATGTGTAGTTCCCACCGTAAAGCATGGAGGAGGAGGTGTTATGGTGTGGGGGTGCTTTGCTGGTGACACTGTCTGTGATTTATTTAGAATTCAAGGCACACTTAACCAGCATGGCTACCACAGTATTCTGCAGCGATACGCCATCCCATCTGGTTTGGGTTTAGTGGGACTATCATTTGTTTTTCAACAGGACAATGACCCAACACACCTCCAGGCTGTGTAAGGGCTATTTTACCAAGAAGGAGAGTGATGGAGCGCTGCATCAGATGACCAGGCCTCCACAATCCCCCGACCTCAACCCAATTGAGATGGTTTGGGATGACTCGGACGGCAGAGTGAAGGAAAAGCAGCCAACAAGTGCTCAGCATATGTGGGAACTCCTTCAAGACTGTTGGAAAAGCATTCCAGGTGAAGCTTGTTGTGAGAATGACAAGAGTGTGCAAAGCTGTCATCAAGGCAAAGGGTGGCTATTTGAAAAATCTCAAATCTCAAATATATATTGATTTGTTTAACACTCTTTTGGTTACTACATGATTCCATATGTGTTATTTCATAGTTTTGATGTCTTCACTATTATTCTACAATGTAAAAAATAGTAAAAATAAAGAAAAACCCTTGAATGAGTAGATGTGTCCAGACCTTTGACTGGTACTGTATATTGAACTTCCATCCTCTCAGGCCAGGGGCACAATGTATGAATTAATGGTTGGATCAGAATCACCATTATAGTCATTGGCCAGTATGGAGAATTTTGTCAAACCACAAGTCCTAATCCCTATCTCCATCCATGGCTATTTTAGGAAATGGCCAATTTTAGCTAGCTAGCTAGCCACCGGAGGTCAACATCACAATGAGATGCAACAATTTCTCTCAATGACGTATGCTCTCGATGCGATTTGATACGAGTGACACCAAATCCAAACTGGCTTCCGTTGACACTTTTTTTTGGTGCGCCAGGACCATTCACAGTTGAGCTCACTCAGTTTAGCTCAACACGGATTGGCTATTATTTCATATTTTTTTAATCAAGGGAGGCCAAATGCTCGCTGGCTTCCCTTGCATTCAATGCTACGGGCAGCAACAATGGCATACTCTTTTGGACCAGACAGCATCAGATAGATGGCCTACACATACAGAGACAGAGGGGTGCTGTTTCGCTCGCTCGGATGCTTTCTGAGCTACATTCAGTCTCTTGCGAATTGAAGGACATTTATGAAACACAGATAGACTAAAGATATATATATATATATTGTCAATTATTTGGGGAAGCTTGTCTTCCCTTGACATTCATGAATACACACCACTATGTCACTGGAGAGTCTGTGGGTATTCACTGTAATTCACTACATGGTATTGATCCTTCACTGTGGTGTAAAGCTGGGGGTTCAGATCTCTCTAACGCCATAATAAAATGCCTTGTCACTGGAGAGTCTGTGGGGATTCAGTGCTGTATAGAACACATCCAGACTGGAAAGCCCAAGATAATAAAGAGGCAATATCTTTGCACTGAAAATCATTTAGTCAAATCTGACAGAGAAGGCATTTCTCCTCAAAACTGAAGGACACCTACTTGAGACTTCTCTCTGTGAAGCACGTCCTTATACTGTTTGCCACAAAGGTGATTGTCAGTTGTAACTTGGGCGTCTTCAACACTCTTTACCCTGTACTTCCCATCAAGACCGTCTTTTGGGTCATTTGTGGCCCTCTTGACAGGTCATTTGTGGCCCAGTCTCCCTGCTATTTTGGGGCAGGTCTGCTGTGGAGGACGGATCCTTTTGAGGAGCTTCTGAGAGTCAAATCTTCCACACAACTGGAAACACAGTGGATAGAATGTTTAATCTGCCCTCTTTATTTAAGTGTAGTTGAGCAGGCGGATACACGAGTGCTCTTATTCTCTTCATATGTACAGCGGCTGACCCAGCAGGATGCTCGTGATGGATGGCAATCGCTGCTAGTCTCCCCCCTCCCTCGCCTCCCTTCACCCCCTTCAGAGCCCTCAGCTGACTGGGCTGACTTCCAGAGCTGGAGAAGTGAATCTCCAACCGTGGCTGAAGGTGTCTGCCTCTCTCCTTCTGAGGCCCGGGATCGTCACAGGTAAATCACAGTCCAAACCACTCCTGAAAAGAAGAGTCTATGTATCCTGCCCTTAATGGGCCTGTGGAGGACAGGGCCTGTCATTTCAGACCTGGAACACACCCAACAAACTCCAGCCAAAGCTACACTACACTCTGCCCAGAATCCACAATGAGCCGCCGGGGCGGGCCCCTATCCTATCCTCTCTCTCCAGTACCTTTCTCGAAGAATCCAAGCGCCTCTAGAGAATCCATCCTGTAAATTGGCATTTTAAGCGCCTTCTCATCTCATTATACCCGTTTGTCTTTTGTCTATGCAGATGCCTCTTGAGCAACATTGATACCCACGAGCTGTAGTTGTATAGCATCATCCCTCATATTGGATGGACATGGTGACGGTCCTGAGAGGGACAGATAGAAGCTGAGTTGAGGAGAGTTAAGCAGACAGTCCGGAAGCCTTGACCCATTTCACCATGTCCCTGACACACTGGGGTTCAGCAAGGATGCGTGCTCTGCCTCTTCCTGTGTGTGTGTGTGTGTGTGTGTGTGTGAGAGAGAGAGAGAGAGAGAGAGAGAGACAGAGACAGAGACAGAGACAGAGAGAGAGAGAGAGACAGCTGAACCCTATGTGGAGGGCCACAGGTAGAGTAGGTCGACCCAGCTGTGTCCCCCTCGGGGTGGCTAGAAGGCTTTCCCAGATATAGGCTTGCCTTGTACAGTACAGTTAGTCTGGGTGATGGATGAGGAAGAGAGCAGGGGTGTGATAGGGCCCTGATGCGTGATTGATCGTTGGTACTTTATTACTTAAAGGGCCGTGTTTAGCCCATCTCAATGTGCTCAATGTCAGTGTAAATGTGTCAAGCCCAGGAATTTGTGTCTTGGAGATTTAGAGTGTGCTTTGCAGTGGTGCTTTGTGTTTATTGTGATGTAGTAAAATGTGATGCAAAAGACTGAATTTAAAATCATAATCTTAAAACCCACTGTACATCAAGTACTTATTGATATTTATGAATATGCCTTTCAATCATAGTGCTATCTGCGATCTTTATTCTGCATAACCTTTGTCTCTGTAGTGCACAGAGCTAGTTTCACAGCATCCTTGTTAACCTCTGTTTTCTTGTACACATCCCATTACACATGTCCATTTATCAGACCCACCACAGTGTTATGCCAGTGTTCTCTTCTTCTCTGTCAAACAGCTGACTGATATGGCTGAGCACCAGTTGCTAGGAAACGCCTTCTCCCTGCCCAGTCAATCTTTAGGGAGCCTGTATGGAAGGAGGTGAGGTGTGTGTGTGTGTGTTTCACTTTAGTTGTTGAATGACATGTGGCCCTATATGACATGTGGCATGTGGCCCAATGACATGTGGCCCTATATATACATTTCAGTCTCAGGGAAAGGAAGTAAAACCACAGTACTAGTTTGTATGCTGCTGTTCAATGGAGAGGTACTATAGCTGCCATTTCTCTAGATATTTTCTTAATGATGCTTACCATTTCTCAACGTCAAAGAAATCACATTAATTTTACAGTTTTTCCAGTTTTAGAAGTGTCTGGAACAAGGATTTCTCCTTCACTTCTGATTCAGCGTTGGTGTGTGGTTGCTTGTCTAATCTGATGTGTGGATGTTGGCCCATTATTTCTGAAGTTTCTGACTGGTGTTCTCTGCTACGTTGTGCACACCGTACTCTCTCCCACGCTCCCGTTCCATTCCATCCCTGTGAGTTGCCCCGTTAGGTTTGGTCCTGTTCCTCCAACAGTTCCTCTGTGACACACAGTGTGTGTGCGCACATGTGTCTGTTTGCCTGTTAATCTGAAATTCTACAGTGATGCAGAAAAGCTACACGTTTCATTCCCAGCAAAATGTGAGTCCGTCAGTAAAGTTATTTCTCCATACCTGACTAGGATTGGTCATTGCAAAGATGTTACCTTTTTTCTAGGATGACTAATAAGATTTAATTCTGATGAATAGTTCTTTAATTTTAATAGCTGGATATAGACAGTACTCTTCTTGCAGATGGACTGTGGGAGGAGAATGAGTGCTCCTTCACCAGCATATGGTATCTTCCTGGAAGGGTCCTCTGAATCACTCAGACCTATCATACTGACCTTCACATCTGTTTCCTCCCGCCCCACGTCTCAACACAGTGTGTTTTAGACACCTTTAGTTCTCTTGATAACACCATGTTAAATGAATGTACATCTGGGAAGTTAATTCTTCACAAGAATTTCAACTGACTGACAGTCTTGTTAGTGTACCTAATGTTCTAAAAGCCGCAGGATCCAAGCTATCATTGGGAGCATTGACAACCCCTTGTATCGTGCTCAGCAGAAATACCCTCATTGTATGACGGACCGCTCAACCCAAGTTGTAATCATGTCTCTGTAACACACGTGGTATTGAGCTACTGTATGGCTCCTCTATCACTCATACAAGGTTGTAACAAGCCCAGATGCATTTGTTCTGTTATAGATTCTGTAAGGGTGCAGGATCATTCTTCATACCCAGCCTCCCCACTGCAACCCGCATATCTTAATTACATCGACTCACACTGGTCACAGGGGTGGTATCAGAGAGAGAGAGAAATGAGAGAGGTGTGTGTATAGTCTTGTAAACCGGACCCTAGGCAACAGCATTGTATACATTGTGGGAGGCAACCATCTGCCTAGGGAGATGTGTGTGTTGGAATCGCATCAATGCACACTTGCCAGACGAGTTTGGTTAGACATTTAATATACAAAGATTGAATCCCTGTCCCAAAGGTGTGAGAATAGTAGACCTATAGGATGTGAAGTTAATTCATCTCCATAGCAGTTGTCCACAGATGCAGAATCATAATATGAAGAGAAGTGTGTGAGTGAAAGGTTATGTAGTTATCATATCCGACGGCCATTCTCATCTCTCGGAAGTTCAATGGTTATGTGAAACATTTGAGTAGCACTGTTTAAGGCAATACCTTTTAATTTCACAGAGATTATGAAATTATAAAAAATCTGCTATTTGGAAATTGGTGAAGGTAATACTTTCAGATCTGTCTTGTAGGTGTAAGCCTGACTAACTAGTGTGAAATTCTGGCTTTTGTGGATGCCATTTTGTGTTGAAGTGTCTCTTGAAGGTCAATCAGGTACTCAAGGATGTAGAAATGTATGTAATTTCCATTGTGCCAGTCTGAAGGAAAGTGGATGCTTGTGTGGGAGTCTGAGTGGGAGTATAGATGTCTCAATGATACAAGTGTGTGTGTTCGTGTGTGTGCGTGCCTCTTGAGTCAGCCTTCATCCTCTCTGCTATTCTTTATTCAATTATAGGATTTTCAATCAGATACAGGTTGTTTTACCATGACAGCAGAAGTGTGTATTAAGCTGTAATGCCTCTAGGTTTTAATAGACAAGTGAAAATTGGTTTCCTCTCTATTTTTCATACTTACCCAGCACTGGAGTTTAAAACATTTGTAACATTGTTGAGGTCCTTTGAAATTCTGTAAAATTACTATTGATCTTAGCAAATGAAGCCCTCCAGTGAGAGTTCATTGTTAATTCCAGTTTGATGTGTATTCCCATTCCTCTCCTTTTCGGCTGCCCCTTGGCCTGAACGGAGTAAACCTCACTTACTCACTCCTGACCTGACGTGCCGTCTTCGTTTTCTGAAGATCCTCTCAGGATTCAAATTTTGTACCACAAGCTACACCCTTTTACAGATCATAAATTGATTCTGTGAACATGTTGCTCAGGGAGACATAGTTGATGAAGTAACCTATTGTCTTTATCTGTGATTGAAATGCACTGTATACACAGAAAATCCAATTTGTGTCTATTTCACAATAATATGTGATACCGGAGAGATATAATGGATGAGTACATCAAGTGGAGGTGTTAAGTGGGCAAAAACCTGCTGATGAAGAGGACAAATGAGTCCATATATCTTTGACTATTTTAATATTCATCTCTGCAATATCGTATAGAAACCAAACACCAAACTACCTAAAGGGACCTAGCTATATGTACAGACATGTCTCTGTGATGAACTGGTGTGTGTGTGTCTGTGTGTGTGTGTGTCTGTGTGTCGTTCCTTGAGTCCTCTGAGTAGAATGACAGGGGTTGGGGGGTGAATAGCTTCATTGTGACAGCTTTATAGAGGGAGAACCCACCTATCATTATGTCTCGTCCTCTTCTGAAAAAGCCATCACAGCAGTCCCCGACACTAATGCAGCCCCCTATCTCAGAGTCATCACAGAGCTCATGTGGCCAGCAGGTCCTGGATCAATACCCCAGCTGTGTGACTCCATCTCCATCCGTGTTTGACGGACGCTTCCTATCTCCACCTGTCCACCTCAGTAATGTGGAGGCATGCACACAGGGTGGGTGATGAGTATCATGATCAATATTTAGTGTGAGAGACAGGGGGTTATGGCAGAGTTACAGTCAGTGCCTCACCCTCTTGTTCTCCAAGTGTAGGCTATTCATGTTGGTCCCGATTCAGACTTGAGATATATGTAAATAGACTTAACATGGATTTAAGTTAATAAAACATGGACTTAAATCAACCATTTTTGAAAACAATCCATGTTAAGTCTACTTATCTCAAGTCTGAATCAGACCCAATGTGAATATGTAGAATGACCTCTAAAATGGTACAGACATTCCTGGAATAGCAGACATTATTCAGACTCTGTTCTTCCTAGTCACAAAGAAAGGGATTTGTGTATGTTTGGTAGTGGAAGTAGGGAGCCAAGATATCAGTATGTTGGGCTGGTGTCCCTATTGATATTCCTTCAGTCTGTTACACATTTAATGCTCCTCTTTACTGGCTCTCCTCCAGGTTTCCTTGAAAGACCAGATTAAGCTTTAAACCTCCAATCATTGCTGTCAATACACATTGACAGTTATTCTACGCAGGGCCGTGTGCGCTGAATGCCAAAACACAGAGGGAACTTAACTTTCAGACAAATCCCATTTGGGGATGTGAAAGAAAGATCTCTTATTGTGTCGGACATGCAGCAGTGTTTATTCTCCGCAATAACTTTCCCCCCATCCCCCCTAAATCTGTTTAAAAGAGCACACCATATTGCTGTGATGGGATTATCAAATTCAGAAATGATGACATCACAGACATTTTAATCGTTCCTTCTACGGTGACAGTTTGGAGACGTTCTTACCCTCTAGCCCTCCAGGATGTCTCATATTCCAGCTTGACCTCAGATGAACTACAGTCATTTCAGAACTCCTAATCTCCTAATCCCCTTACTATAGCCCCCAACGGTTGTCTTCCAACGTTTGACACTTGATGCACTTGACACGGAGGTCAAGCAATTGGCTCAATTGCTCATTCTCCTACTGTTATGTTAAATGGACGAGACTGGGGCTTTAGTCCTGCTAGCCAATGTAGTATAATAGTGATAGCATAAATCATTCAGTCTAACAACAGAGGGGGCCTGGAAGAGAGAGGCTTTCCTCTCCCCCTCTAACCACCTGTATTGATTCTTCCAGGCCTCCCTGTGAGGATGCTCCACCCAGGCCAGCAGGCTCTTACCTATGAATGATTCATGGAGCAGCAAAGCGTGGAGATGAATTCGAAATGAGGAACTATTTTTCTGAATAAAAGAGGAAACGTTTTAGGAAAACTGTCAGGGTGAGATTAGCTAGTGGGGCCAGGCAGTAGGGGAGCTCTCAGCTCTCTACTACTACTCAGTGTTGTTGGTACACCTTTAGAAAAAAGGGTTACAAAAGGGTTCTTCGGCTCTCCCCATAGGATAACCTTTTTTGGTTCCAGGTAGAACCCTCTGTAGAAAGGGTTCTTCATGGAACCCAAAAGGGTTCTACCTGCAACAAAAAAGGGTTCTTCAAATGGTTCTCCTATGGGACAGCCGAAGAACCCTTTAAGGTTCTAGATAGCACCTTTTTTTCTAAGAGTGTGCTGACAGTGGCTACATTATGTTTTCTCAGTGTTCTCTTGATGCTGACTTATGGGTGCTGTTGTTGTTGGATAGCATGGGAGACACATAGCAGGATCTGATTATTAAACTTGTTGGTTCCGGTTGGTTGCTTTGACGCGTCCATTATGCCAGGTTGCCAGGTCAAATAAAGGAACTCTCTTCACTCGAGGAATGAGGACTTGAGATATAATTCCATCAGGTTTACTGTACTGTAGACCTACCGATTGCCTCAACAGGCTTTGTAGTGTTAATGTCCCATTATGTGAACTGCCGAGCTGAAGTGTTGCACTCTACAGCCTCTCCTCTTGAGTTATCATTTACATTTAGTTTAGTCAATCACTCTTAGTCCCTAAGGCTTGGTATTTTCATAAAGTGAGCCCTTACGCAAGGCTGGCTGCAAAACCTGGACTGGAGCAAAATGCCCTGGCTCCCTGTTCTGTGTTTGATCTGGTTCAGTCAGGAGAATAGTTAATACAGCTGTACAGCATAGCAACAGATTGTGATTGTTGTGTATATCACTGATCAGCTGTCCCTTTCCCCTCCACACAGTTCTGCTGTTTCCCTTTGGGCCGTGTAGCATTATAACATCCCTGTTCATGTTAATCTTAAGTAAGTGACGGCATCCCACTGGGCACAGACGTCAATTCAACGTCTATTCCACGTTGGTTCAAGGTAATTTCATTGAAATGACGTGGAAACAACGTTGATTCAACAAGTGTGTGCCCAGTGGGATGGTCGTTAATCAAGAAGGAAGGGAAGGCGGCCACAGCTCATGAGGGTTATCGAAACACTGGTCACTGATGCTGAACACTAGTGGCAGAGCTAACGTACGGCGAGGGGGTATCTTGACAAACAGGACGTGAAGGATATCTCTCTCTCTCTCGTCTTCCCCTGTCCTCTCTGATGTGATGTCCGTATGATAAAGCCATGTGTTCTTTCTGATAGAATAGATATTCAAGACTGTTTGCTAATGGGGGGCTTGTTGTGTGAAGGAGTTATTGCGTAAAGATGTGCCCCTACTATGACCCCATGGTACGAGGCGCTA
Source organism: Coregonus lavaretus (assembly GCF_964263955.1). Classification (NCBI taxonomy): domain Eukaryota; kingdom Metazoa; phylum Chordata; class Actinopteri; order Salmoniformes; family Salmonidae; genus Coregonus; species Coregonus lavaretus. The sequence continues at coordinate 44,184,125 of NC_139992.1, read as the reverse complement.
GCTGCTCAATGTGCAAATGAACAGTGATATGAGTGGCACTCGAGTCTGAAGGCATCTCTATACTGCTGTGCTTCACCACCTCTACTCACATTCCTTTCTATCTCATTCTCGCCATATTTGTCAAGTCAGACATACATTATATATACAAAAGTATGTGGACACACCTTCAAATTAGTGGATTTGGCTATTTCAGCCACACCCGTTGCTGACAGGTGTATAAAATCGAGCACACAGCCATGCAATCTCCATAGACAAACATTGGCAGTAGAATGGCCTTACTGAAGAGCTCAGTGACATTCAACGTGGCACCATCATAGGATGCTACCTTTCCCAACAAGTCAGTTTGTCACATTTCTGACCTGCTAGAGCTGCCCTGGTCAACTGTAAGTGATGTTATTGTGAAGTGGAAACGTCTAGGAGCAACAACGGTTCAGCCGCGAAGTGGTAGGCCACACAAGTTCACAGAACGGGACCACGAGGGCTGAAGCGTGTAGCGTGTAAAAATCATCTGTCCTCGGTTGCATCACTCACTACCAAGTTCCAAACTGCTTCTGGAAGCAATGTCAGCACAATAACTGTTCGTCAGGAGCTTCATGAAATGGGTGTCCATGGCTGAGCAGCCGCACACAAGCCTAAGATCAAAATGCGCAATGCCAAGCGCCGGCTGGAGCGGTGTAAAGCTCGCCGCCATTGGACTCTGGAGCAATGGAAACACGTTCTCTGGAGTGATGAATCACGCTTCACCATCTGGCAGTCCAACGGACGAATCAGGGTTTGGCGGATGCCAGGAGAACGCTACCTGCCCCAATGCATAGTGACAACTGTAAAGTTTGGTTGAGTAGGAATAATGATCTGGGGCTGTTTTTCATGGTTCGGGCTAGGCCCCTTAGTTCCAGTGAAGGAAAATCTTAATGCTACAGCATACAATGACGTTCTAGACGAATCTGTGCTTCCAACTTTGTGGCAACAGTTTGGGGAAGGCTCTTTCCTGTTTCTGCATGACAATGCCCCTGTGCACAAAGTGAGGTCCATTCAGAAATGGTTTGTCAAGATCGGTGTGGAAGAACTTGACTGGCCTGCACAGAGCCCTGACCTCAACCCCATTGAACACCTTTGGGATGAATTGGAAGTCCCCGCAGCAATGTTCCAACATCTAGTGGAAAGCCTTCCCAGAAGAGTGGAGGCTGTTATAGCAGCAAAGGGGGAACCAACTCCATATTAATGCCCATGATTTTGGAATGAGATGTTTGACGAACAGGTGTCCACATACTTTTGGTCATGTAGTGTACATTTGCCAATTTGGCTTGGTTAAAATGGGTCCATAGTTATAGAATTTTTAGCACTTACAGCTCCTTTTCAATTTCCGAGCCCCTTCCTAACAGACACTGCTGGATTGCTTGATAATGGTGACAACTGACCCAAAACCAGTACAGTTGATGCTCATTACCAATTAACTGTTTTAGTGACTGATGAGTATATGGATTTGAGTATCCCAGTATGGACAAAACCACCATTGTTAATGTAATATACAGAGACTGGGGGTGGGTGGGAGTCAGGGTTACAGGGGGTCAGTGGCAATGTCCCCTCTAAGCTGCTTGTGTGCACGGCTGCGCACTTCCTCCAGGACTGCTGCGCAGAAGAAATGCCATGCCTCGCAAAGACGCAAGATTGAACTTCACTGAGTTCTGCTCATTAGTTTGCACCAGTGGCAATTTTAGCATGTCAATCTTGGTGGGGCAAACTAAAATAAAATGTGGGGAATGCATGCCAGAAAAGCCACTACACAACAGAACACTAAACAATACATTAATTGCACTATAACGGGGACAAACAGTGCCCACAAACTGTTAGAGCCTACATAAAGCTGTCCCAACAGCAGAGTCCCAACAACAGTCCCAACACCTTACCACTGCTACACCTAGCTATTAGCGGAGCCTTGTCTGGCAGCAAAACAGTTCATTCAGCCTCATTTACTGCCTTAAAAAAAAACATAGCTGATATGGCTGATTTGCTTAAACAAATGTGGTTTCTGCTGACAATTGAGATGTACAAACTATGGCATAAGGGGACTACGAGCAGATAAGAGGCAATCCGTAATTTCGATAAAGATATTAATGAGCGAGCTAGGACGGACGTAGTCAATATAATTATTTGTTCAGCACTTTTGAAATGGACAGTGACAGAATTCAGAACATGGGCCGTTCTTACAGTATTCTCCCTGTACACCAAGTCAGAACCGTAGGATAACTAAAGGGGGCATATTAGCAGACAATGAAAGCTCTTACAATATTCGATGATTACATTTCTCTAAAACAGGCTATAGGCTACATAGATTGTCGTCTTGATTCATGATGATGACTGCTAGCTTGCTAACTAAGAGTTTGAAAGAAATGTTGACATCAGTCCAATCAAAGCTACTGTAGCTATAACGTGATTTGACATCATTTTATCTGTGGCCAACAGGGGCGGTGTGTTCAATAGGGCGATATGGGCGACGCACTGCCAAACGGGAAAAGGAAGGGATTTTTTTTCTAATCAATTATATCACGGCAACAGTAGTTATCAGTGTTGTAATCTAGACGTCTGATCTGCCACAGTGCCACTAAATGTCCAATCAGGCTAAAGTCGTGCTTCAAATGGCCCCCCCCCCCTTTTGGGGCGATTTCAGTCAGGTTGAAAATCGCCCAGAAGTCTGTCATAGACTCCCATGTAAAATCTATTTTTTTCAAATATCAGAGCTTTCAATACAATCTCTATGGGTTTCTGAGGGCTTGCACTTACGCGCTTTCGTCATACGTAACATAACCATGAACGTAACTAAGAAAAGAGCGGGTAGCCTCATCAATCAATTCACGTACTACTATCAAGATGGCTATAGCGTTCAGTGCAACTCGATTGTCTCTTTGAAATAAGTTACTTTTTGTCGGCGAACAAATGAAGATAAATTGGCAACGAAACAATTAGGACCTCCCAGACCAAATTTAATAATTCAACAGGTTTCTACTAAAGGGGGGAAGTCCTACACCCGAGGATTTTCAAAAAATTGGTACGAACGAAAAACCTGGCTAGCAGGCTGCGATGTAGCTAATGCAGTCTTCTGCTACCCCCTGCTTACTCTTTCACCCTGAAGGCGGCACGGCAGACAGCACCGCTTGGACAGCGACTGGTGTGTAACGGACATGCACCATCTTTCAGGAAAGATTAAGAAACATGAGCTGTCAAAGACCCACATGGATAGCTGTTTGAGATTGTCTGCTTTGGGGAGAGTGAACATTCCCACTCAACTGGATGAGGGATACAGGCTAGCTGTCCGCCGCCACAACGATGAGGTTAGTGTTGATAATCACAAGTTTACTGGAGAACTGAAACTGACAAGGCTGACAAGATAGGACCCTTTTGTCCATTGTTATTGGATAGGAACAGAACTTATAACCAGCTCCTGACCTAAATAGATCTTAGCACAACATTTTACTCAACATATCATATTCCATATTCACTATAACAAATATATTTACTACGACATTAGCAAGAACCGCCACATCCTCAGCCGGCTAATCCAGTGTGTGAAGTTTTGCGGAGTGTTTGAGTTAGCTTTGCGAGGCAAAGATGAAACTGAGGGCTCCACCAACCCTGGTAAGCCAACACTTTTGAGATCAGTCAATAAATGCTTCTGGTATTGACTTATATGCTGCCCCTGTCTTCATGTTGTTGCTGGACATATCTTTTTTAAAATGTGTGTAGGTCACCTAAATCATCAGAAAAATTGCCCCCCCTGAGAATTTTTTCAGGAGCCGCCACTGGTGGCCAATGACCTTGAGCCTTCTTGGATGGGCACTTCTAATGTAACTTTATGGCAGCACCCAAGGGGCATGAATTTTCGAGCTCTACCCTTAGATTTTTCCGCAAAGAAGTGTCCTTTGAGTGACAGAACACTGAGCCAATCACAGCGCAACCAGAGAACATTACCAACCCCTACACTCCATATTTTCTGCACCACCAGGCTAAAACACCTGCATTTTGGAGCTGCCTTACTCAAGAAAGCTAAAATGAATCCACGTTTGTATGCGGCTTTATTAATTCAATTATGTTTAGTTTTTTTCTACATTGTTTGCAAACTGATATGTGACACATTAATGCCAAAATAACATGCAAAACAGAAGAAAAAAAAGCTAAACAGGTGGCGCAGAGCCCTGAATGACGGGTCGCCACTGGTTTGCACTATTAGATCATCGTTTTTTCTGTGATCGAATCAACATAATATCAGCCATTTTGCAATGCAACAAACCAAAACAAATCTAACTTAGCAAGATTGAGTCTGTGATTTTGTTTTAGGCAGAGCCAGACCAGAGCGCAATGGAGTAGAATTATATTGGCGGGGTAGCCCATGAGCGGTCTTTCAATCACCCGCGAGTGAATCCACTTTTGAGATCAGTTCAGATCAGAGTGCAGAGCCGCAGGTGTCCACATTTGTTTATATTCTTTGCTAGTTAACGAGTTATTAGCCCAGTTATAGATAAGTATAGGTCAGCAATGGGGAGTTACTGCTTCCTACAAGAGCACAAAACATGTCGGCTACATTTCAAGCAGTCTTTGAAAAGCCAGTCAGGTAAAAAGCTTAGGTCTTAATTAAAGGGGCAGTGTTTTATTTTGAGACAGGCTTGAATATGCAAATAAGCCAATAGGCAGAGGGGTAGCCTACATTGTCTAATTCTCTGTATGGTAATAATAATGTGTTTTATTTTGTAAAGTGGTTTCTTGCATCATACAACACAATATATTGCAATTTACAGTTAGCTATTTGGCTCATAGTGTTGACTGAGTAAAAAATCATTAATTAATGTCAAGCCCTTCATAAAAGTCTCATGCAATGTAGGCCTGCATTGAACACCATATATAGGCTACTGTAGGCTATATCATAGAAATCAAAAGCTATTTTCATGTGAAAATGTTATGGGATTGGCTCCATTGGTTTTGTTGGTAGTGTCACGTTCGTTGACGAACGAGAAGGACCAAGGCGCAGCGTGATATGCATACATGTTTATTTATATTGAATAAACACCACGACAAAACAACAAATGAAACGTGAAGTCCAAGGTAGACAAACAACATACCTCACACAGAACAAGATCCCACAACTAACTCGTGCCAAAAGGCTGCCTAAGTATTTTGCCCCCAATCAGAGACAACGAGCGACAGCTGCCTCTGATTGGGAACCACACCGGCCAACATAGAAATAGACATACTAGAACATCAACCTAGAAATATACAACATAGAACATACACACCCTGACTCAACATATACGAGTCCCTTGAGTCAGGGCGTGACAGGTAGGCCTACATTATGTTCAAATAGCCACAACAGCCTATTGGCTACTGTCTAAAACGTTAAGGGTACAGCCTCAGTGTTCACTGTAAACACACGCCGGAAGTTACACACATTTCTCACAATGTTCAAGTGTCCGCTCACAAGACCTAAAATTTGAGGGAACATTGGGTGTAAATTCACATGAATGAGGCTGACCCTGTCCCTGGACAAATGCCACTGTGGGTATTTGGGTGCCTGGGCCGGTGTGATTAAGAGGGAATTGATCAGTGTCTTACAAGGCATCACTGTCCCTTTCATCTGTGTCACCAGACCTGGGGACAGCAGCACCAGGCCACTCTGGAAACACCACGTGGTACCAGCTCTGCAAAGGGAATGAATGGGAAAAGGTATTTGAAGCTCCCAAAGTCATTATTGTCCCAGGATTCTCAATCAGCATTACCAATTAGGAATTACACATTTTGCCCTAGGATTTGTAAGGCTGTTATTCCTGATTGAGGATGGGTATGTGGTGGATTGTGTTGGGAATAACCCTGTCTTTATTCAAATGCAATCTATCGGTTCTTGGCATTTACTTGGCTTTAGAATAAACTTGGCATTTGCTTCAGACAGACTGCTAATTGTTGTTGTAGAAAGCATTTGTTGATGTAATTGCCTTAGATAGTAGTAGTACAACACCCTTTATGCCATGTTTTTGTACAGAGTACCTCTTCAGTACACAGGGGGCTTGAAGGAGTAATGGGTTGTCCTGATCCAGCCGGATCCACCCAGAGGGATGTTCTCTAACTCTCCCCTGGCCCGATTGATTCCTATTAACAGTTAAATAGTGTCTCCCCCTCTCCTCCTCCCCACCCTCCCACGTCCTCCCCTATCCCTTGTAATCACACAGGTGAGATAACCCATGAGGGGGAGGAAGGGGAAGAAGAGGGAGAGGGGGAGGCAGAGCGAGTGGGATGGAAGTGTCTCCTATGGATGAAGGAAGGACCAAATGAAAAGTCTCCTTTCTGTGTGTGTGTGTGTGTGTGTGTGTTAGAGGGCTAGATTAAAATGTTGCCGGGGTGAAAGCGTCAATGGACGAATGGTGAGATTGCAGCACGTTGGGGAGCATTATGAGAAAGAAGGAGTTATTCCAACCTGTCCTCATTACTGGCCCTGGTCTCAATGGACACACACACACACACATACACACACACACACACACACACACACACACACACACACACACACATAAACACATACACATACAGACAGAGGCTAGGGGAGAGGGATTCTCATCACCATTAGGAGACCCTACTCATAGATGTTCTGTCGCTACATTGTTTGACAGAGGGGTAGAGGGTCCTCTCTGTACACTTGGTTTGGCTGGCTGTGGACTGTAACGTGGTGCTAATGTTGCATGTACACATCAAACTGCTTCGACAGCACTGGCTCCAGCTCGCATGCCACACGCCACCGCTGTCATCCTCCTCCTAATTGTATTTTTCGTCTGAATTACCATGCCCATTGGGAGTTTATGATTTGCGATGTGCTTTTTCACTGAATATGTTTAGCTCAATGGGGTGTACACATGCTGAAGGATAGCTGAGGTGGCATAGTTAATAGCCTAGATCAGACACCAAACACAATGCCCTAAAAACACAGTGATATTTTTTGGTCGCTCTGCTCGAACAACAAACCCTGCTGGGTTGCCAGGTCTGGGAGTCATGGCAACCCAGTGGTTAATTTCCCCAATTTGTCAAACTCAGGTCCCTCTTTTGCAGGGGCAGGCAGTGAGTGGGGAGGCTGGGGTTTGGGCTGGGTGGTGATGGAGTGGATGTGGCAGTACAGAACTTACTCCTAGACAGTAATCTGGAGCCTGAGTGGCTGTCAGTTCCTTGGCACGACCTGCTATGAGAGCTCTGAATACAGGGAGGATGGACACACACACACACACTGCATGGTGGGTAAAATAATACTGAGACCCGCAGAAAATGGAACATTGGAGAGACAAAGGAATCAGACTAGTTTCTGTTTGTCTCATATGAGAGTGATGAAGGATTATCTTCAGGAATGTTGCTTAATGTACACAACAGAAACTTCAATGTTTTACCATAATAATCCTTCTGTGTGTTTCACTGTGTGTGTGTGTGTGTGTGTGTGTGTGTGTGTGTGTGTCTGTCTTTCTGTCTGTCTGTGAGTTTGTCTGTGTGTGTGTGTATGCGTGTGCGCGCATGAGTGTGTGTGTGGTAATCAGGTAAACCCTTTGCCTCTCTAGATCCAGGGAAGTCAGATTATTCATGGCCTGTTGAGATAAACCATGTATTACCAGCACACTAGCACCACAACCTTACATTATTGATAAGACAATATCTCTCATCCCACTGGCTGAATTACTACTACTGGCCTGGGGCTCTGGACTGGACCTGAGCTCCTCTGATTGGATGGCCTGGAGATGACTAGGTAGCCTGGTCCCAGGTCTGTTTGTGCTCTTATGGTCGTTGGCATTGACAATGACAAAGAGTAGGCAAGACAGCACAAATAGATCTGGGACCGGGGTTTGGGGTATTTGTGGAGCTGTAGCTGCTTCCATTCTGTAGTATCTATACTGTTCTCCATGTATTTTAGCATTTGTGTATCTTAATATAATCTCAATGTATTTCTACAAAGGATTGTTTTCTTCCTGATGTAATTGTAGGTCTGTTTTGCATCTATGTGCTACTGAGTCACAGTTTCAGCAGGGGTCCTTATGCCTGAGGTGTCTTACTGATTAGCCTTCCCATTAATGCTATAAACTTGACCAATCTTCAGAAGACTTAATCAGCCTGTGTGTTATTTAGACTCCTGCTGAGAGGGCTACATTTATACTGCTGATGGGATTTTAGTTCCACTGGAGGGGAACGGAAGTTCGAGGAATGCCATGATGATGCCGAAAAAACACATCAGTTTACGCATATTTGTAGTTTGTTCTTCATTTGTTTGTTTGTTTGTTTGTTAATTCATTCATTCATTCATTCATTCATCCGTTCATTCATTTATTTGATTTATTTCTCCCATCCTCTGAGTTACCTGAAGATACTGTTCATTCCCCCACCCTAATCACCAGATCCACCTTGAGACCGACCTGTCTGTTCCCTCTGGACAGACTTATTCCTCCTCCTAGTCCTGCGAGATGTCCTCCTTCCACAGACCTCCCTGCAGCCAGACCCCTCACTCCTCATCTCCTCTATGCTACACTTCCTCTGCACTCCCACTGAGAAAGCCTTAGAAAGCCCACCACATTCTATATTCTATACACGGTCCATCTCAGCCCAGACTTGCCCTCGTGATAGAGAGATGGGTGGATGCATAGGAGATCCCTCCTTTGCAGTGCATGAGAAACGCAGGTGAAAGGAATCCCAATTGTCATTGCCCCCATAAACCTCTCCTGAGTCTCCTCCAGACTCATCAATCAGCTGTCATCTGCACAGAATTATAAGGAACCTTGAGAGGAAGCTTACATCCATTAGACGTAGCCAGCATTCTTGGGGCTGCCGCAAGATTCATTACATATTGGAAACATTGGATGTATGATGTTTCTTGCCCCTGTCTTAGTCTTAGTGACGGACCATGAGGTTAAATTCAGAGGAGGAGGGAGTGCAGTTGGTTTCTCCTCTCTTTTGTTTTGGCCCTTCCTCACCTCAGAAAGGCTTCTGGGAATTCACATGACTGCATCCTCCATTTAGAGCAGACAGACAGTAAGACAGACAGACAGACAGACAGAGGAGTCTGGAGGATGCGTCTCACCTGTCTAGACAGGGATAGGGAGGCTTGGCCAGGAGCCAGTCCTTGGAACTCCAACATCCTCATTTTATTTCCCTGTGTGTTCAGCTGAGATTCTAATGGTGAATCCCCCAGCCGACCAGGGGGAGAGGAGAAGATCTGTCTGGCGGCACAGGCCCCAAGCTGAGCTCTGGTCCATTTGGTCCATGGACAGAGAACAGTAGCCATGAGTGGGCGATTGGAGGCCGGCGGGCCCAGTGTGTCTGTTACAGTGGCAGAGCAGAGAGAGCCTCTTAAAGTGGTCCATAGGGGAACAGTGTGGGGCCACGTTAAGTGCACATGAATGGGCCATTTTGTCAGGCGTCCCTGGAAAGCTTGACAGGCCAATGTTGTCTGGGCATAGTCAGTGGGAATGGTTCATTCTTCTTCATCAGGACAATAGAGGCTGGCTGCATATCTACATGAAATGCAGAAATGCAGACAGGCAGCTCAGATTGTCTGTGGAGTGTTTCTGTGGTTAAAATGATGCAATGACACATAGGGTTACATGCACACATGCACACGCACATGCACACATACATATATTTTTAAAGCAGATTTTAAAAACAGACATATTTTATACTTATTTACACTCCACATGCATGCATCAACAATCTGGTTTATTTCTTTATAATAGCATATAATTTAAACCCTGTTTAAGAGCAAACAGATAGTCTCTCCCTGTGTCCCTGAGGTGGGCGGGGTGTATCTGTGATGTCGTAAGAGCCTGACTCAGAGCTCAGGGGCGGTTTGCACGACGACAGCACGGCGACGACAGCCCAACCAGAGCTCACTCTATGTGCGACCTGTGATTAATTCACACACCAGTAATCAACACTGGCTATAGCTCACTCTCTGTTTGTGATGTTTGCCTCGCTACCATCTGTGTCTAAATACTGTTGATTCACCCTCTTACTCACTTGGCTCTTAAACAGTCCATTTCAGTTTAGTGGAACTATGTTGTTCTGTGCTTGTGATTGATACTTACTCATGTGTCTCCTGTACTTCATGACCACTTAGCAGTAGCATCTGCTGTTGTTTCCAGACACACCTCCCTCCGGTGTGTCATTGATTGTTATAGATCATTTAAAATATCACACCTGTCCTTAAATAATGCACATCCTGCTCAATAACTGGAGAGTCCAGCAGCAAATAACTCCCTTTTCATGAAAATGGCAATCTCCCTCTAAAGGTTGGTTCCTGCCCTCCCAGTGTAAATATTAGTCATGCAGGTTTCAACGCAGAGATATGATTGCATTCAGGCAGCTGACACTGGGGCCTCAGTGAGAGTGCCACCGCCCTTGCGTGCGTGTGTGTGTGTGTGTGGGGGGGGGGGGGGGATGGACGTGCGAGGCATGCTCCCTACCCGCTGACCAGGCTTCATTAACAGCTGCTCCTCAGTAAGGCATCGGCACCGCTGGATCAGTTGCCTGGCAACTGAGACCCTCCGTGACCAATCAGAGGGCGGATGGATGCAACAGGAGTTGTTCTCACTAGACACATGCAAGAAGAATGAGATCTCTTCCAATTTCAATAGATTTTGCCTCTGTCACTCACTTCCAGGGCAGCGGGCCAGGCAGAGCAGGAGCAGAGCAGTGGCAGAGACGACAGCACCATTTGAGGAACAAAGTCATGTTAATTCAGCTGTTTGGAGGGATTCTCACACATTGCTGCTGTCACAAGCGCTCACTCTGCCTCGACAAACAAATCGGCAGCAAACAGACCAGACGTATTAAAGGGTGATGAAAAGACAAATCCCACTCCTCCTCTCCTCTCTGGAATGGGGTCAAATATGTGAGACATGCACACTGTATGGAACGACAAAACAAGAGGAAGTGCTGATGCAAGTTTGTCTTTACGCTATCCCTGTCGTTTATATTCACCGGAGACTTCTAGTAATAAATAAATGACGGCGGCCATTTGCATAAGATGGGGCCGGCGAAGATAGGACAGTAAAGAAAGGTCCATTAGAGCCACCCTCTGAGTCATTTTAAAACATGGCCGCCGCCCAAATTGTTGGGGAGGAGGAACACGGCTAATACATCATAATACATCTCTCTCTCTCTCTCTCTCTCTTTTTTTTATTCTCATGCTGTTCAGATAAACGAAGTGTTGCTTACATGAAACTGCTACAGACACATGATCTTGTTCAGCTAGTTAGAGAGGACACTTTACACCATGCACCAGCACAGTGTGTATGATCAGAAGTGAGATACCATGTCCAGCATACAGTGAGGGAAAAAAGTATTTGATCCCCTGCTGATTTTGTACGTTTGCCCACTGACAAAGAAATGATCAGTCTATAATTTTAATGGTAGGTTTATTTGAACAGTGAGAGACAGAATAACAACAAAAAAATCCAGAAAAACGCATGTCAAAAATGTTAAAAATTGATTTGCATTTTAATGAGGGAAATAAGTATTTGACCCCCTCTCAATCAGAAATATTTCTGGCTCCCAGGTGTCTTTTATACAGGTAACGAGCTGAGATTAGGAGCACACTCTTAAAGGGAGTGCTCCTAATCTCAGTTAGTTACCTGTATAAAAGACACCTGTCCACAGAAGCAATCAATCAATCAGATTCCAAACTCTCCACCATGGCCAAGACCAAAGAGCTCTCCAAGGATGTCAGGGACAAGATTGTAGACCTACACAAGGCTGGAATGGGCTACAAGACCATCGTCAAGCAGCTTGGTGAGAAGGTGACAACAGTTGGTGCGATTATTCGCAAATGGAAGAAACACAAAAGCACTGTCAAACTCCCTCGGCCTGGGGCTCCATGCAAAATCTCACCTCGTGGAGTTGCAATGATCATGAGAACGGTGAGGAATCGCCCAGAACTACACGGGAGGATCTTGTCAATGATCTCAAGGCAGCTGGACCATAGTCACCAAGAAAACAATTGGTAACACACTACGCCGTGAAGGACTGAAATCCTGCAGCGCCCGCAAGGTCCCCCTGCTCAAGAAAGCACATATACAGGCCCGTCTGAAGTTTGCCAATGAACATCTGAATGATTCAGAGGAGAACTGGGTGAAAGTTTTGTGGTCAGATGAGACCAAAATCGAGCTCTTTGGCATCAACTCAACTCGCTGTGTTTGGAGGAGGAGGAATGCTGCCTATGACCCCAAGAACACCATCCCCACCGTCAAACATGGAGGTGGAAACATTATGCTTTGGGGGTGTTTTTCTGCTAAGGGGACAGGACAACTTCACCGCATCAAAGGAACGATGGACGGGGCCATGTACCGTCAAATCTTGGGTGAGATCCTCCTTCCCTCAGCCAGGGCATTGAAAATAGGTCGTGGATGGGTATTCCAGCATGACAATGACCCAAAACACACGGCCAAGGCAACAAAGGAGTGGCTCAAGAATAAGCACATTAAGGTCCTGGAGTGGCCTAGTCAGTCTCCAGACCTTAATCCCATAGAAAATCTTTGGAGGAAGCTGAAGGTTCGAGTTGCCAAACGTCAGCCTCGAAACCTTAATGACTTGGAGAAGATCTGCAAAGAGGAGTGGGACAAAATGCCTCCTGAGATGTGTGCAAACCTGGTGGCCAACTACAAGAAACGTCTGACCTCTGTGATTGCCAACAAGGGTTTTGCCACCAAGTACTAAGTCATGTTTTGCAGAGGGGTCAAATACTTATTTCCCTCATTAAAATGCAAATAAATTTATAACATTTTTGACATGCGTTTTTCTGGATTGTTTTGTTGTTATTCTGTCTCTCACTGTTCAAATAAACCTACCATTAAAATTATAGACTTATCATGTCTTTGTCAGTGGGCAAACGTACAAAATCAGCAGGGGATCAAATACTTTTTTCCCTCACTGTATCTACCACTCTGTCTCCAGCAGTTTTTCCTAGATCAGTGTTCCTTCACACAAGTTTCTCTTACACACACTGTCTATTCCATACTGTGACGTGCTGCTGTGTTCTATAAAAACATCTATCACAACAAGCCAGTAGAAAAGGACTGAGCCACGAGATGAAAGCCTCCTAGCTTTTATCTGAGATAAAAGTTTATTCTCTCGGCTGCTTGTGTGTTTCTGAGGATGTTTGTGTTGTGTGTTGTTGTCCGACTCAAGCAGACATTAAGGTGGCCACGCTGCAGTTTGATCAGCTCTTTGGTGCTTCTGAAAGAAATGTTTACCTCCAGCTCACATCTCCAAATGCATCTGGTGAGATTGCAATCATCCGACTGATGACGAGACAACAAGCGATGACGAGACAACAAAATCCTGCCAGGTTTTTTTTCTTCAGAGTTTTACTCAAAACTGAGGGATGAAATTAAGAAAAATAGCTTTTCCCTAAATGTGTTATTTATCCTCCATATACTGTAGATCTGTTCATGTCTCAGTGTTTTCTGGTAATGCCTAGAGCATGTTGATACGTACAGTTGAAGTCGGAAGTTTACATACACTTAGGTTGGAGTCATTAAAACTCGTTTTTCAACCACTCCACAAATTTCTTGTTAACAAACTATAGTTTTGACAAGTTGATTAGGACATCTACTTTGTGCATGACACAAGTAATTTTTCCAACAATTGTTTACAGACAGATTATTTCACTTATAATTCACTGTATCACAATTCCAGTGGGTCAGAAGTTTACATACACTAAGTTGACTGTGCCTTTAAACAGCTTGGAAAATTCCAGAAGATGATGTCATGGCTTTAGAAGCTTCTGATAGGCTAAGTGACATCATTTGAGTCAATTGGAGGTGTACCTGTGGATGTATTTCAAGGCCTACCTTCAAACTCAGTGCCTCTTTCCTTGACATCATGGGAAAATCAAAAGAAATCAGCCAAGACCTCAGAAAAAATATTGTAGACCTCCACAAGTCTGGTTTATCCTTGGGAGCAATTTCCAAATGCCTGAAGGTACCACGTTCATCTGTACAAACAATAGTACGCAAGTATAAACACCATGGGACCACGTAGCCGTCATACCGCTCAGGAAGGAGACACATTCTGTCTCCTAGAGATGAACGTACTTTGGTGCGAAAAGTGTAAATCAATCCCAGAACAACAGCAAAGGACCTTATGAAGTTGCTGGAGGAAACAGGTACAAAAGTATCTATATCCACAGTAAAACGAGTCCTATATCGACATAACTTGAAAAGCCGCTCAGCAAGGAAGAAGCTACTGCTCCAAAACCGCCATAGAAAAGCCAGACTACGGTTTGCAACTGAACATGGGGACAAAGATCGTACTTTTTGGAGAAATGTCCTCTGGTCTGATGAAACAAAAATATAATTGTTTGGCCATAATGACCATCATTATGTTTGGAGAAAAAAGGGGGTCACTTGCAAGCCGAAGAACACCATCCCAACCGTGAAGCACGGGAGTGGCAGCATCATGCTGTGGGGGTGCTTTGCTGCAGGAGGGACGTGTGCACTTCACAAAATAGATGGCATCATGAGGAAGGAAAATTATGTGGATATATTGAAGCAACATCTCAAGACATCAGTCAGGAAGTTAAAGCTTGGTCGCAAATGGGTCTTCCAAATGGACAATGACCCCAAGCATACTTCCAAAGTTGTGGCAAAATGGCTTAAGGACAACAAAGTCAAGGTATTGGAGTGGCTATCACAAAACCCTGACCTCAATCCTATAGAAAATGTGTGGGCAGAACTGAAAAAGCGTGTGCGAGCAAGGAGGCCTACAAACCTGACTCAGTTACACCAGCTCCGTCAGGAGGAATGGGCCAAAATTCACCCAACTTATTGTGGGAAGCTTGTTGAAGGCTACCCAAAACGTTTGACCCAAGTTAAACAATTTAAAGTCAATGCTACCAAATACTAATTGAGTGTATGTAAACTTCTGACCCACTGGGAATGTGATGAAAGAAATAAAAGCTGAAATAAATCATTCTCTCTACTATTATTCTGACATTTCACATTCTTAAAACAGTGGTGATCCTAACTGACCTAAGACAGGGAATTTTTACTAGGATTAAATGTCAGGAATTGTGAAAAACTGTGTTTAAATGTATTTGGCTAAGGTGTATGTAAACTTCCGACTTCAACTGTAACAGGCCTACAATGCCTGGTCTTTCCCCACTGAAATGAAAATATAACTGCTTTGAAATATTGTACTTACTGGTAGTTATATTCCTTTGTGACAATGTAACAATCATAACACCAGTATATACAACTTGATCTGCAATAGATGCTGATGGTGCACACTGGACCATGTCTGGGGGTGCTGTCTCTGCGTCTACAGGCTAACCCTGATCTATGCTCTCCTATCCCCACAGCTCCCTCCCTCTCTCTCTCTCTCCCTCCCTCTCTCCTTCCCTCCTTCCCTTGCTCTGCCACAAAAAGTCAATTGGATATCCAATAGCAGCAAGGCACACTCAATTAATATTTAACTGCAACAGCGGTGGCGCTTGTCTCTCGGTCCATGTGATGAATAGCACGGTGACACCTGGGCCTGGACCTCAGCACAGACCCACAATGCATCACTCTACCCAGCCCAAGTAGGGGAAACATATTGGCCATTATCTTTTTCAGGCTGTCTCACTGGAAGACAATACTTCTTCTTTCTATCAAATTAGTTTAGATATCGTAGTAGATTCTCTCTCAATGTTCATTACAAGGATATTGAAAGATAAGAGACTGTGCTCCCTAGATTTGGCATTCATTGGAAAAGCTCTAGATGAAAACAATGTTGAATTATTGGCGTTTACAAATACAGTGTGTGCATTGAAATACGTTTGTATTTCCATTACCATTTGTAACACAGATCTACTCCATTTCCACTGTGTTCCATCTTGCAACATAAGATGATAAAACTCAATGTTCTATTCTCAGCTTCACTCCATTCTCTTCCAATCTAACCTGTGAGCATGTTGTTGACTCTATGGCATGGCTCTCCAACCCTATTCCCGGAGAGCTACTCTCCAGGAGTAGGTTTTCGCTCCAACCCTAATCTAGCACACCTGATTCTAATAACTAGCTGGTTGATAAACTGATCAGGTCAGTAACAACTGGGTTTGGAGTAAAAACCTACAGGAGGGTAGCTCTCCAGGAACAGGGTTAGAGAGCCCTGCTCTATGGTATACCTCACCTCTATGGTTATACCATTGAACAGATCTCTAAACATACAGTGGGGAGAACAAGTATTTGATACACTGCTGATTTTGCAGGTTTTCCTACTTACAAAGCATGTAGAGGTCTGTAATGTTTATCATAGGTACACTTCAACTGTGAGAGACGGAATCTAAAACAAAAATCCAGAAAATCACATTGTATGATTTTTAAGTAATTAATTTGCATTTTATTGCATGACATAAGTATTTGATACATCAGAAAAGCAGAACTTAATATTTGGTACAGAAACCTTTGTTTGCAATTACAGAGATCATACGTTTCCTGTAGGTCTTGACCAGGTTTGCACACACTGCTGCAGGGATTTTGGCCCACTCCTCCATACAGACCTTCTCCAGATCCTTCAGGTTTTGGGGCTGTCGCTGGGCAATACGGACTTTCAGCTCCCTCCAAAGATGTTCTATTGGGTTCAGGTCTGGAGACTGGCTAGGCCACTCCAGGACCTTGAGATGCTTCTTACGGAGCCACTCCTTAGTTGCCCTGGCTGTGTGTTTCGGATCGTTGTCATGCTGGAAGACCCAGCCACGACCCATCTTCAATGGTTTTACTGAGGGAAGGAGGTTGTTGGCCAAGATCTCACGATACATGGCCCCATCCATCCTCCCCTCAATACGGTGCAGTCGTCCTGTCCCCTTTGCAGAAAAGCATCCCCAAAGAATGATGTTTCCACCTCCATTCTTCACGGTTGGGATGGTGTTCTTGGGGTTGTACTCATCCTTCTTCTTCCTCCAAACGCGGCGAGTGGAGTTTAGACCAAAAAGCTCTATTTTTGTCTCATCAGACCACATGACCTTCTCCCATTCCTCCTCTGGATCATCCAGATGGTCATTGGCAAACTTCAGACGGGCCTGGACATGCGCTGGCTTGAGCAGGGGGACCTTGCGTGCGCTGCAGGATTTCATTCCATTCCATGGATTTTGTTTTAGATTCCGTCTCTCACAGTTGAAGTGTACCTATGATAAAAATTACAGACCTCTACATGCTTTGTAAGTAGGAAAACCTGCAAAATCGGCAGTGTATCAAATACTTGTTCTCCCCACTGTATCCCTGAACCATTTATGTGGACCCATTTTTGTATCCCATCCCCCATTTCCCCCTGACCCATACAGTACAGGGTCTGAGATGAGACGCTTCATCCAGAGGGGTTTTGTTGCCAAATGGAGCAAACTTGAGCTCTCACTAGAAGAGTGTGGAAAAAGCGGTTCTCATGGTCTTTTCACCTGTATGTGTTTCCATTGACACTGACCTGTATGTGTTTCCATTGACACTGACCTTTGTGTGTTTCCATTGACACTGACCTGTGTGGTACTAGCGCTCCCTGACACAGGTGTCTCTCCAATGAACTCCTTGCTGACAGTCGACAGCACCAATCTAATTCAGCCCTGGTTTGTGCCGCTCCTCCTCGGAGGAGAAGGAGAAGGTGTGGTGCTTGGTATGTCACAGTTAGCTGTAAGACAGTTCTGTTTCATTACTCTGCTACACCAAGTACAGCAGGAGCACGCTTCTCACACACATACATACAAACACACACACACACACACACACAACGTACTTCAGCTCGGAGCATGGTGATAATCAGGCACCGGGAAGAGAGATCATGTTATTATTCTATAGATTATAATAACTTTAGGACGCTGATTGTCTTTGCTCCCTGAGTGAGTGAGAAGGGCATTTTATGCATGGTTACAGTCTAATGAGGCCATATGAGAATGGGTGCTAGTCGGCCTGCTGTTTATTCAAACAATTAACCATCACAGCTAGACACAGATAAAAGATGAATGGGACTTTTCACTGCGCTACTTTGACTGTGCTGACATGGTTTGCAGTAAAGATGACACCATTCGTTTTTGGTAGAGGATTACATTTTAGAACTTAAACATGGCTATTGTTTTATCCGGAGTCTCTACTGTTTTGCGGCTAGCCGTGAACGTTAAGGAGGTAGAATGAATGAGGTTGTCCGAAAATGTCACCATTTATTGATGTAATAACATAATAATGATTTAGGGTCACACCCTGTAACCTAGGTCTAATCTGAACAACGCCATACAAATCATTTACAGTAGCATTAAGGCTATCCTTTCACATGGCCATGTTCACAAATGGAATGTTCTACTGCAATAGGCTGCCCTTATCCACAGATGAATGTGTTTTGATATAACTCTTACCACCCAATAGGGGTACCACAGCTAGTATATCTCTTCTGTGAATATGACCCCCATTTTTTTTACATAATCAAGTCTATTTTCCCTGAATGCTGAACACATTGGATTATTAGTGGGTGGGATGAGATATGTTAATGTGTAAAACTGTGAAATCTGATTGGCCACTCTCCTCTGTAGGAGCTTATTAAGCTCAATCACTCAGTGAGACTTAAGATCAGGGGATGAACTGAACCAGTCCCGTTTCCTCTTAATGAATGGATTTAAGACCTGCAGCTAATCTTTACACGCCCACCTATCATTTTCATGGGCTAATAATGACAGCACTAGCCTGGTTAACCCTGTCTGGTGAACACAGAATTTAGTCTGGTTTCACCAGCCTATGACAACACTACATTTGCACTTAATCTCCAACAAACACAACATCCAGTATGTTGGTTCACCTTTATAAGCATGCGTTCACACTGAAGCAGCTATCTAGGGTGGATCTATAATACTAGCCCTTTTCTCATTCAAGAGGTGTGTTTCTCAATCAGTACAGCCTTTCAGTGTTTGCCTGGGCAATAAAGCTGTTTATTGTAGGTTTATTGTGTCTTTGTTCACAGCCGTCCAGTGTGGAAGGCAATGGGTATTATGGTGTAATAATATTGCTTCCCTGGAGGGGTGGTACGGCGAGATAAAAGGATTTATCGGACTTCAGACACTTGTAATCCCTTTTTAGTCCCGTCTGTTGCTGACAGAGATTTGGTGCCCACCACCCCGCCCAAAACCTATCTCTGTTATCACTGCATCAAACGTGGTCCAACGCAGGGGCTCTGACCCCTCCTTCAGAAGCCAGGGTTAGAAGGCAAGGTTCAGACAGTAATACCTCTGGTGGCTCCAGCTCTGCACAGCCTGCTGTTGATATATGCCCATTTGTGTTTTATTAACCTGGATCGCCAGGCTAAATCATTGGAGGATTAGTGCTTTATTAACCTGGATCGCCAGGCTAAACCATTGGAGGATTTGTGTTTTATTAACCCTGATCACCAGGCGAAACCATTGGAGGATTTGTCAGGCTACAGCTGGAGTACAGGGATGAGACTGGTGATAAGGCCATGAATGAGAGAGTTCTGTAACAGCTGAGGAAAATGTTAAGCTTGATAAAACACATTTTCTTTGATCTCGTAAAAGATTCCTGAAAAGCAGGAAGTGTAAACCCCCGCAAGGCAAAGCCCAGGGTAACTCCTCTAGAATTTGTAATTGAACCTCCTTGGCGGCGTCTTCATATGTATGTGTTTGTATTTATGCTTAGTCATAAATATGAATAGTGGCACCAAGAATCCTCCATCATCTTGGGTAAACATTTGCCAACTTCAGCGCTTCTGCTGCTGAGCGAAGGCCTGACCCATGTGACTACTAGGCCTACTTTTGTTATTGTCTTGGAAGAGTTCAACTGCCTGCCTTTCCAGTAGCAGGAAGCAGGATCATTGAGATTGTAATGTACAATTAGCATTCACAAACGCTGCATATGAATCGGGTTAATTTGCATGACCAATGGAAGACGCTGGGAAGTCTGATGAAGTTTGCACTTTATATGAAGAAGAGGAGGATCAAATTTGATCGGCCTCACAGGTTCTTTCTTTATAGTATATTTTTTATTGATTTATCACTTGGTGTCATCACTGTGAGGATACTGTAAAACATGATCATATCTAGGCATATCTAGGCAGAGGTCTATTTCCACATGAACTATATGATCTGTCTCTTTCATTGTTCTGTTCTTATAGCTCCAGTGTCCAACGTGGAACCATTTTGATGTTCCAGGAGCAACATGCAGCATTACTATAGGAAATAAAGGTACTTAGTGACACTTTGGCTTCATTGGCAGGTTTGAATCATCCAGATAATGCCAGGATCATCCATGTACACCTAGATGCATCCTGGGCTCTGAGCTACAGACATGCGTTACTCTCCTCCAGGGGAATTAATGTGGAGCCATGCTACAGACACAGACCCAACCCCCCCCCCCCCCCCCCCACACTACAATGGATCAATAAACTAGAAGAGAACCTAAAAGAGCAGACATCTGACTTAATATACAACCACCGTACTGATAAAGCGATGTGATGTAACCACTATTATGCAAGGGCCAATGAGAGTTCAGCATTCATCCATGGTTAAACCTCTCCATATATCTTAGTACTGGGTTTAGGCCTGTGAGCCTGGCCTAAACCCAGTATCTCTGCAAGGAGGCATATGCTCAGCCTTAGCCGTGCTCTCCAGTTGATTCCTACACTCAAGGTGGGAATAGAAATGTACGCTCACTTCCTCATTGTGTCAGTCACCCAATATGTGACTTCAACACATGATGTTTACCTTTCACTACAAGAGATGGATGAACATTGAGGATAAAGCTACAGTTCTTCTAATGTACAGTATGTTGTGTCTGGTGCTGCCATGGACTTCTATACTGTTTCTGACACAATACAGCAATGTTAATAGTGACATGAATCTGATAAAATAGGCCCCTTTTGAAGTCTCATAGCAGACACAGTTGATCCCTCCACTTTATGGGCGGCAGGTAGCCTAGCGGTTCAGAGCGTTGAGCCAGTAACCGAAAGGTTGCTGGTTCGAATCCCTTTGCAGATTAGGTGAAGAATCGGCCTGTGCCCTTGAACATCCCTAATCACTCTGGATAATAGTGTTTGCTAAATGACTAAAATGTATGAAAAAACCCTCATTTAGTGTTAAGGCATGGAAGGTCTCATCTCTCTCATCTTGGCTCTCCTCCTCACAGTTTCCTCAGAACCCAGTGTCTCTCAGCAGGAGCTAAAAGCAGTCTCAGCAGCCAGAGAGCTGGAGGCCAACAGAGAGCTACTCCACATCTGACCTGCTGGTCACACGCCCACTGGTGCTTCTCTCACAGCACATAAACACACTCACACTATCTCATGACTGGAATGGAGCAGGGACTTAGATTTGGGACATGACACATTATGGGTATTGGGTAAATGACCACCTCTTATCTCCTGAATGTTTTGGCATTCAGGTCCAAAAAGTCACTTTCTGACCACTTCTTCCATGGGCAAACATGTATGGAAAGATTTGTTTAAATCTAAAGGATGCTGTCGAAAAGTGATTGATTGAATTCATATGGATTATGTGCACCATAAGAAACAAAAACCAAAAGTACAGTATGGTTTAAAACTAATATTTGAATATATTTTTTATAATGTGTAACAGTAAAGACAAATACTTCAGCTATTCATATAAATTCAACTGGGCTATTTGACTAATGCCACTTTTAATACCACTACTGATCATCTTAACTGATATTCCTGGTTTACTATCTCAACCACCATGCCCCCAGGAGCTGCGGTACAGTATACCAGTCAAGCTGTAAGCTGAAAGAGCTGCCTGAGTCAATGCCATATTCAGCCCCACGGACAGCGACACCACACTCAGGACAGTGTACCAGACAAGCTGTAAACTGAAAGAGCTGCCTGAGTCCATGCCAGATTCAGCACCACAGACAGCGACACCACACTCAGTACAGTGTATCAGTCAAGCTGTAAACTGAAAGAGCTGCCTGAGTCCATGCCAGATTCAGCACCACGGACAGCGACACCACACTCAGTACAGTGTGCCAGTCAAGCTGAAAACTGAAAGAGCTGCCTGAGTCCATGCCAGATTCAGCACCATGGACAGCGACACCACACTCAGCCTGCCTGGTGGCTCCAGTCTCACTCTCTTCTACACTACCAGTGGTGGAGACGGAAAGTGCCCTGAGGCACTGGTCCAGAGCCAACTTTGTTTATCAAGCTAATGAAGCCTGTGGATAGGCCATGGAAAACAAAGGCAGGTCCTGGATCAGATCTTGGGGCTAAGCTATTCTCTGCCTCTAGTCCCGAGTAGTTGACACCACTGCACTATTGCATGAACACCAGACCTGGGTTCAAATACATGTGTATTTGATTATTTAAATACACACAACTTTTATAAAGAAATGCCTTTAATGTCCCTTTACGGTCTGTTGAAAACCCTGCAGCCGTACTTTATGAACATACAGGCTTCCTTAATGATCTCTCGCCACTAGTAATTGAATGCCCATAAAACACAAAGCAGCCGGACTGTGTTAAAACATTTATAACTTGCTCTGTGAGAATACTTGTTTTACAAAGCAAAATTATACTGGGTTCATCAACCTCTCCTAAACAACTTTAATGTTTGATAAGCTGGAACAGTGTGTTACTGTTACTACTCACTATAGTGTGTGGCTGCAATGTAGCTACATACAACAGTGGCTATCATTGCATTTTCAAAGCTAGTCTGTTTGATCGACAGTTGAAACCTGCTTTTTACTTTTATTTGTGAAGTGCTTTGGATTGCTCTGGATATTATATAATGTAATTGTATAGATGGAACTCACAGAAATAAAAAGGTATCTGATAACCTGTAAAACAAATACTGTTAGATGCACACTTGACAGCTCTATGGATTCATCAAGTTGACTGTCAGTAAATAAAAGTCAAAGTAGTTCAAAACAGAGATTATAAAGAGAAACAGAAGAGGTAAGGCCAGTCCAGGGGAGTTCACATTTGTAGCTACATTTGTTTCCTATTTGGCCATATAGATTTTTCTAGCCATCGGTTAACAGGCCCTGTTATGAATTCAGACTCTCAATCTGGTTTGTATATTTTCAATCACAAGATTGCTCAACAAACTTCCAAGGGAAAATTGATTTTCAAATACAAGATTAAGGTGACATTTTCTAATGAATAAACTTGACATTGCCTTGCAAACACACACACTCCCGTTCAAAAGTTTGGGGTCACTTAGAAATGTCCTTGTTTTCAAAAGAAAACAAAATTTTTGTCCATTAAAATAACATACAATTGATCAGAAATACAGTGTAGACATTGTTAATGTTGTAAATGGCTATTGTAGCTGGAAGCGGCTGATCTTTAATGGAATATCTACATAGGTGTACAGAGGCCCATTATCAGCAACCATCAGTCCTGTGTTCCAATGGCAAGTTGTGTTTACTAATCCAAGTTTATCATTTTAGAAGGCTAATTTTATCATTAGAAAACCCTTTTGCAATTATGTTAGCACAGCTGCAAACTGTTGTACTGATTAAAGAAGCAATACAACTGGCCTTCTTGAGACTAGTTGAGTATCTGGAGCATCAGCAATTGTGGGTTCGACTACAGGATCAAAATGGCCAGAAACAAATAACTTTCTTCTGAAACTCGTCAGTCTATTCTTGTTCTGAGAGATGAAGGCTATTCCATGCGAGAAATTGCCAAGAAACTGAAGATCTCGTACAACACTATGTACTACTCCCTTCACAGAACAGTGCAAACTGGCTCTAACCAGAATAGAAAGAGGAGTGGGAGGCCCCGGTGCACAACGGAGCAAGAGGACAAATACATTAGAGTGTCTAGTTTGGGAAACAGATGCCTCACAGGTCCTCAACTGGCAGCTTCATTAAATAGTACCCGCAAAACACCAGTCTCAACGTCAACAGTGAAGAGGCGACTCCGGGATGCTGACCTAGGCAGAGTTGCAAAGAAAAAGCCATATCTCAGACTGGCCAATAAAAAGAAAAGATTAAGATGGGCAAAATATGGACTTTTTCTTTGCAACTCTGCCTAGATCAGCATCCCGGAGTCGCCTCTTCACTGTTAGAGCCAGTTTGCTCTGTTCTGTGAAGGGAGTAGTACACAGCGTTGTACGAGATCTTCAGTTTCTTGGCAATTTCTCACATGGAATAGCCTTCATTTCTCAGAACAAGAATAGACTGACGAGTTTCAGAAGAAAGTTATTTGTTTCTGGCCATTTGATCCTGTAATCGAACCCACAATTGCTGATGCTCCAGATACTCAACTAGTCTCAAGAAGGCCAGTTGTATTGCTTCTTTAATCAGCACAACAGTTTTCATCTGTGCTAACATAATTGCAAAAGGGTTTTCTAATGATCAAATTAGCCTTCTAAAATGATAAACTTGGATTAGTAAACACAACTTACCATTGGAACACAGGACTGATGGTTGCTGATAATGGGCCTCTGTACACCTATGTAGATATTCCATTAAAAATCAGCTGTTTCCAGTTACAATAGCCATTTACAACATTAACAATGTCTACACTGTATTTCTGATCATTTTGATGTTATTTTAATGTACAAAAAAATTGCTTTTCTTTCGAAAACAAGGACATTTCTAAGTGACCCCACTTAGTGTACATTGGATATTTGAGAAAAGGAGACTGGAAAACTATTGATATTGCTCTGTGGCCACATTGTAGTGAAGGACACATTGTTAGATGATTTTATATTCTGTTAGGGGGCTTTATTCATAACACATTGATAAGCATAAAATATCAATTCATAGCTAATTAATACATATTTAAAGACTAATAATGTACACAGATTGCAGTATAGTCTTGGTATGCTATAGCAATATGAATTTCAGTTGATCTTATTACTATATGATCAAATGAAACTGCTATTTTGAAAGACACAATCAACCTACTGTAGGCTACTGGTCCCACATTCGTTCCAGATGCCAGTCAGTGTTTTCCTGCACCACAGGGCAGAAAGATAGAGGCATTCTGGAGGGTAATGCTGCTGGAGAATACCGTAAGCCTATAGTGCATGCTTACTAGACATCCTTATAAGGTAACCTAAGGCTATTCACCAATGCATTGAGTGCAAAATACAACCCTGTGTGTTTAATCAGATGATGAGATAAAGTATGGAACAATCTCAAAACATAGACTCACAGTCACGGTTTGCATGGCAATGTTTGTAACATTCATGAAGGTATTACATTTTTGGGACCCCTCATTTTTTAAAGAGAGCAGAGAGCACCAATGTGGGTCAACAGAGAAGAGATGACAACATAAGCCTAAGCCTATAGTCCCCTTGGAAACGGTATAAAGTGGAAAAGAAAGGAGGTCCAGTGGTGACATTTGCCTATAAATGGGACCAATAATAGGAAACTGCATTTGTCCGATGGAGCAGTTTGAGGTAGGCCTCCTCATCTTACATGACCATGTCTGTCCGGTCTGACATCTGTCAGTTCCAGACTGGCACATCTACCTGTAGGAACGTCCTCAGAGGTGTAAAAAATCAAAACAAATGTTTTTACTGCGTGCCCAATAAATGCTCCACAGAGCCTAATATCTCGTGCAAAATCTTGTAGGTTTAAAGAGCAACAACTAAAGATATGTTCAATGTTGCAGTCGTCTGGCGAGATGTAAACGTAATTGGAAGCACAGGCTCGATTACTACACAATTAATTCCGAGCCTGGCAGAAACCATCTCTGTGAAAGGGAAAGGTGAGAACGCAGGGAAGTGGAGGGAATATTTTTTTGTGAATGCATTGATCCGATTGTAAAACTGTCATGTGTGTTTTCAATAGGCTAACTGGACTAATAAAATACATTTTAAATGACATAACATTAGGCTGTGACAATATGATGACTGTATTTTTAAAAGGGCTATTTATATATGTAATGTTAATATATATCATACAGACATGTTGCAAATTCCTGACACTTCCAAATGTAAATTAACATTCGAATGCACAGCATTAGGCTGCCCATTACGCATTAGGCTATTCTTCTTTTAAATAAAACTTGTGCATAATTTTTCTTACAAGAGAAAAAATAGAAAAATAAACAAATTCCATGTATCGTGACCATATTCTGGTGAGCAGAGAATTGAACAGCTGCAACTTTAAGATGCAGCACACCTCCCCTCCGCCAGCTCAAACAATGGTCTTTACCGACACTGCTTCTCGCATCAGGAATTTGTAACGTGCCATATTTTTACCAATGGGTATATCTGGAGAACCAAATGTCACCACCGAACAGGGCAATTTCAAGTTTTTGAAAATGCCAGCGGTTTATGCAGCCGCACCTTTCATCGGAGCTTTCTTGTCGCTGCGTTTTGCCAGTGACGCTTCATCCTAGGACTGGATTGGCCGCTAATGGTCCCAGCTGTGCGATTCCGTTAGCTCTCAGAGACCGCAGTTGTCATTGATCCATTGAAGGAGCCTACATACAGTAGCCTAAAGGAAAAAAACGTAAGTATGGAAATTGTTGTCGGCGAATAGAATGTAATGGATTGTTTCACCGGGTGCCTGTCGAGATTATGATTGCACCCCACGACCTGCTATTTGCACAGAGTGCGCGCTCAAGGTGGTTTAGAAATAGGCAACCTCATCCTCAACTTCCTTAATGATGTGTAAGATGCTGGTGTAGCCTACTAAAGATGAACGGACGTGGCCATAGCCTACATTTGCGTTAATATGTAACCAATGCCTATAGTATAGTGGAGAGCTACAGAAAATCCGGACACTGTCACAGTGTAGCGAAAGAGATAGTTCAAAGGGGCTAGATGGAGAGGCATGCATGATGTAATGCACTTAACAACGGCCAAGGATTCTCCCCAATTATCATTACAGAGCATGGAAAACAATGTTACTGTGCAAAGATGAGATGAGTTCACCATTCCGGCGCATGTCATGTGTTTCTGAGGAATAGAACACTGATAGGGCTATCACGAGGAGAATATGTGCCCCTTCTCTACATTAGCAGTGAATACTATTCACATCTGTGGAATGAGTGAACATGGAGCATTCAGGCTCATTCTGCCACACACACACACACACACACACACACACACACACACACACACACACACACACACACACACACACAGAGAGAGAGAGAGATGGATGAATACCTAATTAAATCACATATATGCCCTTGACTCAGTAATTATAGCGCATTAACATCTCATTCAATTATGCAAGTTATATCATTATGCTCTTTGTCACTGCAATGTTAATGTAGAAAATGACAGATGAAACCAAATATACAAGCCATACCATTATCACAAATGCTCTGCTCGTGTTCTCTAATCCACCTTTGGGTGCACGTTCTACTGGATACATGTGCAAGTTTAATGTAGACTAGTGATATAGTAATATATATATATATATAACTGAGTTGATTTTCCTCTGATGTACCTCCTTCTAGCAAATACACTGTGCTTAATATGTCTGGTGAGAGAACTGCCCTTATTGCTAGATGGGATCATGCAGATGGCTACCAGTAGTAGCAGGCAGAGAGAGAGAACTGCCCTTATTGCTAGATGGGATCGTGCAGATGGCTACCAGTAGTAGCAGACAGAGAGAGAGAGCAGCCTTTATGCCCATAAAATTATGATTTAATGGCATTTTTTATGACCCAATTTACATGATTGCCAGACGCCAAAGTAAAAGTAGGGAAAATGCCTGGCTTTTCCATTGAAACGGTGTTAGACTGACCCTGCCGACCGACTGCAAATCAGATCTGGCCTTTATTGTCTTTTTGGGCCATTTCTATTTGTGTTCTTATTCATCTCCATCGATTGATGGTTTGCATGACCTTGCTGTAGGGGGTTTGTGGTATAGGGGAGGCCGTGCTCAGGCAACGCTGGTTCGAGCACATATATATATACACACACACACACATACACACACGTAAACCATCCTCTGCCCACTCCCTCCTGCTCCTTAATGACAGCGTGCTGGGTGAAACTCTACACTCAACCCCCCTTCTCATCCCCACCCCACCCTAGTCGGCAGCCCATTCACTAGTTGTGAGAGTCAGTGGGGCGGGGGAAGACGTGATGCTTTACTCAATCAACCAGCCACTCACAGGTCCTATGCCCTACATTTGTATCTAACTTGGGTTATATTACACACACAATGTACTGAGGTCAGTGGCATGGTCAGATGAAATTGATTTCATGTCAGAAAACCAGGCACTGCTTGCCTTGTCAATATTTGACTCATTAAACATATGGAGAGGTCCTAGACTTCCAGTGCATTGAGCATTGTTTAAATGTGAGGGATCTTCCATCATCAACCATGCTAATGTTCTCTGAACCTGCTTCTCAAGAGACTAGGGTTCTGTCGCAGTGATTGATTTGGAAGGGGTTGAATTGCTGTCTTTTTGGCAGCCAAAAGCATTGTTTTCTGCAGTGTATTTGCGGGTATAGGCTGTCATATGAAGGGGAATTTTCTGTCCTCTTCTCCCTCATTCACAAAACTGCTCTGTCATTTGTTTCCACCTGTCCATGTGCTACAGATGCCAAAGTGAGAATGAGTGAGTGTGGCTTAATAGTTTTTCCGATATGCTTAAGATCATCAAAGCATTCCACTGCTGCGTATTGGGCCTAGGCGCATGCCAAGAAATCAAACACGGACATTATTTAAAAGTAGATCTGCCTTTAGTCAGCATCAATGTACCCTCTAAGATGCGCGCACTTCCTCCAGGACTGCTGCACAGAAGAAATGCCAGGCTGTGCAGAGAGACGCACTTTATACATCATCGTTTTTTCTGTGATCGAATCAACATTATAAACTGTGTGGTTCGAGCCCTGAATGCTGATTGGCCGACAGCCATCCTATATCAGACCGTATACCACGATTATGACAAAACATTTCGTTTTACTGCTCTAATTACGTTGGTAACCAGCAACAAGGCACCTCAGGTGTTTGTGATATATGGCCAATATACCACGGCTAAGGACATTGCGTCATGCATAAGAATAGCCCTTAGCCATGGTATATTGGCCATATACCACACCCCCTCGGGCCTTATTGCTTAATTATATCAGCCCCTTTTCAATGCAACAAACCAAAACAAATCTAACTTTGCAAGATTGAGTCTGTGATTTTGTTGTAGGCTGTCATTCAATCACGCTTGAGTGAATCCGCTTTTCAGATCAGTTCAGATCAGAGCGCAGAGCCGCACGTGTACACATTTGTTGATATTCTTTGCTAGTTAGCAAGTTATTAGCCCAGTTATAGATAAGTATAGGTCAGCAATGGGGAGTTACTGCTTCCTACAAGAGCACAAAATGTGTAGGCTACATTTTCAAGCTGTCTTTGAAAAGCCAGTCAGGTAAAAAGCTTACTTCTTAATTAAAGGGGCAGTGTTGTATTTTGAGACAGGACTTGAATATGCAAATAAGCCAACAGGCTACATTGTCTAATTCTCTGTATGGTAATAATAATAAATTGTATTTTGTAAAGTGGTTTCTTGCATCATACAACACAATACAATGCAATTTACAGTCAGCTATTTGGCCCATGGTGTTACAGACCAAGTAAAACAAGTATTAATAATTATTAATTAATGTCAAGACCTTCATAATGTAAAAACGTTTTTAAAAGTCTCATGCAATGTAGGCCTGCATTGAACACCATATATAGGCTACTGTAGGCTATATCATAGAAATCAAAAGCTATTTCCATGTGAAAATGTTATGGGATTCGCTCTATTGGTTTTGTTGGTAGGCCTACATTATGCTCAAATAGCCTCAACAGCCTATTGGCTACTGTCTAAAACGTTAAGGGTACAGCCTCAGTGTTCACTGTAAACACACGCCGGAAGTTACACACATTTCTCACAACGTTCAAGTTTCCGTTCATAAGACCTAAAATTAGCTCAGTGCACCAAAAAATGTGAGGGAACTTTGCACACAATACCACAAAAAAAGACATAAAACATACTATACAGAGGAAAGGTACAAGTTCATCAAATACACAACAACCTTTCTGATGCATTTCAGTCACTTCAAACCATACTTCCTTCAGATTGAAATACTGTCAAAAGTACTGTCAGACTGATTTGTAATAACTGTCATAGCCCCAATTAAAAAAGTAAACATTGGCCTTTGATTACATCACTTTTTTATATATGGTGGGGGTCGCAAAAATGTTTTGATATCAAAATGCGGTCACGGACCAAAAAAGTTTGGGAACCCCTGGTCGAGTGCATATTGTGCTGATGTAAATCTTGGGGTTGTTCATCGCACAACAGCTTTCCACCTGCTTGTCATTCACATGGTGAAGAATGGGAACAATTGATCTCAACTCAGCTAATATTTCACACCTTAGAAATGTGTTGCAGTTTACTAGGTGTCAAGTTTTATGTGACTTATCAACATGTGGTTTCTAGCATGCCCTCTATAACGTAGGTACAGAGGACTGTTGGTTCATAGGAAATTACTGACATAGTCAAATTATTGACATATTTAAAACACATGATACAGTGAGGGAAAAACGTATTTGATCCCCTGCTGATTTTGTACATTTGCCCACTGACAAATAAATGATCAGTCTATCATTTTAATGGTAGGTTTATTTGAACAGTGACAGAATAACAAAAAAAAAATCCAGAAAAACGTATGTAAAAAATGTTATAAATTGATTTACATTTTAATGAGGGAAATAAGTATTTGACCCCCTCTCAATCAGAAAGATTTCTGGCTCCTAGGTGTCTTTTATACAGGTAACGAGCTGAGATTAGGAGCACACTCTTAAAGGGAGTGCTCCTAATCTCAACTTGTTACCTGTATAAAAGACACCTGTCCACAGAAGCAATCAATCAATCAGATTCAAAACTCTCCACGATAGCCAAGACCGAAGAGCTCTCCAAGGATGTCAGGGACAAGATTGTAGACCTACACAAGGCTGGAATGGGCTACAAGACCATCGCCAAGCAGCTTGGTGAGAAGGTGACAACAGTTGGTGCGATTATTCGCAAATGGAAGAAACCCAGAACTACACGGGAGGATCTTGCCAATGATCTCAAGGCAGCTGGGACCATAGTCACCAAGAAAACAATTGGTAACACACTACGCCGTGAAGGACTGAAATCCTGCAGCGCCCGCAAGGTCCCCCTGCTCAAGAAAGCACATATACATGCCCATCTGAAGTTTGCCAATGAACATCTGAATGATTCAGAGGAGAACTGGGTGAAAGTGTTGTGGTCAGATGAGACCAAAATCGAGCTCTTTGGCATCAACTCAACTCGCCGTGTTTGGAGGAATGCTGCCTATGACCCCAAGAACACCATCCCCACCGTCAAACATGGAGGTGGAAACATTATGCTTTGGGGGTGTTTTTCTGCTAAGGGGACAGGACAACTTCACCGCATCAAAGGGACGATGGACGGGGCCATGTACCGTCAAATCTTGGGTGAGAACCTCCTTCCCTCAGCCAGGGCATTGAAAATGGGTCGTGGATGGGTATTCCAGCATGACAATGACCCAAAACACATGGCCAAGGCAACAAAGGAGTGGCTCAAGAAGAAGCACATGAAGGTCCTGGAGTGGCCTAGCCAGTCTCCAGACCTTAATCCCATAGAAAATCTGTGGAGGGAGCTTAAGGTTCGAGTTGCCAAACATCAGCCTCGAAACCTTAATGACTTGGAGAAGATCTGCAAAGAGGAGTGGGACAAAATCCCTCCTGAGATGTGTGCAAACCTGGTGGCCAACTACAAGAAACGTCTCACCTCTGTGATTGCCAACAAGGGTTTTGCCACCAAGTACTAAGTCATGTTTTGCAGAGGGGTCAAATACTTATTTCCCTCATTAAAATGCAAATCAATTTATAACATCTTTGACATGATTTTTTTGTTGTTATTCTGTCTCTCACTGTTCAAATAAACCTACCATTAAAATTATAGACTGATAATTTCTTTGTCAGTGGGCAAATGTACAAAATCAGCAGGGGATCAAATACTTTTTTCCCTCACTGTATGGCATAACCTGTTAATAAGATGTCTACCTGTATGTCATTTTTGACGGAGGTGTCAGAACCACATCATTCAAATTAGAGTACTCAAACATTACTGATAAAAAGGTCACAGTATGTCTCTGATGGGATTACAACCTGATTATATCCCTACTTTTACACGTCCTCTCTACATTTCTTTCCATGTTCCTGGGTGTTGAGAATAGTACTGAATAGCCACGCTTGGCTGTATCACTCTGGACCAGGCCCTTGTTGTGTGGCTGTTGTGGAGCTCCTTATCTAATATCTACCCACTGAATTGTTCCCATTAATTAGACATTCAGGAAATTAGAGTGAACTTGCTGATTTGCACTTGCCAGAGTGGAATGGTTAGTGCAGGACCGTTGGGACTTCCATTTGTAAGTGCCTTGGTCACAGTTCCAATGTGGATGTTTAGCCACCTGCTGTGATGTAATATTTCTTATAACTTTTTATTTGTGGACATTTTCTATGTGCTTTCTGTCTTCCATTATCCAACCATAGCCAGTAAATAGTCAATGAAATATCTAAGATAATTCCTCAAAGATACATGATGGCAATCAATATACAGTACAGTGATACTCCCAATGAAGGTTTCAATCTTACATCTTCATAAAGAGAATGTAGAAACCTACAGTTGTTGATACAGTATAATCTCATGAGTTGAGCTACAGTGGGGAGAACAAGTATTTGATACACTGCCGATTTTGCAGGTTTTCCTACTTACAAAGCATGTAGAGGTCTGTAATTTTTATCATAGGTACACTTCAACTGTGAGAGACGGAATCTAAAACAAAAATCCAGAAAATCACATTGTATGATTTTTAAGTAATTAATTTGCATTTTATTGCATGACATAAGTATTTGATCACCTACCAACCAGTAAGAATTCCGGCTCTCACAGACCTGTTAGTTTTTCTTTAAGAAGCCCTCCTGTTCTCCACTCATTACCTGTATTAACTGCACCTGTTTGAACTCGTTACCTGAAAAGACACCTGTCCACACACTCAATCAAACAGACTCCAACCTCTCCACAATGGCCAAGACCAGAGAGCTGTGTAAGGACGTCAGGGATAGAATTGTAGACCTGCACAAGGCTGGGATGGGCTACAGGACAATAGGCAAGCAGCTTGGTGAGAAGGCAACAACTGTTGGCGCAATTATTAGAAAATTGAAGAAGTTCAAGATGACGGTCAATCACCCTCGGTCTGGGGCTCCATGCAAGATCTCACCTCGTGGGGCATCAATGATCATGAGGAAGGTGAGGGATCAGCCCAGCACTACACGGCAGGA
Source organism: Coregonus lavaretus (assembly GCF_964263955.1). NCBI lineage: Eukaryota > Metazoa > Chordata > Actinopteri > Salmoniformes > Salmonidae > Coregonus > Coregonus lavaretus. Next base: position 44,150,856 of record NC_139992.1, on the reverse strand, counting down.
CCTGGTCAATGACCTGAAGAGAGCTGGGACCACAGTCTCAAAGAAAACCATTAGTAACACACTACGCCGTCATGGATTAAAATCCTGCAGCGCACGCAAGGTCCCCCTGCTCAAGCCAGCGCATGTCCAGGCCCGTCTGAAGTTTGCCAATGACCATCTGGATGATCCAGAGGAGGAATGGGAGAAGGTCATGTGGTCTGATGAGACAAAAATATAGCTTTTTGGTCTAAACTCCACTCGCCGTGTTTGGAGGAAGAAGAAGGATGAGTACAACCCCAAGAACACCATCCCAACCGTGAAGCATGGAGGTGGAAACATCATTCTTTGGGGATGCTTTTCTGCAAAGGGGACAGGACGACTGCACCGTATTGAGGGGAGGATGGATGGGGCCATGTATCGTGAGATCTTGGCCAACAACCTCCTTCCCTCAGTAAGAGCATTGAAGATGGGTCGTGGCTGGGTCTTCCAGCATGACAACGACCCGAAACACACAGCCAGGGCAACTAAGGAGTGGCTCCGTAAGAAGCATCTCAAGGTCCTGGAGTGGCCTAGCCAGTCTCCAGACCTGAAACCAATAGAAAATCTTTGGAGGGAGCTGAAAGTCCGTATTGCCCAGCGACAGCCCCGAAACCTGAAGGATCTGGAGAAGGTCTGTATGGAGGAGTGGGCCAAAATCCCTGCTGCAGTGTATGTAAACCTGGTCAAGACCTACAGGAAACGTATGATCTCTGTAATTGCAAACAAAGGTTTCTGTACCAAATATTAAGTTCTGCTTTTCTGATGTATCAAATACTTATGTCATGCAATAAAATGCAAATTAATTACTTAAAAATCATACAATGTGATTTTCTGGATTTTTGTTTTAGATTCCGTCTCTCACAGTTGAAGTGTACCTATGATAAACATTACAGACCTCTACATGCTTTGTAAGTAGGAAAACCTGCAAAATCGGCAGTGTATCAAATACTTGTTCTCCCCACTGTATGTGTTAATGCTGCTGCCACCACAAGGATTCAGGAAGGCTTTGACTGTATAGGGTGTGAGGCACCCATAGAGATAGATAGAGGACTCATCTGCACTGATTGGGAAGGGAACCCAGCCCTCCAATCCCTCTGAATAATTCATTAATTGGCATATGGTACAGGGAGCAAGACTCAATCATCCTGCCAGAGCACGTTCCTCCAACCTCCCCGCCACCTCTGTGGTGGAGAATGTGTTCTATTGAGCATGTTATCCCCCCCTCTCTGATTTGATATCATTACATTTCATCCGTGTCCTTGCATTTTAGTGGTTTTATGGGGTTGTTAGAATTGGGCACTGAAGCGGTCGCACTGGTCTTATTTTCTTTGATATACTTTGTATCGTCTTAACCTGCCTCGTTTTCTGTACTGCATTTGGCTACACATCCATTTGTTCTGATTTGTGTTGTTATTGTGCGTGGTCATTCGGACATAAAGGTCAAAATAAAGGATTTAATTGGTTTTATAGTTGTGTTTTATTGTCGACATATTGATAACAGCCTAATAACTGACCCATGCTAGTGTAATATATACAGTGGGGAAAAACAGTATTTAGTCAGCCACCAATTGTGCAAGTTCTCCCACTTCAAAAGATGAGAGAGGCCTGTAATTTTCATCATAGGTACACGTCAACTATGACAGACAAATTTAGATTTTTTTTCTCCAGAGAATCACATTGTAGGATTTTTAATGAATTTATTTGCAAATTAAGGTGGAAAATAAGTATTTGGTCACCTACAAACAAGCAAGATTTCTGGCTCTCACAGACCTGTATTAATGGCACCTGTTTGAACTTGTTATCAGTATAAAAGACACCTGTCCACAACCTCAAACAGTCACACTCCAAACTCCACTATGGCCAAAACCAAAGAGCTGTCAAAGGACACCAGAAACAAAATTGTAGACCTGCACCAGGCTGGGAAGACTGAATCTGCAATAGGTAAGCAGCTTGGTTTGAAGAAATCAACTGTGGGAGCAATTATTAGGAAATGGAAGACATACAAGACCACTGATAATCTCCCTCGATCTGGGGCTCCACGCAAGATCTCACCCTGTGGGGTCAAAATGATCACAAGAACGGTGAGCAAAAATCCCAGAACCACACGGGGGGACCTAGTGAATGACCTGCAGAGAGCTGGGACCAAAGTAACAAAGCCTACCATCAGTAACACACTACGCCGCCAGGGACTCAAATCCTGCAGTGCCAGACGTGTCCCCCTGCTTAAGCCAGTACATGTCCAGGCCCGTCTGAAGTTTGCTAGAGTGCATTTGGATGATCCAGAAGAGGATTGGGAGAATGTCATATGGTCAGATGAAACCAAAATAGAACTTTTTGGTAAAAACTCAACTCGTTGTGTTTGGAGGACAAAGAATGCTGAGTTGCATCCAAAGAACACCATACCTACTATGAAGCATGGGGGTGGAAGCAACATGCTTTGGGGCTGTTTTTCTGCAAAGGGACCAGGACGACTGATCCGTGTAAAGGAAAGAATGAATGGGGCCATGTATCGTGAGATTTTGAGTGAAAACCTCCTTCCATCAGCAAGGGCATTGAAGATGAAACGTGGCTGGGTCTTTCAGCATGACAATGATCCCAAACACACCGCCCGGGCAAAGAAGGAGTGGCTTCGTAAGAAGCATTTCAAGGTCCTGGAGTGGCCTAGCCAGTCTCCAGATCTCAACCCCATAGAAAATATTTGGAGGGAGTTGAAAGTCCGTGTTGCCCAGCGACAGCCCCAAAACATCACTGCTCTAGAGGAGATCTGCATGGAGGAATGGGCCAAAATACCAGCAACAGTGTGTGAAAACCTTGTGAAGACTTACAGAAAAAGTTTGACCTGTGTCATTGCCAACAAAGGGTATATAACAAAGTATTGAGAAACTTTTGTTATTGACCAAATACTTATTTTCCACCATAATTTGCAAATAAATTCATAAAAAATCCTACAATGTGATTTTCTGAAAAAAATATTCTCATTTTGTCTGTCATAGTTGACGTGTACCTATGATGAAAATTACAGGCCTCTCTCATCTTTTTAAGTGGGAGAACTTGCACAATTGGTGGCTGACTAAATACTTTTTTCCCCCACTGTATATATATATACAGTGGGGGAAAAAAGTATTTAGTCATCCACCAATTGTGCAAGTTCTCCCACTTAAAAAGATGAGAGAGGCCTGTAATTTTCATCATAGGTACACGTCAACTATGACAGACAAATTTAGAAAAAAAAATCCAGAAAACCACATTGTAGGATTTTTAATGAATTTATTTGCAAATTATGGTGGAAAATAAGTATTTGGTCACCTACAAACAAGCATGATTTCTGGCTCTCACAGACCTGTAACTTCTTCTTTAAGAGGCTCCTCTGTCCTCCACTCGTTACCTGTATTAATGGCACCTGTTTGAACTTGTTATCAGTATAAAAGACACCTGTCCACAACCTCAAACAGTCACACTCCAAACTCCACTATGGCCAAGACCAAAGAGCTGTCAAAGGACACCAGAAACACAATTGTAGACCTGCACCAGGCTGGGAAGACTGAATCTGCAATAGGTAAGCAGCTTGGTTTGAAGAAATCAACTGTGGGAGCAATTATTAGGAAATGGAAGACATACAAGACCACTGATAATCTCCCTCGATCTGGGGCTCCACGCAAGATCTCACCCTGTGGGGTCAAAATGATCACAAGAACGGTGAGCAAAAATCCCAGAACCACACGGGGGGACCTAGTGAATGACCTGCAGAGAGCTGGGACCAAAGTAACAAAGCCTACCATCAGTAACACACTACGCCGCCAGGGACTCAAATCCTGCAGTGCCAGACGTGTCCCCCTGCTTAAGCCAGTACATGTCCAGGCCCGTCTGAAGTTTGCTAGAGTGCAATTGGATGATCCAGAAGAGGATTGGGAGAATGTCATATGGTCAGATGAAACCAAAATATAACTTTTTGGTAAAAACTCAACTCGTCGTGTTTGGAGGACAAAGAATGCTGAGTTGCATCCAAAGAACACCATACCTACTGTGAAGGATGGGGGTGGAAGCATCATGCTTTGGGGCTGTTTTTCTGCAAAGGGACCAGGACGACTGATCCGTGTAAAGGAAAGAATGAATGGGGCCATGTATCGTGAGATTTTGAGTGAAAACCTCCTTCCATCAGCAAGGGCATTGAAGATGAAATGTGGCTGGGTCTTTCAGCATGACAATGATCCCAAACACACCGCCCGGGCAACGAAGGAGTGGCTTCGAGAGAAGCATTTCAAGGTCCTGGAGTGGCCTAGCCAGTCTCCAGATCTCAACCCCATAGAAAATCTTTGGAGGGAGTTGAAAGTCCGTGTTGCCCAGCGACAGCCCCAAAACATCACTGCTCTAGAGGAGATCTGCATGGAGGAATGGACCAAAATACCAGCAACAGTGTGTGAAAACCTTGTGAAGACTTACAGAAAACGTTTGACCTATGTCATTGCCAACAAAGGGTATATAACAAAGTATTGAGAAACTTTTGTTATTGACCAAATACTTATTTTCCACCATAATTTGCAAATAAATTCATAAAAAATCCTACAATGTGATTTTCTGGATTTTTTTTCCTCATTTTGTCTGTCATAGTTGACGTGTACCTATGATGAAAATTACAGGCCTCTCTCATCTTTTTAAGTGGGAGAACTTGCACAATTGGTGGCTGACTAAATACTTTTTTCCCCCACTGTATGTGTGTAAATTGTCAGACTAGGTTGTAGGCCTCTGACTGTATCACTATGCTACACACAGTAGTACACACATTTCTGTCTTTTTCATGTGACTGTACCCCAGAGACTGTGACATGAAAGCTAATGAGCTGTTAGCTCTGTCCTGTGTGTATCTTAAACCAACTGCATCACGTTCACACTACGGGGCAATAAGAAGCAGTCGTCTACAAACACTGCCTGAGACACTAAACAATGTTCACTGTGTGTGCTGTGTTAGTGTAAGCAGCCATGGGGGAGTTCATAAGCCAACACACACTAACTCAAACCTCTCTCCCTGCCCGCCTGCCCCCCTGCCCACCCGCCTGCCACTGTACTTGGTAGAATTCACCACTTATATAAGCGTGCCACGGCGTAGCGACAATATATAGTGGCACGCTTGCATTATGGGAGAAAATCTTTGTCCAAGGAGCCAACCGAAATCTGCTTTAACATAGTTAGAGAAATGGGAGAATCCATTGGTGGAATGTTTGTGTTTTCTTTGAGGATGAGATGGGGACTGACCGCCTGTTTCTCTGTTGCTGAGACACTAAGACTGAATGAGCTGTATTCAAGTCTAATTGGTGTCATTAAATGATGAGTTATTATTATGTGAGAACAGTGTGCGGTACTCAGGATTGCTACAATTGTTTCTTCTGTTCCTATTTCAAAGACATGAGCCCTATGAGCATCTGGAGGTAGGTCATCCGCTGTACGTAACCTGTGTTTGGAACAGTAAGGTTTTACTATACAGCTAGACTGCATGATCATCACATAGACTCCAGCTCTCCAAGGGTCTCTGTAGAGTGTCCAGCCAGCGTGTGGGTCTAGTCTGGTCTCTCAGGTTTAAATGATAACGGATGGTGTCTGAACGGGAGGCGGTGGGAGGCTGGCTGTGTGCCGGGGCCAGCGCTGAGACCCCAGACTCCTGCCAGGAGAGGCTGCTGGGAGACAGACCTGCCATTATATAGGCTACCCATCAATGGAGAGGGGACTGACCATGGGTCTGTCTGTCTGTCTGTCTATCGGTCTGTGTCTCTGTGACATCACATTTGTAGTGTCTGTGGTTCACATCTCTGGTGAAGTGATGGAATGTTGGACAAGAGGATAGTATGAATGCGAGTTTTTGATACAGTGGGGAGAACAAGTATTTGATACACTGCCGATTTTGCAGGTTTTCCTACTTACAAAGTATGTAATTTTTATCATAGGTACACTTCAACTGTGAGAGACGGAATCTAAAACAAAAATCCAGAAAATCACATTGTATGATTTTTAAGTAATTCATTTGCATTTTAATGCATGACATAAGTATTTGATCACCTACCAACCAGTAAGAATTCCGGCTCTCACAGACCTGTTAGTTTTTCTTTAAGAAGCCCTCCTGTTCTCCACTCATTACGTATTAACTGCACCTGTTTGAACTCGTTACCTGTATAAAAGACACCTGTCCACACACTCAATCAAACAGACTCCAACCTCTCCACAATGGCCAAGACCAGAGAGCTGTGTAAGGACATCAGGGATAAAATTGTAGACCTGCACAAGGCTGGGATGGGCTACAGGACAATAGGCAAGCAGCTTGGTGAGAAGGCAACAACTGTTGGCGCAATTATTAGAAAATGGAAGAAGTTCAAGATGACGGTCAATCACCCTCGGTCTGGGGCTCCATGCAAGATCTCACCTTGTGGGGCATCAATGATCATGAGGAAGGTGAGGGATCAGCCCAGAACTACACGGCAGGACCTGGTCAATGACCTGAAGAGAGCTGGGACCACAGTCTCAAAGAAAACCATTAGTAACACACTATGCCGTCATGGATTAAAATCCTGCAGCGCACGCAAGGTCCCCCTGCTCAAGCCAGCGCATGTCCAGGCCCGTCTGAAGTTTGCCAATGACCATCTGGATGATCCAGAGGAGGAATGGGAGAAGGTCATGTGGTCTGATGAGACAAAAATAGAGCTTTTTGGTCTAAACTCCACTCGCCGTGTTTGGAGGAAGAAGAAGGATGAGTACAACCCCAAGAACACCATCCCAACTGTGAAGCATGGAGGTGGAAACATCATTCTTTGGGGATGCTTTTCTGCAAAGGGGACAGGACGACTGCACCGTATTGAGGGGAGGATGGATGGGGCCATGTATCGCGAGATCTTGGCCAACAACCTCCTTCCCTCAGTAAGAGCATTGAAGATGGGTCGTGGCTGGGTCTTCCAGCATGACAACGACCCGAAACACACAGCCAGGGCAACTAAGGAAGCAAGAAGCATCTCAAGGTAAGAAGCATCTCAAGGTCCTGGAGTGGCATAGCCAGTCTCTAGACCTGAACCCAATAGAAAATCTTTGGAGGGAGATGAAAGTCCGTATTGCCCAGCGACAGCCCCGAAACCTGAAGGATCTGGAGAAGGTCTGTATGGAGGAGTGGGCCAAAATCCCTGCTGCAGTGTGTGCAAACCTGGTCAAGACCTACAGGAAACGTATGATCTCTGTAATTGCAAACAAAGGTTTCTGTACCAAATATTAAGTTCTGCTTTTCTGATGTATCAAATACTTATGTCATGCAATAAAATGTAAATTAATTACTTAAAAATCATACAATGTGATTTTCTGGATTTTGTTTTAGATTCCGTCTCTCACAGTTGAAGTGTACCTATGATAAAAATTACAGACCTCTACATGCTTTGTAAGTAGGAAAACCTGCAAAATCGGTAGTGTATCAAATACTTGTTCTCCCCACTGTATATAGGGTTGTTCCATGCATGCGTTGTGATAAACACTTTAATGTGGTGAGTAACGGGGATGGTTAAAGTGCTGCATTGTCATAGGTCAACATCTGCTTCTGTGAGGTTTGTGGACACAGCTGACAAGGTACAGACCGGTGGTGGAGGTGAGCAACGATCAGCCATAACCTCCTAGGAATGATATAGCTTCAAATATTCACAATAGTATAGATCTGCTGCATTATGCAACCAGACACAGGCTGGCCCATAAAATAGTATGAGTGTTAAAACTTGGGCAGAACGAACGGCCAGCCTCCCAAGGCATCGACGCAGCCTTGAAACACTGGAGAGATGTGGAGCCATGCTCCAAGTGTGTCTCTCTCTCTCTCTCTCGCTCTCTCTCTCACACACACACAACACACAACACACACACACAAAACACAACACACACACGTCCTTGCCAAGAGAATCTCCCTGCCCTAAGCAGGAGGTCACTGAGGACCAGAGCTCTCTAAGCCGTCTGGCCCCCTACAGTGGAGACACTCTCCTCTGTCATCCCTCACGTCGTGTCCCTGGTGTCTCTGAGTCTGAGGGAAGGTGACACCAATCAAGGCTTTGTAAACACAGGGTTCATGCTGCCTCTCTAGATGGAGGCTCACAGTGCTGCAGCTTTGAAAGTGTAGGACTACATCATCTCTATTTCTGGTCGAGATCTTTGTATTTTTTATGACTGAAACACAGAATGAATAACCTAATCATCACTTAAAACATCTGATTTATGTACATGTTTATGGCTTGATCATTAGACTGTTGTGGATTTTACAAGGTTTTCCTGTAACAACATAACAAGAAAACGCCCTAGCCCTAGCTCACATAGAACAACCACTGTGTCACGGTTCAGACCAAGGCGCAGCGTGATATGCATACATGTTTATTACACTGATAAACAACGACAAAACAACGAAACGTGAAGTCCAAAGGCTGAACACAAAACTAGCCTAAACACGGTACAAGATCCCACAACTAAACAGTGCCAATAGGCTGCCTAAGTATGCTCCCCAATCAGAGACTACGAGAGACAGCTGCCTCTGATTGGGAAACACACCCGGCCAAACATAGAACTACAACCTAGATCACCAACATAGAAAATACAACATAGAACATTCACACCCTGACTCAACATATAAGAGTCCTCTGAGTCAGGGCGTGACACACTGAGCATCACCCTCTGACCAGGCTAACCTTTGACCCCCTTCCCCCCATCCAGGGCGAGATGATGTGCGAGGTGATGCCCACCATCAGCGAGGACACGGCGCTGAGCCAGCGGGGCTCTCAGAGCAGCGCCTCGGACCCCGACTCCCACTTTGAGCAGCTGATGGTCAACATGCTGGACGAGAGAGATCGCCTGCTGGACACACTGAGGGAGACCCAGGAGAGCCTGGGGCTGTCCCAGCAGCACCTGGAGGATGTCATCTACGACCGGGACTCACTGCAGCGCCAGCTCAGCTCTGCCCTGCCACAGGTAACATACCATTCAGCCCAGGAGCCTCTTCCTTCTTAATGTATGTTAAAAATCTGTCTGTGCCCTTGAGCAAGGCACTTAACCCTAATTGCTCCTGTAAGTCACTCTGGATAAGAGCGTCTGCTAAAGGATTAAAATGTAATGTAAATGCATTCATCCATAGTGGTCCCATGGCCATAAAAACACAACTTGGAATACAGTGAGAAGCAGTGAAATGGAATGGAATTGCGCTGTAATTTTGGGTCTAGTGTCTTCATTGATTGTTCGTTTCCCAGCAATATGGGCAAATAATGGCTTGCATAATAATTCCTATTAAAGTAGAGATTATCTCGCTGGCAGAAAGTGTGTCAATAATTCTAGTCACAAGTTCCCCCTGCTTCCTCACCAGAAGACTCTTGAGGTTTCACTGGAAGAAAATAGATCTTTGTTCACAGGCGGTGCTGGCCGATACCGACTATTAATCCACATGGTTTTAGAGACACAAGCAAAGCATACAGACTGTATTCGCTTTGGTTTGATCACACAGGCAAACACTTACTTAAAAGGGGTTGTCGGGTGTTATAATGCCATAATAATGTATCTGAAATCACATAATACTACCAAAAAGTAGTTTCTTTATGATCTGGTCTTGCCTCTGGAACGTTTTAAATGTCACATCTATTTTCTTAGAATTTATATAACCTAGAAATGGACCAATTACCTTTATAGGTGACCGGGTCATAAGGTTACAGACCAGGTCCTAGGGTTACAGACCAGGTCTTAGGGTTACAGACCAGGTCTTAGGGTTACAGACCAGGTCTTAGGGTTACAGACCAGGTCTTAGGGTTACAGACCAGATCATAAGTTACAGACCAGGTCTTAGGGTTACAGACCAGGTCATAAGGTTACAGACCAGGTCTTAGGGTTACAGACCAGGTCTTAGGGTTACAGACCAGGTCATAAGGTTACAGACCAGGTCATAGGGTTACAGACCAGGTCTTAGGGTTACAGACCAGGTCCTAGGGTTACAGACCAGGTCATAGGATCACAGACCAGGTCATAGTGTTACAGACAGTGGTGGAAAAAGTACCAAATTGTCATACTTGAGTAAATGTAAAGATATCTTATTAGAAAATGACTCAAGCAAAAGTGAAAGTCACCCAGTAAAATACTACTTGAGTAAAAGTCTAAAAGTATTGGCAATTTCTCGCATGGAATAGCCTTCATTTCTCAGAACAAGAATAGACTGACGAGTTTCAGAAAAAAATTATTTGTTTCTGGCCATTTTGAGCCTGTAATCGAACCCACAATTGCTGATGCTCCAGGTACTCAACTAGTCTCAAGAAGGCCATTTATATTGCTTATTTAATCAGCACAACAGATTTCAGCTGTGCTAACATAATTGCAAAAGGGTTTTCTAATGATCAATTAGCCTTTTAAAATGATAAACTTGGATTAGCAAACACAACATGCCATTGGAACACAGGACTGATGGTTGCTGATAATGGGCCTCTGTACGCCTATGTAGATATTTCATTAAAAATCAGCCGTTTCCAGCTACAATAGCCATTTACAACATTAACAATGTCTACATTGTATTTCGGATCAATTTGATGTTATTTTAATGGACAAAAAATGTGCTTTTCTTTCGAAAACAAGGATATTTCTATGTGACCCCAAACTTTTGAACAGTAGTGTACTTAAGTATCAAAAGTGAAAGTAAAATTATAAATAATTTCAAATTCCTTATATTAAGCAAACCAGGCAGCACAATTTTCTTGTTTTTTATTTAACTTACGGATAGCCAGGTGCACACTCCAACACTCAGACATAATTTACAAATAAAGCATTTGTGTTTAGTGAGTCTGCCAGATCAGAGGCAGTAGAGATGACAATGGATGTTCTCTTGATAAGTGTGTGAATTTGACAATTTATCTGTCCTGCTAAGCATTCAAAATGTAATGAGTACTTTTGGGTTTGAGGGAAAATGTATGGAGTAAAAAGTACATTATTTTCTTTAGGAATGTAGTGAAGTAAAAGTAAAAGTAGTCAAAAATATAAATATTAAAGTAAAGTACAGATACCCCAAAAATGACTTAAGTAATACTTTAAAGTATTTTTAGTTAAGCATTTTACACCACTGGTTACAGACCAGGTCATAGGGTTACACACTAGATGTATGTTAAGTATATAACCTGTGAGTCTGTGGGTTCTATGTTCTATCGTTAGCCTCAGTGACTGTATATATTTCTTATGATTTATTCATTCATGTGTCTGTGTTTGAACTCAGGGTTATTTGGTCTATTGCTCCAACGGTATACTTTTCCTTAGGGGGTCTCTCACCCTCTTCAGCTGCTATTATAACACCGGCATACAGAGGCTGGCTGGGGGAAGGAAACAGTGCTACTGGACCAAAACACAAAACTCCTTGTGAAAGACTGAGGGTTTGTAGTGCTCTGTTTGCAAATACACACCATTCAGTTGTCAGTATGCATCGCCCTGATTGATTACAAGTTAAGATAAATATTAAAATAGCCACAGCGCTCCGCAGGATATAATATGAGTATATAGCCACAACCCCTACTTCAAACTTCAACTCAGATATTGAAATCCATTGGCAGAGTGCTTACATCTGGCAGTGGTGGTAGTATTGAGAGCATCTTTCCCGTCATGTCTATGAATTTATGCCCGCTTCATTCCCGGATGAAAACGTCTGGGGCCGAAAATGAAATAGCGACAAAATGAAATAGCACTGCCATTAGCCCATGTTTCTAACAGATGTTTCCTCTGCTAGTAAAACACAACAGTTAATGATGTATGGCTTGTCACTCTCTAATGACATCGATGTTGACGTACTATTCTGTGGCGCTCCTAGACACCATTTTAAATGAGATGTCACCGGGCAATTTGGATCCCTCCCGCAATGTTACCCCCATTCACAAATGCTTCCATTAATTAATGTGGTGGCAGCATTTTTATTTGCCTGAATGATATCAACATCACACTAATTCTTTATGAAGCAGTTTGTTGGAGGTACTTACCCAGGAGAAAAGGTGGCTCCTGTCTCCCATTTTAATGGATGACTGATAAAGATTCCTTGTACAGAGAGAGAGAGCCAGTTGGACAAGGAACGGGATAACGGATTTTTATAAAACAGTGTACAAAACATTAAAAACACCTGTTCTTTCCATGACATAGACTGACCAGGTGAATCCAGGTGAAAGCTATGATCCCTTATTGATGTCACTTGTTAAATCCACCAATCAGTGTAGATGAAGGGGAGGAGACAGGTTAAAGAATGATTTTTAAGCCTTGAGACAATTGAGGCATGGAATGTGTATGTGTGCCATTCGGTGGGTGAATGGGCAAGACAAAAGATTGAAGTGCCTTTGAACAGGGTATGGTAGTAGGTGCCAGGCACACCGGTTTGTGTCAAGAACTGCAACGCTGCTGAGTTTTTCATGCTCAACAGTTTCCTGTGTGTATGAAGAATGGTCCACCATCCAAAGGACATCCTGCCAACTTGACACAACTGTGGGAAGCATTGGAGTCAACATGGGCCAGCATCCCTGTGGAACGCTTTCGACACCTTGTAGAGTCCATGCCCCGACGAATTGAGGCTGTTCTGAGGGCAAAAGGAGGTGCAACTCAATATTTGGAAGGTGTCCTTAATGTTTTGTCCACTGAGTGTATAACTGTAGTAGACTAATGTCATATGTTACATCATTTTGACAGTGCTTGGTTATGTTTGTAGTATCTTTCAAAGCATTTTGAAACATTGCTTTTTTCAATACTACAAGGCAGTGCAGGGAATTAGGTATGCTGGTAGACATAATTATTTAGAGTAGATCTTAAAGAGGCCGAGAGATAGCTGCCGGGTGAATGAGTTTGTGCTTGTGTTTGTGTGTGTGTATGTGCGCGTGTTTGTGTGCGTGTGTATGTGTGTGTTTGTGCGAGTGAGTTTGTGTGTATGTGTGTGTGTGTGTGTGTGTGTGTGTGTAGGGTGGTGAGATGAGGAGAGATGCAGAGACTTTCTTTAGAAATGGAATTGGCCTCATTCAGTAGCTTGTGGTGGAGCCCACACCGAGGTATGGAGCAGCAGCAGGCTTCAGTTAGGCCCATCCCAAACCTCTGCCCTCTAGTCCCACTTTCCCTCTCTTCCTTCCTTTCTCTCTCTCTCTCTCTCTCTCTCTCTTTCTCTCTCTCTCTCTCTCTCTCTCTCTCTCGCTCTCTCTCTTCTTCTCTCCATCTCTCTCTCTCCCTCTCTTTGTCAGGGTCATGGCTCCTCTGTTCCTTGTCACGACACGTCTGGCTGATCAGAGTGACATACTCTGTCCCCCTCCACGCCTTGAGGTCATATCCTATCTGCGTTGTGCATAAGAATGCAACAACATCCGTCTTCCATCCATCCCTCCGTCCGTTTGTGTTGTGGTCCAGAACAGAGGGGAGGTGGGGGGGGGGGACATGGAGCGTGGCGGGCAATGGGCAGCCATTAGCTCCTTTGTGTCGGCAACTCATGCCCGCTTGAACCCGTGCATGGCAGCGCCGGCTGCCAAGAAGCCACTGACTTCAACGGCATGTTAAGCCCTGCGCCGCCTTTGTAGGGGCAGCACTTGTGGGTACACTCACCCGAAACTGTAGTTGACAGTGAGAGAGGGAGAGGCCTTTGGACATGGCCGCTCAGCTGGTAGCACAACAAACCCAGCTGGTGCCTCTGTCTCTGTCTCATAGACTGACTGGCTGCCCAGAGCAGAGACGACCGTGGCTCTGTGTCTCTGTGTCCTGCTCTCTCCAAACTGTCTGACTCTGACAGCACTCCTGAGAGAGAGAGAGAGAGAGAGAGAGAGAGAGAGAGAGAGAGAGAGAGAGAGAGAGAGAGAGAGAGAGAGAGAGAGAGAGAGAGAGAGAGAGAGAGAGAGAGAAGAGAGAGAGAGAGAGAGAGAGAGAGAGAGAGAGAGAGAGAGAGAGAGAGAGAGAGAGAGAGAGAGAGAGAGAGAGAGAGAGAGAGAGAGAGAGAGAGAGAGAGAGAGAGAGAGAGAGAGAGAGAGAGAGAGAGAGAGAGAGAGAGAGAGAGAGAGAGAGAGAGAGAGAGAGAGAGAGAGAGAGAGAGAGAAGACATCAACAGGGCCTGCAGCGTGGTGCCGGGGACAATGTGACCTGCCTGTGTGTCCTCTCCCCCTGAAACAGACTTCCTCCTCCGGTGCACTCAGCTGTGTTACTGTACTGTAATCAGAGAGCCCCAGGCCCTCTGTGTGTCTCCCATTCCCTACGCTGTTTAGTTACCAAAACATGGCCGCCTTGTCTAAAGGCTGCTCTGGCTGTTCATTCCTACTGCTAGTGGGCCACTGACAGTCACTACCACTCCCATAGGCTGCCCATCCCAATCTGACCCCTATCCCCTATCCCCTACACATCAGTCTTGTTCTGTAAAGGAAGTGATGTCATTAACTGTGTGATGCCAGGTCCCCCCCCTCTCCTGGTGAGAAGACAGGCACTCTATTTGTGGTTGATGTACAGACGTGTAAATCCTAGTTATCAGACACTCTCCCCTCCCCCCAGCCCAGACGCCGATCCCAGCTCTCCTCTCCCTTCCCACCCGGCCAGACAGTAATGAGATACTAGTCTATTGATCACTCAACGCAGATGTTAGAATTAAGGTCTAAGATTGCACTAGATTACTGTATAGGCAACCCTCGCCAAGCCCATTCATGTCTGTCTGACTGGCTGCAGTTGAATAATACCAGAACAACTTCTCAATAAA
>NC_139992.1:43947801-44135935 GCF_964263955.1 Coregonus lavaretus | reverse complement strand
CCCAACTTATTGTGGGAAGCTTGTGGAAGGCTACCCAAACCGTTTGACCCAAGTTAAACAATTTAAAGGCAATGCTACAAATACTAATTTATGTATGTAAACTTCTGACCCACTGAGAATGTGATGAAAGAAATAAAAGCTGAAATAAATCATTCTCTCTACTATTATTCTGACATTTCACATTCTTAAAATAATGTGGTGATCCTAACTGACCTAAAATAGGTAATATTTACTAGGATTAAATGTCAGGAATTGTGAAAAACTGAGTTTAAATGTATTTGGCTAAGGTGTATCCCTGTAGCTCAGTTGGTGGAGCGTGGTGCTTGCAACGCCAGGGTTGTGGGTTCGTTTCCCACGGGGGGCTAGTGTGGGGAATGTGTGCACTCACTGGCTGTGGGTCGTTCTGGATAAGAGCGTCTGCTAAATAACTAAAATGCAAATGTAAATGTGTATGTAAACTTCCGACTTCAACTATAGGTACAGTGGTTCCTCAATTAAAAGTTTTGAGTTCATGCCGCGACCGTTTGTGGTAGACGGTTTCAGATTGTGGTAAATTGCGTAATTCTGTCATTGAACCACACTATCACAAGGGGGAGTTAGAACGCTGATCTATCGGTTTTCTAAACTGTGGCTCAAATTGTCGATCTTTTCGTAAATTAATGGAGGTGCGAATGTTTCAGTCCAAGAGTCTCTCTTCTCTGGCACTCGAGTCCTGCATCAGGCAAAAAAATAAATAGCTGGCGGTGGTCCCGGAGTTGAGAGAGATCTTGGGTAAATACAATGCGCAATTACACGGTGGGCTTTTGGTTTCTCTCCCTCTAAAAACAGAAATAAATAATTCTAAATAACAAAATGCCTTTATTTACCACAGTGTGAAAGAGTGATAGCCCCTCTATATAAAGTGAGTTGCTGAAACACAGAGTCCTTCTTTGCTGATGTGAAGAAGAAACTGAATGAAAGGGAGTCCAGCGAGGATAGGGAGGGGAAAAAGGTTGCCCATATTTTCAAGACCTCAGCTACTTCATGTATTTATGACATGTACTAGTTTATTTAGGCTATTTCATATATTTGTTTAGGCTTGGCCTATTTAATAGGCTATTTCACAGCATAAAGCTATATTTGTTAGCATAAAGCTGAGTGACTCATTCGTGGCTTTGGATCAAAATAAGTAAGTACCAACATTCTTTCATAAAGAAATGTAAAGGGAATAAATCAAATAAATCCTATTCATAATGAATAATCAGATACGTGTTGCAAGCTTGTCATTTTTCCTTATTGTAGTTTTTTGTATGATTTTATTTGATACAAAACATACACATACAACTACATCACACCTGCCCAGACCCACCTGCTCACACCCCCATCTCCAGGGTCCACAGCACTCTCCGCCACATGGCCTCAAACTGCACCATTTCCTTTCTCTCCGTCACCCACATGCACTTTCAACATTTGGATAATAAAGCATTTAAAGGCTGACATTGGTTGATTTTCCGTTTTTAAGTATACGTTTTTTCAAGATGATTGACAAGAAAAGTATCGTCCAACCCATAGGGCATCTCACTGCACCCTTATATGCAATTCTTTTGAAATATGCAGACAGACGGATTAAAAGTTTATTTCCATTGTAATACTTCTGACAGCCACATTTCTAACTCCACCCATAACTTTTGGACTTCATAACATTTCCAGAAGGCATGATTATAACCTAATGAAAAATGAACCTGGAAATCTAATTTAATTTACTGCATGCCTAAGACCTATGGGTTTAACCTTCTGAATGAATGATTATATTGAAGATAGAAACTGCCTCTTAATGAGTTAAAAGAGCCGATCCGTTACGCAACAAAATAATATACGTTTATTTAGCCTAATTGTTACCAGGTGGACAGTAGAGAGAGGAGTGAGTGAGAGAGAAAAAAGGTAGAGAGAGAGAGAGAGAGAGAGAGAGAGCATGCAGAGCAGAATTAGGCCAATACCCGCTAATTATCAAAATCCAGAAAAGAGCCGTTAAATTCTATAACCACTTAAAAGGAAGCGATTCCCAAACCTTCCATAACAAAGCCATCACCTACAGAGAGATGAACTTGGAGAAGAGTCCCCTAAGTAAGCTGGTCCTGGGGCTCTGTTCACAAACACAAACAACAGACCCCACAGAGCCCCAGGACAACAACAACAACAACAACAACACAACTAGACCCAACCAAATCATGAGAAAACAAAAAGAGAATTACTTGACACATTGGAAAGAACAAACCAAAAACAGAGCAAACTAGAATGCTATTTGGCCCTTAACAGAGAGTACACAGTGGCAGAATACCTGACCACTGTGACTGACCCAGACTTAAGGAAAGCGTTGACTATGTACAGACTCAGTGAGCATAACCTTGCTATTAAGAAAGGCCGCCGTAGGTAGACCTGGCTCTCAAGAGAAGACAGGCTATGTGCACACTGCCCACAAAATGAGGTGGAAACTGAGCTGCACTTCCTAACCTCCTGCCAAATGTATGACCATATTAGAGACACATATTTCCCTCAGATTACAGCGATCCACAAAGAATTAGAAAACAAACCCAATTTTGATAAACTCCCTTATCTACTGGGTGAAAAACCACAGTGTGCCATCACAGCTGCAAGATTTGTGACCTGTTGCCACAAGAAAAGGGCAACCAGTGAAGAACAAATACCATTGTACTTTAACTATTTGCACATTGTTACAACACTGTATATATACATAATATGACATTTGAAATGTCTTTATGCTTTTGAAACTTCTGAGTGTAATGTTTACTGTTAATATTTATTGTTTATTTCACTTTTGTTTACTATCTACTTCACTTGCTTTGGCAATGTTAACATACGTTTCCCATGCCAATAAAGAGAGAGAGAGAGAGAGAGAGAGAAAGAGAGAGAGAGAGAGAGTGGTCCAGATTTGAATATCCATTATGCGTACTCTCTCAGAGCTGATTTCTTTAAAATGTTTACATTTAGAATAAATAGTTCAATTGCTTTTAATACAGACCCAGCTCACATAAATGGAATGGGAGTAGATTCTGTAGAATGTATCAGGAGGTTGATCAATTCCCCCCAAAACCTCTGGGGCTTCTGAATTGAATCCAGCCCCCGGTCTGAAGGGCCTGCATGCTTCTTTTTCCCACCTAGGGACCAATCCAGCCTGCATGAGATCCCACAAAGGCTGTTGTGAGAGAGAAAGACTGAGGGTGCATGAAACCTCTGTTACTCTATGTTATCCGGTCTCTCTTATTCATTTCCTGGTTGGAATTCTAGAGGGAATTCCCCAAGGTGTCACCCACTCTATCCAGGGAAAAATGAACTGGTGCTTTGAGATTCAAAGCCAGCAGGTTCCCTGTGTGTGTGTGTGTGCACGTGTGCGTGTGTGTGTGACTGATCTTAATTCAGAGGCATTGCCGCATATAGCAACCTGCTCCAGGCCCTAGGCTCCACCAAATCAATCTTGTACACCGAGAGATTTATAATAATAATAATATGCCATTTAGCAGACGCTTTTATCCAAAGCGACTTACAGTCATGCGTGCATACATTTTTTTTTTTGTGTATGGGTGGTCCCGGGGATCGAACCCACTACCTTGGCGTTACAAGCGCCGTGCTTTACCAGCTGAGCTACAGAGGACCACCCAGGATTTCACATCACTTCCTGTCCAATCTCCTTTTGCTCCTTCACACTAAAACAGACATTACTTCTCAGAGAGGTAGAGACGAATGGAGTCAGGGAAGATGAAGGTATTGTGAGGGAGAGGAGTTTGAAAGACATCACCGGGCCTTTCTGTTTAGCTGTGGCACTGTCTCCTGGTGTCTCTAATGTCTCCTGGTGTCTCCTGGTGTCTCTGATGTCTCCTGATGCCTCTGATGTCTCCTGATGCCTCTGATGTCTCCTGGTGTCTCTGATGTCTCCTGGTGTCTCTGATGTCTCCTGGGCTTTGATGAGTTGAGATGAACTTCTACCACATCAAAGGGAAAGATAGACACTTTCAATTTACTTCTGTAAACTTCTCATTTTTCTAATTTTGAGAGCAACCAACAGCCTCAGCGGCAGCAATGCTCAGTCTATAATTTGTTATGCTGGGTGTCTGTCGGAAGGAAGTGTGTGTGTGCGCGCGCGCGCGAGCCGAATGCCGAGAGCTGACCGTTTGATCTCTGCACCTGAAAAATGACAGATGCTCCCCAACGCTGGCGCTCTACAGGAGCCAAATTAACCACTCTGCATTGCCAGAGAGAGAGAGAGAGAGAGAGAGAGAGAGAGAGAGGAGAGAGAGAGAGAGAGAGAGAGAGGAGAGAGAGAGAGAGAGAGAGAGAGAGAGAGAGAGAGAGAGAGAGAGAGAGAGAGAGAGAGAGAGAGAGAGAGAGAGAGAGAGAGAGAGAGAGAGAGAGAGAGAGAGAGAGAGAGAGGGGGTGAGAAGGAGAGTCAGTGAATGGTGGAAGACATGAGCAGTGAGGGAGTGAGAGGTAGGGTGAGAGATGGAGAGAGAGAGAGAGAGAGAGAAGTGTGAGAGAGAAACAGTTGAAGTTGGAAGTTTACATACACTTAGGTTGGAGTCATTAAAACTTGTTTTTCAACCACTCCACAAATGTCTTGTTAACAAACTATAGTTTTGGCAAGTCGGTTAGTAATAATAATAATATGCCATTTAGCAGACGCTTTTTTCCAAAGCGACTTACAGTCATGTGTGCATACATTTTTACGTATGGGTGGTCCCGGGGATCGAACCCACTACCCTGGCGTTACAAGCGCCGTGCTCTACCAGCTGAGCTACAGAGGACCACGAGTTAGGACATCTGCTTTGTGCATGACACAAGTAATTTTTTGTATCACAATTCCAGTGGGTCAGAAGTTTACATACACTAAGTTGACTGTGCCTTTAAACAGCTTGGAAAATGATGTCATAGCTTTAGAAGCTTCTGATAGGCTAATTGACATCATTTGAGTCAATTGGAGGTGTACCTGTGGATGTATTTCAAGGCCTACCTTCAAACTCACTGCCTCTTTGCATGACATCATGGGAAAATCAAAAGAAATCAGCCAACAATTGTAGACCTCCACAAGTCTGGTTCATCCTTGGGAGCAATTTCCAAACGTCTGAAGGTACCACGTTCATCTGTACAAACAGATTCAACCTTCCCAAGTTCAACCTTCCCAACAGTGTTCAACCTTCCCAAGTTCTCACGTCACCCCGCTCCTCCGCACACTCCACTGGCTTCCAGTTGAAGCTCGCATCTGCTACAAGACCATGGTGCTTGCCTACGGAGCTGTGAGGGGAACGGCACCTCCGTACCTTCATGCTCTCATCAGTCCCTACACCCAAACAAGGGCATTGCGTTCATCCACCTCTGGCCTGCTGGCCCCCCTACCTCTGCGGAAGCACAGTTCCTGCTCAGCCCAGTCAAAACTGTTCGCTGCTCTGGCACCCCAATGGTGGAACAAGCTCCCTCACGACGCCAGGACAGCGGAGTCACTCACCACCTTCCGGAGACACTTGAAACCCCACCTCTTTAAGGAATACCTGGGATAGGATAAAGTAATCCTTCTACCCCCCCTTACCCCACCCCAAAGAAAAAAAAAAAAAAAAAAACATATTGTAAAGTGGTTATCCCACTGGCTATAAGGTGAATGCAACAATTTGTAAGTCGCTCTGGATAAGAGTGTCTGCTAAATGACGTAAATGTAAATATACAAACAATAGTACACAAGTATAAACATCATGGGACCACGCAGCCGTCATACCGCTCAGGAAGGAAACATGTTCTGTCTCCTAGAGATGAACGTACTTTGGTGCGAAAAGTGCAAATCAATCCCAGAAAAACAGCAAAGGACCTTGTGAAGATGCTGGAGGAAACAGGTACAAAAGTATCTATATCCACAGTAAAACGAGTCCTATATTGACATAACCTGAAAGGCCGCTCAGCAAGGAAGAAGCCACTGCTCCAAAACCGCCATAAAAAAGCCAGACTACGGTTTGCAACTGCACATGGGGACAAAGATCGCACTTTTTGGAGAAATGTCCTCTGGTCTGATGAAACAAAAATAGAACTGTTATGTTTGGAGGAAAAAGGGGAAAGATAGCAAGCTGAAGAACACCATCCCAACCGTGAAGCACGGGGGTGGCAGCATCATGCTGTGGGGGTGCTTTGCTGCAGGACGGTCTGGTGCACTTCACAAAATAGATGGCATCATGAGGAAGGAAAATTATGTGGATATATTGAAGCAACATCTCAAGAAATCAGTCAGGAAGTTAAAGGTTGGTCGCAAATGGGTCTTCCAAATGGACAATGACCTTAAGGACAACAAAGTCAAGGTATTGGAGTGGCCATCACAAAGCCCTGACCTCAATCCTATAGAAAACTTGAAAAGTGTGTGCGAGCAAGGAAGCCTACAAACCTGACTCAATTACACCAGCTCTGTCAGGAGGAATGGGCCAAAATTCTCCCAACTTATTGTGGGAAGCTTGTGGAAGGCTACCCAAACCGTTTGACCCAAGTTAAACAATTTAAAGGCAATGCTACCAAATACTAATTTATGTATGTAAACTTCTGACCCACTGAGAATGTGATGAAAGAAATAAAAGCTGAAATAAATCATTCTCTCTACTATTATTCTGACATTTCACATTCTTAAAATAATGTGGTGATCCTAACTGACCTAAAATAGGTAATATTTACTAGGATTAAATGTCAGGAATTGTGAAAAACTGAGTTTAAATGTATTTGGCTAAGGTGTATCCCTGTAGCTCAGTTGGTGGAGCGTGGTGCTTGCAACGCCAGGGTTGTGGGTTCGTTTCCCACGGGGGGCTAGTGTGGGGAATGTGTGCACTCACTGGCTGTGGGTCGTTCTGGATAAGAGCGTCTGCTAAATAACTAAAATGCAAATGTAAATGTGTATGTAAACTTCCGACTTCAACTATAGGTACAGTGGTTCCTCAATTAAAAGTTTTGAGTTCATGCCGCGACCGTTTGTGGTAGACGGTTTCAGATTGTGGTAAATTGCGTAATTCTGTCATTGAACCACACTATCACAAGGGGGAGTTAGAACGCTGATCTATCGGTTTTCTAAACTGTGGCTCAAATTGTCGATCTTTTCGTAAATTAATGGAGGTGCGAATGTTTCAGTCCAAGAGTCTCTCTTCTCTGGCACTCGAGTCCTGCATCAGGCAAAAAAATAAATAGCTGGCGGGTGGTCCCGGAGTTGAGAGAGAACTTGGGTAAATACAATGGCGCAATTACACGGTGGGCTTTTGGTTTCTCTCCCTCTAAAAACAGAAATAAATAATTCTAAATAACAAAATGCCTTTATTTACCACAGTGTGAAAGAGTGATAGCCCCTCTATATAAAGTGAGTTGCTGAAACACAGAGTCCTTCTTTGCTGATGTGAAGAAGAAACTGAATGAAAGGGAGTCCAGCGAGGATAGGGAGGGGAAAAAGGTTGCCCATATTTTCAAGACCTCAGCTACTTCATGTATTTATGACATGTACTAGTTTATTTAGGCTATTTCATATATTTGTTTAGGCTTGGCCTATTTAATAGGCTATTTCACAGCATAAAGCTATATTTGTTAGCATAAAGCTGAGTGACTCATTCGTGGCTTTGGATCAAAATAAGTAAGTACCAACATTCTTTCATAAAGAAATGTAAAGGGAATAAATCAAATAAATCCTATTCATAATGAATAATCAGATACGTGTTGCAAGCTTGTCATTTTTCCTTATTGTAGTTTTTTGTATGATTTTATTTGATACAAAACATACACATACAACTACATCACACCTGCCCAGACCCACCTGCTCACACCCCCATCTCCAGGGTCCACAGCACTCTCCGCCACATGGCCTCAAACTGCACCATTTCCTTTCTCTCCGTCACCCACATGCACTTTCAACATTTGGATAATAAAGCATTTAAAGGCTGACATTGGTTGATTTTCCGTTTTTAAGTATACGTTTTTTCAAGATGATTGACAAGAAAAGTATCGTCCAACCCATAGGGCATCTCACTGCACCCTTATATGCAATTCTTTTGAAATATGCAGACAGACGGATTAAAAGTTTATTTCCATTGTAATACTTCTGACAGCCACATTTCTAACTCCACCCATAACTTTTGGACTTCATAACATTTCCAGAAGGCATGGATTATAACCTAATGAAAAATGAACCTGGAAATCTAATTTAATTTACTGCATGCCTAAGACCTATGGGTTTAACCTTCTGAATGAATGATTATATTGAAGATAGAAACTGCCTCTTAATGAGTTAAAAGAGCCGATCCGTTACGCAACAAAATAATATACGTTTATTTAGCCTAATTGTTACCAGGTGGACAGTAGAGAGAGGAGTGAGTGAGAGAGAAAAAAGGTAGAGAGAGAGAGAGAGAGAGAGAGAGAGCATGCAGAGCAGAATTAGGCCAATACCCGCTAATTATCAAAATCCAGAAAAGAGCCGTTAAATTCTATAACCACTTAAAAGGAAGCGATTCCCAAACCTTCCATAACAAAGCCATCACCTACAGAGAGATGAACTTGGAGAAGAGTCCCCTAAGTAAGCTGGTCCTGGGGCTCTGTTCACAAACACAAACAACAGACCCCACAGAGCCCCAGGACAACAACAACAACAACAACAACACAACTAGACCCAACCAAATCATGAGAAAACAAAAAGAGAATTACTTGACACATTGGAAAGAACAAACCAAAAAACAGAGCAAACTAGAATGCTATTTGGCCCTTAACAGAGAGTACACAGTGGCAGAATACCTGACCACTGTGACTGACCCAGACTTAAGGAAAGCGTTGACTATGTACAGACTCAGTGAGCATAACCTTGCTATTAAGAAAGGCCGCCGTAGGTAGACCTGGCTCTCAAGAGAAGACAGGCTATGTGCACACTGCCCACAAAATGAGGTGGAAACTGAGCTGCACTTCCTAACCTCCTGCCAAATGTATGACCATATTAGAGACACATATTTCCCTCAGATTACAGCGATCCACAAAGAATTAGAAAACAAACCCAATTTTGATAAACTCCCTTATCTACTGGGTGAAAAACCACAGTGTGCCATCACAGCTGCAAGATTTGTGACCTGTTGCCACAAGAAAAGGGCAACCAGTGAAGAACAAATACCATTGTACTTTAACTATTTGCACATTGTTACAACACTGTATATATACATAATATGACATTTGAAATGTCTTTATGCTTTTGAAACTTCTGAGTGTAATGTTTACTGTTAATATTTATTGTTTATTTCACTTTTGTTTACTATCTACTTCACTTGCTTTGGCAATGTTAACATACGTTTCCCATGCCAATAAAGAGAGAGAGAGAGAGAGAGAGAGAAAGAGAGAGAGAGAGAGAGAGTGGTCCAGATTTGAATATCCATTATGCGTACTCTCTCAGAGCTGATTTCTTTAAAATGTTTACATTTAGAATAAATAGTTCAATTGCTTTTAATACAGACCCAGCTCACATAAATGGAATGGGAGTAGATTCTGTAGAATGTATCAGGAGGTTGATCAATTCCCCCCAAAACCTCTGGGGCTTCTGAATTGAATCCAGCCCCCGGTCTGAAGGGCCTGCATGCTTCTTTTTCCCACCTAGGGACCAATCCAGCCTGCATGAGATCCCACAAAGGCTGTTGTGAGAGAGAAAGACTGAGGGTGCATGAAACCTCTGTTACTCTATGTTATCCGGTCTCTCTTATTCATTTCCTGGTTGGAATTCTAGAGGGAATCCCCAAGGTGTCACCCACTCTATCCAGGGAAAAATGAACTGGTGCTTTGAGATTCAAGCCAGCAGGTTCCCTGTGTGTGTGTGTGTGCACGTGTGCGTGTGTGTGTGACTGATCTTAATTCAGAGGCATTGCCGCATATAGCAACCTGCTCCAGGCCCTAGGCTCCACCAAATCAATCTTGTACACCGAGAGATTTATAATAATAATAATATGCCATTTAGCAGACGCTTTTATCCAAAGCGACTTACAGTCATGCGTGCATACATTTTTTTTTTTGTGTATGGGTGGTCCCGGGGATCGAACCCACTACCTTGGCGTTACAAGCGCCGTGCTTTACCAGCTGAGCTACAGAGGACCACCCAGGATTTCACATCACTTCCTGTCCAATCTCCTTTTGCTCCTTCACACTAAAACAGACCATTACTTCTCAGAGAGGTAGAGACGAATGGAGTCAGGGAAGATGAAGGTATTGTGAGGGAGAGGAGTTTGAAAGACATCACCGGGCCTTTCTGTTTAGCTGTGGCACTGTCTCCTGGTGTCTCTAATGTCTCCTGGTGTCTCCTGGTGTCTCTGATGTCTCCTGATGCCTCTGATGTCTCCTGATGCCTCTGATGTCTCCTGGTGTCTCTGATGTCTCCTGGTGTCTCTGATGTCTCCTGGGCTTTGATGAGTTGAGATGAACTTCTACCACATCAAAGGGAAAGATAGACACTTTCAATTTACTTCTGTAAACTTCTCATTTTTCTAATTTGAGAGCAACCACAGCCTCAGCGGCAGCAATGCTCAGTCTATAATTTGTTATGCTGGGTGTCTGTCGGAAGGAAGTGTGTGTGTGCGCGCGCGCGCGAGCCGAATGCCGAGAGCTGACCGTTTGATCTCTGCACCTGAAAAATGACAGATGCTCCCCAACGCGCCCACCAAAACATAAGGAGGTGTAATTGCACCCCTCATTAAAATAATGGAGAGAGTGAGAGAGAGGGGGAGAGAGGGGGGGGGGGGGGGGGGGAGGCAGCAATATACAACAGCAAGCAAATCCACTGTCTGTGGATGAAATCTCAAACCCCGTGCTGGGATATTGTCGAGGCTTAATGTAAAGGGAATCCTCCATTGTAATTGTGGAATAATCCCTCCCTGCCCTTTGCCCTCTTAGAATGAATATAATGAATGTAATACTTGCATCTAGTGAGTGCCTCCGTCTGTGCTTTAAAAAGTGGTGTTTTATAGTTGTAAAGCTTTAAGGCTATTTCTGGCACACAGTGGCAGAGGCAGTTATGTGTCGCATTTTCACATCAATCATTGTTTATTGACGGAGGTGTCATTGAATGCCCTCTAAGTCTTGAACGCAGATCCACTGGAGCGGATGGTGAAACACTTGGCAACCGTGTTGGATTCTCTCACTGTGTTGTTTTATTGTGATGTCATCGCCTCCTTCTGAGAAATGTAATTCTGTCGGTCTCTCCGGGGGTGCAGACACAGCCCAGTGATAGATCTGGGATTCCCACAAATGGGAAGTTCCCAACAAATAATCAGGCTTAACTTATTTATTGTAGACAGAGATGGCATTCCAATAACAGTAATACTGATATACTGTGTGGATTTTACCGATCAGGACTGGAAGGCCAAATTGCAGCACTGCCTCAGTCTGTAGTATGATGTATTGCCATGTTTAGCAAAATACTGTATTATACAATATGACTGTCATAGGCTGCTACACTATCCTTCCTGGATTCTTCTCTCTCTCATTGGCGTCATAATATTGATGTCTCCGATGGGGGAAACAAGGTCGGTTCGTTTCCTAAATCCAGATGAAAACCTGAGATTAAAGCCTAAAAGGATCCTGTGATCAGTGGTAATAGCAACACGCTGTCATTTTAATCACACCATCCTGTTTGCCTCCCAGCTGGGTCTGTTCGTTATGGAAAATCTGTCAATGTCTGTGCTCATGATTACATAATAATGGGCAATGAGCACACTAATTCAAAGCAACCAATATTTTACTTTGTGCTGGTGGAGGCCTCTGGGAATTTATGACAATGACATGGTGCATCTCTCTACTGTAGTTGTCAAACAGTAAAATCACGACTTTTGTACAAATATTTTCACACACCAAAATATGACAGTTATGCGAAAAAAATTATGGTTAGCACATCGTGAAACAATGACCGTCTTCTCCTAGTTTCAAGGTCTGGGAGGCTTCTCTGAAACTGACTTGTGAAGGCAGACCCTACAGGCATCATGTAGTCTCCCTGGTATTGCTGTCACTCGTCGTTAGCAATGGTGTAAAATTGCATTAGAAGTGAGGGGGCCCCATAAAGGAACTGATACCATGCTGTTTGTACTGTCCAAGAATAGGTTATAGTCCAACAATTTTGACAATTATAGCTGTGTCTCTACCCTGTTATTTCCCCCTTCCTCCCGCTCGGAAAGTCCTAATCAGCCGTCACTGTCAGGGAAAACCCTCATTATGCTTGTCGTGTCACTCGTTTGTAGCCCCTGGCAACGTGATTAAGAGTGAACACCAGATGCTTCAGGTGATACAGAGAGAGAGAGATGGGTTCGCTGAACAAGATAATCATAGTGATCACGTCAAAACCTTGACTTAACATGACTTAGCTGGCAGTGTAATGTTCCGGAGATTCCTACACAGACAAGCTGTAACAGTAGGATATAACCTGTTAGCTGTCGTTTAGGAAATATTTAGGTTGTTTGTGTTTTGGAAAGTGAATGAGATCCTGACCCAGTTTTATTCCCCTGAGGCACTGACAGTACAACCCCATGCCTGGCTGGAGCTGACAACTGTGTGTGTGCGTATCTGTGTCCGCATGCTCGTCTGTGTGCTATGTGTGTGTGTGTGTGTGTGTGTGTGTGTGTGTGTGTGTGTGTGTGTGTGTGTGTGTGTGTCTGTGTGTGTGTGTGTGTGTGCTATGCGTGTGTGTGTGCTATGTATGTGTGTGTGTGTGTGTGTGCTATGTATGTGTGTGTGTGTGTGTGTGTGTGTGTGTGTGTGTGTGTCTGCCTATGCACATGTGTGTGTGCCTGCATGTGTGATTGACTGCTAGGCTGATCTCTGCTGTGTATTGTAATTCTAGACCTGTGTATGAACCTCTGTCCTGTGTCCCTCTCTGTAGATTGTGGCCTTACAGGAGCAGAATGCCCACATCCAAAGGAAGGTGGCGTCAGGGGATGGGTCAGAGGACATACTGGAGGGCACTGATGCCAGCCAGAAGGTACATAGCAAGGTGGGCGTCCATTGCATTTACTGTCTTTCTATTTTTCCTGTCAATATCCACAGTTTTTTATTGTTCCATTTGATCATTTATCTCTACGTTGACAGGGCCAACACTCTCAACATTTCAGTTTTCACATCAACGTAAAAGTGTCAGATATAGATACTTTTCAACCATCATTTTCATTGATTCAACAAAGTTGTCCATTCATAGTCTGTTATTAGTATCATCGTGGTATCAATCATGTTATCATTTCACTAGCTAGATAGATACAGCCCTTCACTGTCAGCAGTGTCTTTGAGCCGCCTGATAGGCAGCGTGAAGGACAACCACAATCAGCTGATATGTACTGTCTATGACCCACCAGATTCCATTATACTGGAGCACCCATACTTCTGAATACATCTGCATATAAATGGTCCTAGATCACACATTCATACATTGTCCCAAAATGCATCTACGATTAGTCAGACCAGAGTGAAACACAGTACCTTGAGCAGTCAAAGCGTAGGAAATTTCCCGATACTCCCAGACATCAATTTTACATTTTAGTAATTTAGCAGATGCTCTTATCCAGAGTGACTTACAGTTAGTGAGTGCATACATTTTTCATACTGGCCCCCCTGTGGGAATCGAACCCACAACCCTGCCGTTGCAAGCGCCATGCTCTACCAACTGAGCTACAGGAGGCCTTAGAATGCAGAAAGCAACAGTGTCTTAATCTCATAGAGGCTGGTACTGCAGAACAACAAACAGAGACATCAATGACAATTCAATTCTAGCTCTCGTCTCATGGTTTGGATGTGAGCTGAATCTCTAGGCTCGTGGATGAGCTGTACCGTGTGATGGGGACGGGTTGTCAGGAGTGTACGATTCAGTTGAGCCTGACCGGGCGACAGCTATCTGTGGCCTGTCATTCTGCAGAGTAGGGGGGTGGGGATGAGAGGGGTTGGAAGGTTGAAACTCCCCGTCACACACACACACACCCTCCTTGGTGTTAGTGAGAGGGAAGTCACTCACTGTCACCATCCAGAGGTAGTGACACGGATGATCTTCGGGGCAACTTCCTCCCGGGGGGCGGGGCAGAGTCCTCCTCTCCGTCTCACTGCTTCTGGGTAGAAGGGTGTTGAAGTAGAATGAACACACAGGCTAACGTCGTCGTCAGGCTGTCGTCAACCG
Organism: Coregonus lavaretus; assembly: GCF_964263955.1. Classification (NCBI taxonomy): domain Eukaryota; kingdom Metazoa; phylum Chordata; class Actinopteri; order Salmoniformes; family Salmonidae; genus Coregonus; species Coregonus lavaretus. The sequence goes on along the minus strand of NC_139992.1, from coordinate 44,121,771 downwards.
TGTGACAGGTGTGTGTGTGTGTGTGTGTGTGTGTGTGTGTGTGTGTGTGTGTGCACGTGTTGTGCCTGAATTAACCATCAGGTCACATCATCACCACGGGGCATAGAGCTAACTTAACCTGACAAGACAGCTAATGCAGTCAGACAGCCATGGCCTTTCCCTTATAACCATCAATGCCTCAATATTATATAGTGATCGAAACTCAGAATATTTCCTGTTGAATAGTAAAACCAAGAAGATTTAACCATAGCGGTAATCTTTTACAGTTAGCAATTTCAAAACATAACGATAAAATATAAGCTAGACTAGTTTTTACTGACATGCCCAAGCTATTGGTGCTGGGCTCCCCCACTGCAATTTAGCAGCACTGTAAAGTTGCTGTGATATGTAGACAACTAGACGTATAAAACGGGTCTAATTTAGCAAAAGGAAACTGCCACGGTACACAGTAGCTTGTTCCCTACCAGATCAATCTGCCTCGATGGAGAAACAATGTTTAACTCCATGTCCATCACTCCTAAAGGCATTGTTACAACTATCAAGTCCGCCTCGTCCCCAACCGGATAACTCCCCTGCAGGCTTTACGAGTATACCCTCCGACGCTCCGCAATTACATTTTGATTTCAAGAACTGGCCGTATAACTTGTTATCTCTGGGAAAAATTCAAACCAGCCTGCACTAAAAGCCAAGCTAAGGAGATGAATCCCAAAGTTTGTCCATTATGAGAGTAGGCTGTTGTGTTGGTATTAAAACCGGCGGGCTGATTTAGTGGGGCCTGTTGCCTTACACGGTGAATCATTGATCACAGGCAGTAGGGAGAGAGGCCCAATTAGGCCTGTCTGGCCAGATGGATGGGTATGGATGGTCAGCTGGCCCTGATACATGAGGATGGGTAGAGGAGGGAGATAGAGGGGGGGGGGGGGGGGGGGGTTGGGTAGGAGAAAGAGAGAAGGGAAAGAGAGATGGGAGAGGAGAGAGGAGAGACAGACAGACAGAGAGAGGGGTACAGAAAGAGAGAGGGAGAGGAGAGACAGACAGACAGAGAGAGGGGTACAGAAAGAAAGATGAGAGAGGAGAGACAGACAGAGGGAGGGAGAGGAAAAGAGAAACATAACTCCCCCTCCCTCTCTCTATCTGTCTCCTCCTCCCTTCCAGAGTCAAACCAAATCATATTCCTAATGCAAGTGCCAAACCAATCTCTTCAATGCAGTCTGGAGTCATCTTTATAGTGCCTCCATCACCCTGGCTGTGTGTCCATCTGAAATTAAACCAGAATAGGGGGCCAACAACCTCCAGCTCCTAAATTTATTAGAGCGCTAACACTATCTCTCTTGACTGGGAAATGCAGAGGTCTGATTCAAAGCCCTCTCAGCCTGTACTTGACTGGAAATTATGTTGTTTCAGCTCATCCATTTCAATTCAGCTAGCTAACACAGTTTTTGTGTCATGGGACCTAACTGATATAAAGCATATTTGAGTTGGTAGAAAATAGCTGTATAACATGATTGGGGTCAATTCCATTATTTCAATTAACTCAATCCACAAAATTGCTGAAATTGCTGAAAAGCAATTTAGAAATTAATTTAGAAATTCATAAGGATTTTTTATTCTTGACATAGCTCCTGATTTGACTGAATGGAAATGGAGCTGAGCCCAATCCTGCCAGCTTTATCCAGTAAGAGTCAAAACGTCTGGTTAAATGTCTCATTCTCTCTCATTCTCTCTCCTCCTGGTCCCCCAGCGCCTGTCCAACGGCTCCATGGAGTCGGCCCACGAGGCCAGCCAGGTGGTGGAGCTGCAGGACCTGCTGGAGAAGCAGAACTATGAGCTGGCCCAGATGAAGGAGCGCATGTCCTCCCTGTCCTCCCGCGTCTCCGAGGTGGAGCAGGAGCTGGACACCGCCCGCAAGGACCTCATCAAGACAGAGGAGATGAGTACTAAATATCAGAGGGACATCAAAGAGGTGAGGAGAGAGGTACATTCATAGGAGATGCACCCACTCTCTAAGGAGAGACACTCACACACACACTGTTAATTGAGAGTTAGGGTTGTTGAGAACATACATTAACATGCATGAGGGACATATGCATTCACTACCTCAACCTCCTCTCTGACGACTTAGAGGAGTTACTGCCTCAGACAATCTGGATGGTTCTTGGAAAAGTAATGTATCCAGGCTTCTTACTACACATTGGTACTCGGAGATGGTCTCTACTCATCTGTCCTGTGCTATAGGCGGACCATTATAGTCACACAATCACTGGACCCTCTTATTTGGAGGAGAAGTGAATGTCCATCCGGTGATGTGAATCTGAATGTGACCTGGCTCTTGGTCCGCCTTGCTAGCGGCTAACCCTGGTTGAGATTGCTATTGATTGCTAATGATGATGGCAGCCTGGGCTCAGGGAGTGAGGCCCAACTAGTACACTGATCTTTATCAGCCCAGCCCTGTCTAAGTAATTACCACTGTCTGTGGAGACTGGTCTGAGAACAGTGTTATATCATAACAGCGCTAGAGGACATTTCCTTCCCCTCTATACACATACTCACTGAGTACAGGAAATTAACCGTAGGAGATTTAGGGAGATACTGTTTATGCTGTTGAGAGGGAAATGTACCCAACTGTGTGTGTGTGTGTGTGTGTGTGTGTGTTTGTCCCTACAGGCTATGTGTCAGAAGGAGGACATGGAGGAGAGGATCGTCACTCTGGAGAAGCGGTACCTCAGCGCCCAGAGAGAGTCCACCTCCCTGCACGACATCAGCGACAAACTGGAGAATGAGCTGGCCAATAAGGAAGCGTTCCTCAGACAGGTCACTTACCCTCTTCCACCAATCCTAACTTTAACCATTAGAGTAGTGGGGGAGCTGGGGGGGATACAAAACTGAACTAAGATCAGCATCTGAGGGATACTTCTTTAACCTACAGCAGTGGTCCCCACTGACTTTAAACCTTTGGTTTTAAGGTCACAACCCAGAAGGAATCAAAAGTGTCCCCACCGTGGGTCCCACCCACCTAGAAAAACCATGCCCTTTAGTACATGTTATCACTAAGGCAAAACTCAATTACATCTCGCATCTCTGGTTTAAAGGAGATCTCCATGGGCTCAGGGGACTGATCGTTCTCAACATTAATGGAGGACCATAGTTACAATAGCACACATATTTGCTGAAATCACCTGCGATCTGGATGAATAACACACTGTTCATTGCCAGTAGTGGATCAAGGATAACTCTCATCTTTGATGAATAAGAGTTCATAACATTCTGAAACGAGAGGATATCTTGACATTGTGTTTAACTCCAGCTGAGTAATTTGCGTATGGGTCAGGAATTTTAATGTAGTTACTTGAAGAGGCTGTGTGGGTGGATGTGCATGGATGCTTATCTGTGCCTGAGTTATTTGGTATTGTGAAAAATGTTATGATTAAGGAGGGGGAGCAATCACAGATACAGCACCAACAGCTGAGCTCAAGGCAGATGGATTTTCATACATTTTTATTGCCAAGCTATAGAGAACACACACACACATGAATCCGCATTTCTTAAACAGAAAGTACTCCGTGCACATTTAAGCAATAAGGCCAGAGGAGGTGTGGTGTACGGTCTGATATACCATGGCTGTCAGCCAATCAGCATTCAGGGCTCGAACCACCCAGTTTATAAAAGGAAATAAACCATAAGCAATTTCCATGTGCAATTTTATAAATTTACATTTCTAATTGAATGTTTGCCCTAGGTTTGTCTCTGGCATCAGCCCCTTGGTTCTTTCCAATGGCATCCTGGCCATTCTCTTGCCACTAGGAAACTTGGGCTCGGTTTAACTCTGAACTCCAACCAGGGATGAGAGTTGAATGGTATTCCATCCAGCAGCATTCTCAGAGCATACAGAAATAAAGCCCCAACCCCCCCTATGGACCCAGCAGTCACATCACACCACCACCCCTGCAGATCTGGTTTGTCTTGTTGCCGTGCCAACGGCCCTGCCCCAGGGCCTGGGCACTGACTTTTGAAGATGAGCAACTCAAGAGGGACGAAGAGGGGAGACGGAGAGATTGAAGGAGGGATGGAGACAGAGGGTGCAGGGAATACAGAGCCTCAAGTGTTTTTTTCAGCCAGTAGGGTGCTGGGCCTGTGTATACATACAGTAGTAGTAAACACACAGTATAGCAGAGAGACACACACAGAGAGCCCTGGTTTGGCCCCCCCAGGCCCCCCATGGCCCCCAGCCCACTCATGTCTAATTACTGGGTATGGACTACCAGGGCCAATGCTATGGGGGGACGGGAGCATCTGTCACTGGTGGAGACAGCTGCCAAGTAGTCTCTGGAAATGGAACAGTCTGAAACTGAGCAGAGCCAGGAGGAAGATTGAATGGGCCGTAGGGAAACAGAGGTTTCACTTTGTCTCTACTACTGTACCTTAAATTATGTATACTAGGGGTGTGTATCTTTCCCTTTCAAGACGATTCGATACGTATCTAGATACTTGGGCTCCGATACGATATAGGAACGATACGTTTAAGTTTGAAACGATTCTGTGCGATTCGGTTTGAGTAGAGAACGAATCGATGCGATTTGATGCGATACGATTCGATGCAGAAATATTTGTTGCATAAACACATTCATTTTCACATTCAATATCTGCTGCTGATGGAGCTCCTGAGCTGGGCCTCTCTGAGCTGATTCATCTGATCTGACGTGTGTGTGTGTGTGTAAATGATGTATGTCTATGGTGTATGTACCATGTAGGCACCTGAGCCACCCCACTGTCAGATTAGGAGAGGACGCATCAGTTGTCACAAAAGATGAGAGGTATTTTCGGAAGGAACGTAATATGAGCAAAACATTTTAGTGAACCAGCGATTCGGAACGTTTGAATCAATTTTCTGACCGATCCATGCTACATTTGGATCGGTTTGGGGTCCGCGGAACGATGCACTTGTATCTTATTAAACATTTGAATAGGGGACCGATGCGTATCGGTGAATCGATACATCCCTAATGTATATTCAAATCAAATCAAATCAAATATTATTTGTCACATACACGTGTTTAGCAGATGTTATAGCGGGTGTAGCGAAATGCTTGTCTGTGTAGTGGAAGGGAAGTGTTGTCTGTGTTTCTGATATAGAATGACTTTAGTGTATACATACAGTATATATACTGTATACTGTTCTATATTTATTACTTGTTACCTAGCCTGTCCAGAAATACTCAGATAACTCTCTCTTGAGATTGGCATTGAGTTGTACTTGATGTGACGTTATTACAGCCAAGTGCACTTCATGTGTGATATGGGTCGAGGTCATAAGTCACAATGTTTCCTGTGTGTGTGTGTGTGTGTGTGTGTGTGTATGTGTGCAGATGGAGGATAAGAACAGGCAGCTGCAGGAGCGTTTGGAGCTAGCAGAGCAGAAGCTGCAGCAGACCATGAGAAAGGCTGAGACCCTGCCAGAGGTGGAGGCTGAACTGGCCCAGAGGATAGCAGCACTCACCAAGGTGTGAGGACACACACACACACACACGTATGCATGCAGACACACACGCAGCACACATTGCTCCCATCATTGAAGTAACTCCAGTGTTTCCAGATTTCTATGAAATATGACCTATAATTAATTACAATATGAGTTAAATAGTTTTCCTTCCCCAAAAATGTAATTAATTATGTTAAAAAGCAGCTTTTCTGTGTTGGAATGGTGTGGGCGTACCCGATCAACAGAATGCTATGGGCGTATACTGGTCATTAAAAACATGAATGCGAGTAGACCGCTGATTGGCTTGCTCATCCTCCTCAGGAGGATGACATCATCCTCTATGAGGAAATAGCAAGCATTTTTTAAACAGTCTGTTTGAGATACAAGTTTGAGGTGGGGTTTTTGAAGTGTTTTTTTCTCCCAATGTATGCTTTGGCCACATACGAGTATAGGATGAGTCAACAACATTATTTGGGTATGCGTTAACAGCATTTTAACTTTTAAAAATTTGAGATTTTCACTTGACAGTTACTTTAACCACTCCATCATATTCCAAGAGAGGTCATTTCAAAACTGGTTATGTATAACTGATTATCATCATACATGAGTGTGTCTTTTTAATGATGTGTTGTTTGTTATGTGCTAGTATGTGTAGGCTATGCATGCCATCACCTCTGACCCTGTGATATGTTCCTCTCCTCTCCTGCTGCCCCATAGTCTGACTCGAGCTCCGCCTCCTCTCCTGATGATTATCAGTTTGTTATGGAAGCTAAACTCCAAGACATGAACTCCATTCTTAGGAAGGTAGTCCCACAGGGTGCCACAGTACTGTCGCTAACTACTAGACTATATTTAAAAAAATCCATGCTGGTTTTATTTATTTCTGTTGTCACAAGTCATTGTACTGGGATTGCTTGTGGGGAATATTTGTTTTTCCTTGTGTCCGTAGGCAGGGTTGAAACTGTGGGAAAAGTTGCATGTCACTGGCTGGGCTCATTGCTAGTAGACTTAACTGCTGCAGCAACTGCTTGACCTGGCCCCTCTCTCACCCCTCTCTCTACCTGTGCTTTAGTGATCTATCTGTTCCATCTGAGATTGGGGGAGTAGAGGCTTTTGGCTCTGTCTTGCCTTGTTGCCCCTGCATTATGTGCCTGTGTTGCCCTCCATGACTGCTAAACTGGCGGGTCACTGTGCCCCCTGCCCCCCTCTCTCTCCCCCCCGTTCCTGCCTGTGTGGTGGCCCCTGCAGGCAGAGGAGCGCCATGGCAGCATCGAGGAACGCATGAGGCACCTGGAGGGCCAGCTGGAGGAGAAGCACCAGGAGCTGCTCAGAGTGAGTCACCCCCGGGGGACTATGCTAACATGCTAGGCTAGGTTATGCTACATGCCACCTGTTTGCTGACCATGGGCAGCCTAGCGTGCTAGCTGCCATAAGGCTAGTATGCTAGGCTAGGTAATGCTACATGATGCTACATGCCACCTATTCGCTGAGCATGGGTAGCATAGCATGCTAGATGCCATAAGGCTAGTATGCTAGGTTAAGCTACATGCCACCCATCACAGACTGGCTTCATTGCACCTGCTCCTCATAGAAGTTTAAGAGAATGACTTTGCACTATCCAGTTGACTTGTTTAAGTATTTTACACCATTAGAGTGGTTAGATAATTGGCTAGTATGGTAAGACATACTGTCAAGCTTCTGCTATTAAAAGTCACACACTTTGTATTTTTTATCCCCCTCAGGCTCGGCAGAGAGAAAAGATGAACGAGGAACACAACAAGCGCCTGTCGGACACGGTGGACAGACTTCTCACAGAGTCCAACGAACGTCTTCAGCTCCACCTCAAGGAAAGGATGGCTGCTCTGGAAGAGAAGGTTAAACATGGAGACCACATCAATACCAACATGTCATAAAGTTTTATTTCAGATGAATTTTAGGAAATGGCCATAGACTGACTGGAATACTTCACTTTCCATTTCAGAACGTTTTAATACAAGACTCAGAAGGCTACAGAAAACAGTACGAGGATTCAATCCATGAAAAAGTAGGTCCCCCCGGATCACAAATGATTACATTTTCTCTCCCTCAGTTATGAATTTTACATGAGGTTTAATAAAGTGCTTTTTAATAGATAAATTATGATCTGGGTGTTGGGTTTAATTTGTTATCATCTTCTCTATTGAATATTCACAAGTTACCGTTGCTCTCGGTTCAGATAGTGAGATAGAAATCCCTAACCAGGCAGAGTTTGAGAACTGACTAGCAAGTGCTGTCCAATCATGTTGTAGAAATTGAAATTGAAATCCAGGGTTTTACAGTAATGAATAAGAAACTTCACAAGGTTTTCTGTACACCTCATATTGTCCCTTTTTTCCGGCTTCCCTCCAGACTCATCTGGCAGATGAAATAGACAAGCTGAGATCAGAGCTGGACCAGTTCCGACTGAGAACAGGCTCCCTCACAGAACCGATTCTGTCACGGTATGGGTGAGTTTGTAGGACAGTGTGTGTGTGTGTGTGTGTGCATATACACTGAGTGTACAAAACATTAAGAACACCTTCCTAATATTGAGTTGCAACCCCCCTTTTTGCCCTCAGAACAGCCTCAATTCGTCGGGGCATGGACTCTACAAGGTGTCGAAAGCTTTCCACAGGGATGCTGGCCCATGTTGACTCCAATGCTTCTCACAATTGTGTCAAGTTGGCTGGATGTCCTTTGGGTGGTGGACCATTCTTGATACACACGGGAAACTGTTGAGCGTGAAAAACCCAGCACAGTTGCAGTTCTTGACACAAACCAGTGCCCCTGGCACCTACTACCATACTCTGTTCAAACACACTTCAATATTTTGTCTTGCCCATTCACCTTCTGAATGGCACACATACACAATCCATGTCTCAATTGTCTCAAGGCTTAAAAATCCTTTCCCAACAACTCCATTTAGATTCAGCTACATTTCTCTGAGATGATTAGAGATAACATCACTATGTAGATCCTTCTGCTTCCCTCAATACCTACATTTAAACGAGACAAGCACTGACTGTTGATTCCTTACAAATTGCCTGATGCATCACAACACTGTCTTGCTACTAGATAAACAAGCAGGCCAAAGCTGTTGTTATGGTGTCTGACATGCATGTTCTCTCTATCTATCTATCTATCTATCTATCTATCTATCTATCTATCTATCTATCTATCTATCTATCTATCTATCTATCTATCTATCTATCTATCTATCTATCTATCTATCTATCTATCTATCTATCTATCTATCTATCTATCTATCTATCTATCTATCTATCTATCTATCTATCTATCTATCTATCTATCTATCTATCTATCTATCTATCTATCTATCTATCTATCTATCTATCTATCTATCTATCTATCTATCTATCTATCTATCTATCTATCTATCTATCTATCTATCTATCTATCTATCTATCTATCTATCTATCTATCTATCTATCTATCTATCTATCTATCTATCTATCTATCTATCTATCTATCTATCTATCTATCTATCTATCTATCTATCTATCTATCTATCTATCTATCTATCTATCTATCTATCTATCTATCTATCTATCTATCTATCTATCTATCTATCTATCTATCTATCTATCTATCTATCTATCTATCTATCTATCTATCTATCTATCTATCTATCTATCTATCTATCTATCTATCTATCTATCTATCTATCTATCTATCTATCTATCTATCTATCTATCTATCTATCTATCTATCTATCTATCTATCTATCTATCTATCTATCTATCTATCTATCTATCTATCTATCTATCTATCTATCTATCTATCTATCTATCTATCTATCTATCTATCTATCTATCTATCTATCTATCTATCTATCTATCTATCTATCTATCTATCTATCTATCTATCTATCTATCTATCTATCTATCTATCTATCTATCTATCTATCTATCTATCTATCTATCTATCTATCTATCTATCTATCTATCTATCTATCTATCTATCTATCTATCTATCTATCTATCTATCTATCTATCTATCTATCTATCTATCTATCTATCTATCTATCTATCTATCTATCTATCTATCTATCTATCTATCTATCTATCTATCTATCTATCTATCTATCTATCTATCTATCTATCTATCTATCTATCTATCTATCTATCTATCTATCTATCTATCTATCTATCTATCTATCTATCTATCTATCTATCTATCTATCTATCTATCTATCTATCTATCTATCTATCTATCTATCTATCTATCTATCTATCTATCTATCTATCTATCTATCTATCTATCTATCTATCTATCTATCTATCTATCTATCTATCTATCTATCTATCTATCTATCTATCTATCTATCTATCTATCTATCTATCTATCTATCTATCTATCTATCTATCTATCTATCTATCTATCTATCTATCTATCTATCTATCTATCTATCTATCTATCTATCTATCTATCTATCTATCTATCTATCTATCTATCTATCTATCTATCTATCTATCTATCTATCTATCTATCTATCTATCTATCTATCTATCTATCTATCTATCTATCTATCTATCTATCTATCTATCTATCTATCTATCTATCTATCTATCTATCTATCTATCTATCTATCTATCTATCTATCTATCTATCTATCTATCTATCTATCTATCTATCTATCTATCTATCTATCTATCTATCTATCTATCTATCTATCTATCTATCTATCTATCTATCTATCTATCTATCTATCTATCTATCTATCTATCTATCTATCTATCTATCTATCTATCTATCTATCTATCTATCTATCTATCTATCTATCTATCTATCTATCTATCTATCTATCTATCTATCTATCTATCTATCTATCTATCTATCTATCTATCTATCTATCTATCTATCTATCTATCTATCTATCTATCTATCTATCTATCTATCTATCTATCTATCTATCAATCAGGTCTCACCTGGATACGTCGGGGGAGCTCCGCTTCTCCCTGGGCTCCCTGGCTGAGACCCAGTCAGACCACTACCGGTCAGCCAAGGTCATCCGCAGGCCCAGGAGAGGACGCATGGGTCTCCGCAGGGATGAGAGCAAGGTCAGGAACTAGTCTCTCTCTGGTCAGCCCTGGCTGAGGTAGAAGCAGGAGTAGAACTATTATATCAGTAGAATAGTTCAGGGGCTATTCTACTGATCCATTAAGTCAGGAAAGCTTAAACAAGTACAGATAAAGTATTTGAACTCAGGTCTGTATGACATACATGGTTTCATGGAGCCAGACTGTTAGCAATAGCAAGACAGAGGGGAAAACTGTTGGATAATTGTTATAAAGTGCTACTGTTACCGTGTCTCAGGATTGTAACATAAATCACGATGAAGACTGAAATAACCTGGAGTTAAATACTGAGATTCAGCATTAATCTGAGAAGCTTGTTTTAGCATATTTTTATATTTATTAAAAACTCTTTAATGGCTTATTGAGATACTTTGGGGCGTATTCAAAGTCAAGCCTCATTATTTTGTCTAATGAAAGGATAATTAGTAGAGAACTTGTAGGCTCCTTGAAGCTGTCAGCTTTACTTAGCCAATTATTTTATAAAACCAGAATACTGTATTATGCATTATTGGATGCATTAATCATAATGTGTGCTGTAATATTTGTACAGTGCAAAAAAATATTCAAGTCTCTTTACATAAAACGTTCACATCTCTCTACAGTTACAGTTGAAGTCGGAAGTTTACATACACCCTAGCCAAATACATTTAAACTCAGTTTTTCACAATTCCTGACATTTAATCCTAGTAAAAACTCCCTGTCTTAAGTCAGTTAGGATCACCACTTTATTTTAAGAATGTGAAATGTCAGAATAATAGTAGAGAGAATGATTTATTTCAGCTTTTATTTCTTTCATCACATTTCCAGTGGGTCAGAAGTTTACATACACTCAATTAGTATTTGGTAGCATTGCCTTTAAATTGTTTAACCTGGGTCAAACGTTTTGGGTAGCCTTCCACAAGCTTCCCACAATAAATTGGGTGAATTTTGGCCCATTCCTCCTGACAGAGCTGGTGTAACTGTGTCAGGTTTGTTTGTAGGCCTCCTTGCTCACACACGCTTTTTCAGTTCTGCCCACACATTTTCTATAGGATTGAGGTCAGGGCTTTGTGATGGCCACTCCAATACCTTGACTTTGTTGTCCTTAATTTTGTTGTCCTTAATTTTAATTTTGTTGTCCATTTTGCCACAACTTTGGAAGTATGCTTGGGGTCATTGTCCATTTGGAAGACCCATTTGCGACCAAGCTTTAACTTCCTGACTGATGTCTTGAGATGTTGCTTCAATATATCCACATAATTTTCCTTCCACATGATGCCATCTATTTTGTGAAGTGCACCAGACCCTCCTGCAGCAAAGCACCCGCAAAGCATGATGCTGCCACCCCCGTGCTTCGCGGTTAGGATGGTGTTCTTCGGCTTGCAAGTTCCCCCTTTTTCCTCCAAACATAATGATGGTCATTGTGGCCAAACAGTTATATTTTTGTTTCATCAGACCAGAGGACATTTCTCCAAAAAGTACAATCTTTGTCCCCATGTGCAGTTGCAAACCGTAGTCTGGCTTTTTTATGGTGGTTTTGGAGCAGTGGCTTCTTCCTTGCTGAGTGGCCTTTCAGGTTGTGTCGATATAGGACTCGTTTTACTGTGGATATAGATACTTTTGTACCTGTTTCCTCCAGCATCTTCACAAGGTCCATTGCTGTTATTCTGGGATTGATTTGCACTTTTCGCACCAAAGTACGTTCATCTCTAGGAGACAGAATGCGTCTCCTTCCTGAGCGGTATGACATCTGCGTGGTCCCATGGTGTTTATACTTGCGTACTATTGTTTGTACAGATGAACGTGGTACCTTCAGGCGTTTAGAAATGGCTCCCAAGGATGAACCAGACATGTGGAGGTCTACAATTTATTTTCTGAGGTCTTGGCTGATTTCTTTTGATTTTCCCATGATGTCAAGCAAAGAGGCACTGAGTTTGAAGGTAGGCCTTGAAATACATCCACAGGTACACCTCCAATTGACTCAAATTATGTCAATTAGCCTATCAGAAGCTTCTAAAGCCATGACATCATTTTCTGGAGTTTTCCAAGCTGTTTAAAGGCACAGTCAACTTAGTGTATGTAAACTTCTGACCCACTGGAATTGTGATACAGTGAATTATAAGTGAAATAATCTGTCTGTAAACAATTGTTGGAAAAATTACTTGTGTCATGCACAAAGTAGATGTCCTAACCAACTTGTCAAAACTATAGTTTGTTAACAAGAAATTTGTGGAGTGGTTGAAAAACGAGTTTTAATGACTCCAACCTAAGTGTATGTAAACTTCCGACTTCAACTGTATGTCATTCTGCCCGTGATGCTTTACCAGGATTACCTCAACAACACTCCCTTCCCTTGATTAGTACACACTTCCCTTGATTAGTGCACACTTCTGTATCTGTAAACCCTCCCTCCCCCCTACAGGCTAAGTCACTGGGGGAGCACGAGTGGCGGTCTCAGCAGCTAGGCATCCTGGGTAGCCACCCCTTTGAGAGTGAGATGTCTGACATGTCGGACATTGATGATGATGACCGGGAGACCATGTTCAGCTCCATGGACCTGCTGTCCCCCGGCGGTCACTCAGACGCCCAGACCCTGGCCATGATGCTGCAGGAGCAGCTGGACGCCATTAACAAAGAGATACGGTAAGGGACTTTAACCCAGCTCTTATTGGACAGACCATGCTAGGGGCCAGACATTTACCTGACTTTAACCCAGCTCTTATTGGACAGACCATGCTAGGGATCAGACATTTACCTGACTTTAACACTGCTCTTATTGGACAGACCATGCTAGGGGCCAGACATTTACCTGACTTTAACCCATCTCTTATTGGACAGACCATGCTAGGGGCCAGACATTTACCTGACTTTAACCCAGCTCTTATTGGACAGACCATGCTAGGGACCAGACATTTACCTGACTTTAACACTGCTCTTATTGGACAGACCATGCTAGGGGCCAGACATTTACCTGACTTTAACCCATCTCTTATTGGACAGACCATGCTAGGGGCCAGACATTTACCTGACTTTAACACTGCTCTTATTGGACAGACCATGCTAGGGACCAGACATTTACCTGACTTTAACACTGCTCTTATTGGACAGACCATGCTAGGGACCAGACGTTTACCTGACTTTAACCCAGCTCGTATTGGACAGACCATGCTAGGGACCAGACATTTACCTGACTTTAACCCAGCTCTTATTGGACAGACCATGCTAGGGGCCAGACATTTACCTGACTTTAACACTGCTCTTATTGGACAGACCATGCTAGGGGCCAGACATTTACCTGACTTTAACCCAGCTCTTATTGGACAGACCATGCTAGGGACCAGAGAAAAACTCTGGGCTTCCTGGTCAGGTCAAGTTGTATGTTATGCGGATAAAGTTCCTTGGGAAACATTACTGACACATTGATTTAATTCATCCATGTTGATCACTTCATTGTTGATCTGAAAAATATGCCTCTTAGTGCTTGATATGAGGGAGAGTTTCTGGGTGTCGGCCTAGCTATCTCCACCCCTAAGACTGGCTCATCCTATCAGTGAGCTCCGTGCCTTGGGTTTCTGTGGTGATGGAATTGAATTAATGAGAGTAATTGATTGGATATCCAGGGATGTGTGTGGACACACTTGTCTTCAGGGCTGAAGCTTGTTGGCTCTTGTCTGCAGAGTGTGATGCCCTGTCTAGATGAATTAAACACAAACCTCAAATACTAGCAGTTACAGTACCTAGAAATGCTGCGAGGAGCTGACACTGATACAATGTAGTTTTATGCAAGTATTGATCATTTACCTAGTTAGCTGTCAGAATAATCTAATTTATTAAGATAATTAACGCTTGGTTAACATTGGGAGCCAAACAACAATATTTACTGGTTTGGGCTTATTCAAGGTCTGTTACTTGCTTGTTAATATTGTCATTATCTTCTTGTCTGGTGATTAGCCAAACATTAGTACACACAACCCCAAGCTTAAGTGACATTTTGAAGTGAAGTGTTGTTAATTTTCCTAAGGCCTTCATTGCTTTTTTGCTTATAAGCACAATCGATAGAGACATGCCTCATCAGGGTGATTTCTGGGAAAGTATATGCTGAGTTGGAATACGATTTCAGCTCCGATGGCAGATAGGAATATGGAGCTCTGGGAATTAAATTCTAAACTAATTAGTAAACTGTTCGCCTATATGGTTTATGGGTAATGAACTGGCTTTTTGTCTCCCTGCTTTGCCTTTAAGAGGAGCCCTATGGGTCTGCAGTGGAGATTTCCATGAACATCCAGAGAATTTAACCACAAAGGACCAAGGGATTCTGAGAATTCTCAGAATACTGTTGGGTGAATGAGCTTTCTATATATTCAGTGTCTGAATGTGGAGGGGGGGATACAACTGTGAAATAAGTCTAATCAATCCCTCCCTCCCTCTCTGCCTCCCCCTCGACCTCCCTCCCAGACTGATCCAGGAGGAGAAGGAGTCGACAGAGCTGCGGGCGGAGGAGATAGAGAACCGTGTGGCCAGCGTCAGCCTGGAGGGCCTCAACCTGGCTCGCATGCACCACCCTGGAGCCTCCATCACTGCCTCGGCCACCGCCTCCTCCCTGGCCTCCTCCTCCCCGCCCAGCGGACACTCCACCCCCAAGTTGGACCACTGCAGCACCGCAGACATGGAGCGTATGGGCATCATGACACTGGTACGCTTCTGGGGGCAGGACGGGGTGTGGTGGTGGGGGGGGGGGGTCTGTGTGTGCGTACGTACGTGCGTGTGTGTATGTACGAGTGTATCCCAGTCTTGATGAAGGCTACCCCAGCCGTATCGTGCTCTGTCTGTATTGTAGTGCAGGACAGGGCCAATAGAAGCGCCTGGGTTCAGTATTCACAGTAAGCTGGGTTTGGCCTCTCTTTCTTTGTTCTCAGTATATCTTTATTCTCAGCCTTGCTCTTTCAATAGACCTCATACGGCTACTTCACCTGAGCTGCACTTGATTATGCTATAACGGAGAGTCAACTCAATTTGATGGCAAACTAGTAACCTCAAAAGACCCTGGACCAGATTTCAAAGCAGCTCTGAGACAGAGAGCCAGACTTTGATTTTTTCATAAGCCAGCCACTTGTAAAAGCATGTATTGGCTTTCTTTCAACTTGATTTAGATGGTGTTCTTTCATTCTTAGTGCGTTGATGGATTGAGTTGCATAATCTATCTGGCTGGGGTTCATTACTCCTTCATCCTAGAGCTTGGCTTGGTTTGTGTGTGTTGTAGATGCCAGGATGTGATAGTCTGTGCTATGTTTGTTTACTATGTTTAAAGGACTTCAGAAGATGTTTTATATATTGCCACTTACTATTGTCCCATTGAGCAATAAAAGTACTGTCTACGTTAGGTCAATAAAAGTACTGTCTACGTTAGGTCAATAAAAGTACTGTCTACGTTAGGTCAATAAAAGTACTGTCTACCTTAAGTCAATAAAAGTACTGTCTACATTAGGTCAATAAAGGTACTGTCAACATTAGGTCAATAAAGGTACTGTCTATATTAGGTCAATAAAAGTACTGTCTACGTTAGGTCAATAAAAGTACTGTCTACCTTAGGTCAATAAAAGTACTATCTACATTAGGTCAATAAAAGTACTGTCAACATTAAGTCAATAAAAGTACTGTCTACGTTAGGTCAATAAAAGTACTGTCTACGTTACGTCAATAAAAGTACTGTCAACATTAAGTCAATAAAAGTACTGTCTACGTTAGGTCAATAAAAGTACTGTCTACGTTAGGTCAATAAAAGTACTGTCTACGTTAGGTCAATAAAAGTACTGTCAACATGAAGTCAATAAAAGTACTGTCTACGTTAGGTCAATAAAAGTACTGTCTACGTTAGGTCAATAAAAGTACTGTCTACCTTAAGTCACTAAAAGTACTTTCTACATTCGGTCAATAAAAGTACTGTCTACGTTAGGTCAATAAAAGTACTGTCAACATTAGGTCAATAAAAGTACTGTCTACGTTAGGTCAATTAAAGTACTGTCTACATTAGGTCAATAAAAGTACTGTCAAAATTAAGTCAATAAAAGTACTTTCTACATTAGGTCAGACTGTTGCAACACTTCCCTGTCATGTGCCTTGGTACATTGGTTGTTTTTACTGGTGTGTAGCTCTAGCTGCTCCATCTTCTGATGTAGACAATACTACCGAGGAAAATAGGTCTGCCCTGATGAATCCCCAGATGACATTATTGAATGCCAGGTTAGAAATATACGCATTAGGATGAACTGATCAGTTGACTGTGTGTACCGCCGATCTTTGTTTGTTTGTTTGTCTGTCTGTCTGTCTGTCTGTCTGTCTGTCTGTCTGTCTGTCTGTCTGTCTGTCTGTCTGTCTGTCTGTCTGTCTGTCTGTCTGTCTGTCTGTCTGTCTGTCTGTCTGTCTGTCTGTCTGTCTGTCTGTCTGTCTGTCTGTCTGTCTGTCTGTCTGTCTGTCTGTCTGTCTGTCTGTCTGTCTGTCTGTCAGTCAGTCAGTCAGTCAGTCAGTCAGTCAGTCAGTCAGTCAGTCAGTCAGTCAGTCAGTCAGTCAGTCAGTCAGTCAGTCAGTCAGTCAGTCAGTCAGTCAGTCAGTCAGTCAGTCAGTCAGTCAGTCAGTCAGTCAGTCAGTCACACTCATCACGCTGACCCAGGGCTGTAGTGCTCCAGATGTCCTCAACACAGGGAGTCTTTCTCTTTTTTCAATCCTCCACTGGGCTAAAAATATTAAAATCTCCACAATCCAGCCAGCCAGCCCAGCCAGCCAGCCACCCAGACAGTCTCAGAGCGTGAATGTTGCCAATACCCAGGGGCTTTTAAAGAATGAACCTTAAATTTTATTGACCTCTCAAATGAATAGTGGCAATGCAGGTGATTTTGTTAACAAATCACTGTAATTGATTGTGTGGTGCAATGTGTAATGGACGGGGCATGTGCCCACCTGATGGTATATCAGCTATATGTCTATAACTATAAATGAGGTGTTTCTATATGGGCGGGGGACATTTATTTAATCTTACTGATTTATTGTAAATGGATGTTTTCATTTTCTTTTCTGTCCTCCACCCTGCAGCCCAGTGATCTGAGGAAACACAGGAGAAAGGTACAGTAGCAATGATATGTTCATTTTATTACATTAGACATTTCAAATTCATAGTACCTCTGTCTTCCTGTAGATGATTGTCATGGTCTGGTGTATCCTTGCCATTATTGGAATCTGAAGGCCTATAAGCAATGTTCCTATAAGCAAACAGTGTTGTAGAGATTGATGTGTGAGGTGATACTATACTAGTTTAATAAGAGCTACTAACAGGTCTCTTCACCTCTCCACGGTCAGATTGCGGCCACCGACGATGACGGCCAGGACAAGGCTACCATCAAGTGTGAGACGTCCCCTCCCCCCACGCCCCGGACCGTACGCATGACCCGCACACTGCCAGCCTCCTCACACAACGAGACCCGGGGGTATGTTGCACTTATAGCGCGCGCACGCAACCATACACACATACACACACACACACACACACACACACACACTCCACCTTCTTCATCCTGACGGTCATTTATAAGACACAAATTGTCTCTTACCCAAGTTGTATCTTTATCCTTGACCGTGCGTGTGTGTGTGTGTGTGTGTGTGTGTGTGTGTGTGTGTGTGTGCGCGCGCGCATGCGCGTGTGTGTTTGCAGCATTGCTGCCAGCCTGGAGGCTGAGGCCAGTGCTCTGAGCAGCATAACCAGCAGTCAGGACTCCATCAACAAGCAGCCCAAGAAGAAGGGCATCAAGTCCTCCATCGGACGCCTGTTTGGCAAGAAGGAGAAGACCAGACTGGCACAGCTGCATGCCCACAGGGAGGCCATCGGGCAGAGCCAAGGTACTGGTCTACACTCAGCACCTCTCTGATATGAATGGCTCCAATCTGTTCTACATACTTTGGTTAATGAGTAGTCATACATTTACATTTGAGTAATTTAGCAGACGCTCTTATTCAGAACGACTTACAGGAGCAAATAGGGTTAAGTGCCTTGCAAAGCGGTTAATACTTTCTCAAATCAAATTGTATTAATCACATGCGCCGAATACAACAGGTGTAGACTTTACCGTGAAATCCTTGCTTACGAATATTTCCCAACGATGCAGAGTTTAAAAAATTATGATACAAAATAAAATACACAATAATGGAGCTATATACAGGGAGTACCATTTCCAGATCAATAATGGAGCTATATACAGGGAGTACCATTACCAGATCAATAATGGAGCTATATACAGGGAGTACCAGTACCAGATCAATAATGGAGCTATATACAGGGAGTACCAGTACCAGATCAATAATGGAGCTATATGCAGGGAGTACCAGTACCAGATCAATAATGAAGCTATATACAGGGAGTACCAGTACCAGATCAATAATGGAGCTATATACAGGGAGTACCAGTACCAGATCAATAATGAAGCTATATACAGGGAGGACCAGTACCAGATCAATAATGAAGCTATATACAGGGAGGACCAGTACCAGATCAATAATGGAGCTATATACAGGGAGTACCAGTACCAGATCAATAATGAAGCTATATACAGGGAGTACCAGTACCAGATCAATAATGAAGCTATATACAGGGAGTACCAGTACCAGATCAATAATGGAGCTATATACAGGGAGTACCAGTACCAGATCAATAATGAAGCTATATACAGGGAGGACCAGTACCAGATCAATGTGCGGAGGTACAAGGTATTTGAGGTAGATATGTACATGAAGGCAGGGTAAAGTGACTTGGCAGCAGGATAGATAATAATAAAAGTAAAATAAAGAACAGAGTAGCAGCAGCAAAGGATGAGTGTGCGTGTGTGTATGCATTTGTGTATGAGTGACAGTGTAGTGTGTCTGAGTGAGTGTGTATATGGTGTGTAAATATCGTCTAGTGAGTGTGCATAGGATCAGTGCAAGATAGAGTCAGTGCAGATAGTTTTGGTACCATTCATTGACTATTTAGCAGTCTGGCTATTTAGCAGCCTTATGGTTTAGGGATAGAAGCTGTCTCGGAGCCTGTTGGTCCGAGACCCGGTGCTCCTGTACCGTTTGCCAAACGGTAGCAGAGTGAACAGTCTATGGCTTGTGTGACTGGAGTTATTTTTCCTCTGACACCGCCTGATATAGAGGTCCTGGATGGCAGGGAGCTCGGCCCCAGTAATGTAAAGTGCTGGCCGCACCACCCTTTGTATCGCTTTGCAGTCAAGGGCGGTGCAATTGCCATACCAAGCGGTGATGCAGCCAGTCAAGATGCTCTCGATGGTGCAGCTGTAGGACTTTTTGAGGATCTGAGGGCCCGAATGTGCCTGTATTATGTTAGATGATACTTGTCACAGGGGTTATTACTTGCCATCTCACCACCCAAACATCACCTCTAATGACGCTGCCATCTGTGTGAAGTAGATATGTGTTATATGACTATGAACAAGCGTAAACTCTCCGTTGAGTACAGATTCAGAGGAAGTAAGGGTGGCTCCTTGCTAGTACTGTCTGGATTCTATCTACAGTGGATGATTTCTGTGAGCCATGCAGGCAGTGCAGTAACGTCCCATTCTCCCTCTCCCACAGGAGTGTCTGATCCAGACCTGGGTCAGGACATGGCTGTGGGGAAGCTGGGGACTCAGGCTGAGAAAGACCGCCGGCTGAAAAAGAAGTAAGCTTTCACAACACCCCCCTCCGGCCCCTCAAACCTGCCACCACAGCATTTCACACAAAAAAAACAACAACATTGCGCTCAATAATACTCTATTGGCTCACATCACAGCCAGTGGGAGAGAAATCATACCTGTGTCACTAGAAACACTGTGGGCAATGAACCACACCAGCACTAACACCCACCTGTGATAATCTACTGTACATTACACCATTGTATTAGTGTTATGATACACACGCCTTTTTATGTGCCAGACAGCACCTGCAGAACCTGCAGTGCCTGTCTATAGTCAAGCTGAATAAAGATCATTATCCTCTTTCCAACCTTTGACCCCTTACACAGTGGCTGGTGAGGAATCCCTGTGGGGTTTCATTAGTCCTTTCCCTGTATAGGAGGCAGTTGCCCATGTGGCTGGATAGAAGATACATCTCCAATACTCCCACTCTCCAGCGGAGAGAGGATCAATACAGACCAGGAACCTGAATAGACATACAATAGAGGGATCCCCCCCAACCAAACACACACAGTCAGACTATTGATTGGGTTAGAAGTATATTCATGTCACACATGTAGGCCTACGATTCTTAGTTTATGGTTTTGGTTTGGTTTTCCAGATATAGTCCTCCTTTAAACCCACACATTAATTACAAATCAGGGGGTTTCCCTCATGTACAAGTTTAATCTCCCTTCAACTGGGGATGTATGTGTCTACCTTGTCAGTGCCACATGACAAATGCGTTCTCTATAGGCGAGCATTGAGTTGTCATGACAAATAACTTTCCCACCCTTACAGATGATCAATAGAAGGTATTATGATGATGGCAAATGTGTGTTTTTATTTGAGCTCGATTCTCCAGTTTTCCAGGAATTGGACCGCCTTGCATCTTGATGCTCTCCTCCAGTGCATGCTATTGAACTGCCTGCTGAATTTACATTTTCAGCCTGGTCAATATCGTGATCGTGCATTGGTTCATTGCTGATGTGTTGTGTATGTGTGATGTGTTGGGTAATGTTTGGCATTTGGCTGGTTTGTTCCTGTGAAGAATGTGAACCAATGCATTGCAGGTGTCTTGCCCCAAGTGCATTATCTTTCGTCTGCCTGCACGTGATGCATCAACCAAAGAGAAGAAGAAAGTGGCCTTTCTTTTGCTAACCAATACTACTCTTTGACTTGTCATTCTACTGTTCTAATGTCAGTCTTTGGAAAAGCTCTTGTCACATGTCTACTTGAGAGACTGTTTCTATTCTGCAGTGTGTGTGTGTGGGTGCCTGCGTCCATGTGTGTGTGTTTGTATATGTGTCCGTGCATGTATGGGCAGTGTGTGTGTTTGTGCATTCGTGTGTGTTTGGGGGCAGGGTGGTAAGGGGGTGCTGTTAACTCATTAACGTCTGTGCACTTTTTGTCTCCCGTCACTTTCTCTTCCTCTCTCTCTCCTCGCACTCTTCCTCCCTCCCTCTCATCATATGACTAAAGAAGCGGGTAAGTTGTGACAGTGTGACACCTGGACATCTCCATTGTCAGCGCTGTGCCGTCTGTCCACCTCTCTGTCCATCCATCTGTCCCCCTCCCAACGGCCGGTGCCAAAGCTGACGTCACTCTGTCCTCTATGGCAGTTAATGACCCTTGCTTTCTATCTTTCTTCCTTCCTTTCTCTCTTTTGATCTTTTCATTTACCGTATAAAATGTTTCTCCCCCACAGTGCAGTGGCGGCTGCATCCATGGCTGGACAAAGAATGTGTGCCGTCACCCGTTAATGGGGTTGATTTTTATACCTGGAATGTCCAATACCTTCCTCCCTCCTTGTGTTTCTATATCTGTGACTGTGAGATATAACCGGTTCTGATACCGGGTTATGGGGCGTCAAATCTTGTTGTTGTTTTATTTTCTTTGTCATAACTGTTTCCTTCCTTTCCTAGCTAAGTTCAGTGGATGTACATCTCATGCATAAGAACCTGACATGAACATATCTATATACCTGTTGTATTGATACGACACTGAATGAAAAAATTTAATATTGATTGATCAATGGACACATCTCCTACGTTGTGTGTCAGTCCATTCAGTCTTTGTATGCTGTATTCAAGTGCCCTTTCTCTGCACTGAGGCCTTCAACTCTGAACGAGTCACATACATAATGTGTTACATACCTTTTCTCCATAGGCCTCATGTTGACCACTATGTCTCGAGTTGGAAGACATTTTAGCTGCATACAAGAACTTGTTTCTGCCTTAGAACTCTCATGAAGTATTCTGTTCACTGAATAGAATTGTAACTTCAGAAGTCAGTTTTTATGTCCATTTTTATGTGTATAGCATGTTGTGTGAGTTATGTATTAATCAGCTCAACAGGCCCTCTCTATATTCAGACTCTTAGCTCTGTTGACAAACCAAACTCAGCGTATACACTATGAACTGTCTTTAGGAAGTAACGTTCCACAGTTAGGTATCTCTCTAGCGTAGCCGCTCTGGTTATTTTCTACACCATAGGCCTCCCATCCATCTGCTCCCCAACTCCATTAATTAGCACATTAGTGTGCACATGGCAATAAAGATGAGACACACACACCCGAACACATATTTATATAGACTGTTCATCAGTTCTCTGTCTCTCACTCTGCCTAACAGAGTTGGCGTCGCAGGAATCAGCATATTACAAATTGCCTGGGTAAAGAGAACATCTATCTGCTCTCCTCTGCTCTCCCTAGATAAGGTGCAATTTACTCTGAGCTGAGTAGGGCGGTGGGAGTGGTTAGCACAGCTTTCAAAGTGGTGCTCAGCACAAATAACACATTTCTCTATTTAACTCGGGCCATCTTAGTTCACCTATTGAACACTTCCACCGCCACACAAAAATGCAGTATTCCCTTTTTTTTGCCCAAAGAATGTGAATAAAGACGCCAAACACTATTTAAAGATGACCAGAAAGAATACATTCAGCAAGACTCTCAAAGCGGTATCGCAGTCAGCCGAAAAAGCCCAGTCTCTCTGTAGTTAGTATCTCAGCAGTAGTAATACATTCCCAGCTGCAGCACAGAGACAAGTGGAGATTGATGGTTCTTCAGATTAGCAACTCAAAGTCAGGCTTCAGTGAGCAGCTCAGCAGCCCTAGCTGTCCCTTGAAGGTGTGTCTCTGGACCAGATGGTGAGACAGAGAGAGGGGCATAGAGAGAGAGGGAGATATAGAGAGACAGACAGAGAGGGAGAGAGAGGCACAGAGCGAGAGAGAGAGGGGCAGAGAGAAATAGAGAGAGGGAGAGATAGAGAGACAGACAGAGAGGGAGAGAGAGGCACAGAGCGAGAGAGAGAGGGGTAGAGAGAAAGAGAGAGAGGGAGAGATAGAGAGACAGAGAGAGAGGGAGAGAGAGGCACAGAGCGAGAGAGAGAGAGGGGCAGAGAGAGAGATAGGGAGAGATAGAGAGACAGACAGAGAGGGAGAGAGAGGCACAGAGCGAGAGAGAGAGGGGCAGAGAGAGAGATATAGAGAGACAGACAGAGACGGAGAGAGAGGCACAGAGCGAGAGAGAGAGGGGCAGAGAGAGAGATAGGGAGAGATAGAGAGACAGACAGAGAGGGAGAGAGAGGCACAGAGCGAGAGAGAGAGGGGCAGAGAGAGAGAGTACTCATTTTACAGGCAGTGTGTGGAGAGATTGGGCCGTGCCCTTTTAGAAATCTCTGGTCTGTGAGAGATAAAGTGTGTGGCACTGTACAGTGAACACACACTCACACACACACACACAAAATCTCTGTGTAATACTAGTGCCTTGTGTGTGGGTGGGGTCTCAGTATATGTGTGTGTGCAGTGCATTAATCCCATGTCTCTGCTCCCGCCCTCAGGCACGAGCTGTTGGAAGAGGCGAGGAGGAAAGGCTTACCTTTCGCCCAATGGGACGGCCCCACAGTGGTGGCCTGGCTGGAGGTAGGCACTCCTCTACTCTGGCCTGGAGCCATTCTCAATCCTCCTGCCTCTGGGATAGATTTACAAGGTCTGTGCCAGACCCCCACTCTGTGAAGAAGATAATATTCTCCGCCCCAGTGAGGTGGTCTATTCCTCCATGACTTCCCAGTCTGCACACTCAGCATTCACCTGAGATACGACACCCATTATTCTCTAACCTTTGACCGTTGATGATGTTTCACACTTCAAATAAATTACCCGATGCCTTTCCACAGCCTAATGGTCTCCCTTTCCAATACGGCACTTCGAAATGCAAACCAGATACTTTCCTTTAATCAAAACATGACTGGTAATGGATATGGAATGACACAGTGCTGTTATGTAATCGTTGGATGTATTGTGTTGTAATTACGACGCAGGGAACTCTAATGCCGCAGTCAGCATGTTACCGAGAGTTATTAATGAATGATTACGCCTCCGGCTGACATTACTCTTTGTGCTTTATTATATTAAGTCTATTATCTAATCTAGTGTTTCCCAGCTCCAGTCCTCCCGTACCCCCAACAGTACTCATTTTTATTGTAGCCCTGGACAAGCACACCTGATTCAACCTGTCAACTAATCATCAAGCCCTAAAATAGTTGAATGAGGTGTGTTTGTCCTGGGCTACAAAAAAAATGTGTACTGTTGGGGGTACTTGAGGAATGGAGTTGGGAAACACTCTGGCAATGGGCCTATGGGACCAGCAGTGGATTGAATCTGGATCTCACTGATATTATGGGAAATAATGTCCCATATTTTGATGTCACCTTGGTGGAAGCCTCAGAGGGCTGCTGGTAAAGGTCTACTCTGTGATTTACTATGACATGTTCTCCCCAGCACATTTTTTCCCTGTTAAATCAATTTCAAATGGGTTTGATTATAATTGCTTGACATTACACCTCATAAAGGCCATAGAGTGATGTTGTTTAATATCAACATGGGGTGTTCATTAAGTAAATGAATGCGTTGCGTATCAATGAATTATCACAGTTCAATTTCTGTCTTAATTGAAATATCCTATGTCGGTATTCAGTTTTTCTCATTTCGTCACGATAGAACATGCTTGGCATATAAGGTCAACATTTCAACCATGACTGCCCCCTACTGTTTATCAGTAGATATTTATTAAAACAATGAGTAAAGAAACATTGTTTCTCCCTCTCCAACCACATCACCTATAATTTGTCAAACAAGCTCACTCGCTACTTTACATTAAATCATGAATGGTCTTCCTCCTCCTGTTTCAGTTGTGGCTGGGGATGCCCGCCTGGTACGTGGCGGCATGTCGTGCCAACGTGAAGAGCGGTGCCATCATGTCTGCCCTGTCAGACACAGAGATCCAGAGGGAGATTGGCATCAGTAACCCCCTGCACCGCCTCAAACTACGCCTGGCCATCCAGGAGATGGTCTCCCTCACCAGTCCATCTGCCCCGCCAACCTCCAGAACCGTGAGTGTCCATTGACACACGCACCCACGCACCCATGTATGTAACTGCCATCAGTGTGCTAGCTTAGCATATAGTGCTGCCTCCCAGAACCTGCCTCTGACTGGGCTTTAACCAGGCTCCTCTACCTCACCAACACACGTGACCGCCCGCTTGACAACAAACATATTGAGCTATAGAAAAAGGATCCTATTCGATAGCTCCATCGGCGACATTTCGAGTGAGCTTACGACACGTTCTTAACTCCGATACACACACATACGCATACATACACACAGACTGTATAGTCTTCAAGGGTAAAGACACTCAAGAAACTCAAAGCTATTTCTGCTACTTTGCATTGTAATGCCTGCACAGTCAGAGAACCTTACTTGTGTACCATCTCTATAATTTGTGTTGGTAACTGAATGTTGGAGAGAGTGGGAGGAGGCGGTTAAGGCTGGCTTGTTTATCACTCAGTAGTGTCAGTCAGCTCATCCACTTAATTGAGCACTGCAGCAGTTGCTCTAATTTACCACACCAGCAGCTATTTTATACCTGTCTGTTTCACAGCTCTGAGTTGTCATGGTGATTTCATGTAACCTCTGAGGAACCTGCTGAGCTTCATGCTACAAACTGTTCATTCTATGTAGCTTTATCACACCCTCAGGCCCACACTAAGGCGCGCACACACACACACACACACACACACACACTTAAACTGCTCATGAATCTTTCATCAAGGAGCAGTGAACTCTGGGAATGTGACTCTATAGACCCCCCTCTGCCCTAGTGCCCCCTGCTGTGACGGGTGGTCAGTTCCCTGCCCCACTGAACCAAACGGACACTTTAAGTTTACAGTCAGGGTTAATCAACCCTGTAAATGCAGGGGAAGTGTCTAACAAGCAGAACACTGATGGGGGAAAGGGGGGATATGGAGCAGACTTCTTTATTCGACCAATCACAGGACTTGTTATTCTGCTGCCTTAAAGCTCACAGACAGTGACGTCTGATTCACCCTAAAGGGTCGACCCAAACCATACTGTGCTGCCCAGTACAACTGGGCTTGGCTCGGCTCTATAGTGTGAAACAGGCATGCATGACAGCCCTTTAGTACGGTGTCTTTAATAGAGATTGTCATCCCCTCGAGTGTTCTTATCTAGGTCATGACAGCTTGATCCAGTGAGGCAGCAAAGCACAGCAATCATGGCTGCTAAAATTTGAATCAACAACAGATTAGAATGGGTTAGAAAGGGGTTTAACAGTGTGGTACACTGAGGTATATCAGACTAGACTGAGTGGGTTAGAAAGGGGTTTAACAGTGTGGTACACTGAGGTATATCAGACTAGACTGAGTGGGTTAGAAAGGGGTTTAACGGTGTGGTACACTGAGGTATATCAGGCTGAGTGGGTTAGAAGGGGTTTAACGGTGTGGTACACTGAGGTATATCAGGCTGAGTGGGTTAGAAGGGGTTTAACAGTGTGGTACACTGAGGTATATCAGGCTGAGTGGGTTAGAAGGGGTTTAACGGTGTGGGACACTGAGGTATATCAGGCTGAGTGGGTTAGAAAGGGGTTTAACGGTGTGGGTATATCAGGCTGAGTGGGTTAGAAAGGGGTTTAACGGTGTGGTACACTGAGGTATATCAGACTAGACTGAGTGGGTTAGAAAGGGGTTTAACAGTGTGGTTCACTGAGGTATATCAGACTAGACTGAGGTGGATATGCATGTTTGTATTTGTGTTTTTTGCACCCAACACCTGTACTAATCCACTACTGCACTAGCTTATGGTGAACCAGTCTTGTCATGCATGCCAAATGTGTTCCTTTGGCACCGTGTGTGTTGCACCTGTGTAGGTGGGCTGCCCCAGTGCTCCTGTGATGTTATGTGTTTGTGTCTCCAAAGTCAGAAGTTGCCCCTAACCACTGATACAGGATCAGATAGTATTTCACCCCTTAAATGGATAAGGTTATGATGGGGGTAGAGTAATCTGATCCTAGATCTGTGGTTAAGGACAACTTCTTCCTCAACAGTTTTGTGTCTGTGTTTGTTTGTGTACTGTGTTGCCCTTTGACCCCAGAGGGGCGGGCCTGCTCATCATCTGACCATGATGCTATAACACTATTGGCTTACAGTGGTGCTGCTCTGCTTCTTTAATACTGCTTGCCCATCCTGGCGGACTACTACTGCTGCTGCTGCTGCCTTCTCTTGGGCACCGCACTCCTAGCCGTCAGGCAATGTATGGGTGACCCACGAGGAAATGGAGACCCTCGCAGCACCCTCCTCCAAAACGGTTAGTCCTTCCTTTCCTTTGACCTCTTCTCTGCTCTCACTCACTCCCTCTCTGGTTCCCTCTTTTCTTGCTTTCACTGCAGTGTTGAGACATGTCAATGGCTGCTTTACTGAGTTCTGGGCAGCAGGTAGCCTAGCAGTAGAGAATTGGGCCAGTAACCGAAAGGTCACTGGTTCGAATACCCGAGCCGACAAGGTGTAAAATCTGTCATTGTGCCGTTGTGCAAGGCACTTCACCCTAATTTGCTCCAGGGGATTGTCATCCCTGTACTACTATGGCTGAGACTATATTTACCAGTGTGTGTTGGTGTTACTGCTATGATTCAGGGAGCTGCATTGCCCTTGGGTACCATACTGTAGTTACCCTATATTACCAGTGTTTATGTTGTGTTTCAGATACAGCAGTTATCAAGACATAATGCTATTTTTGCCCTTAGCAATGTCATCCTTTTAAACCTGACAGTGATCAGCTGATTGTACAAAGGATTCACCGTACAAGACAGGTGTAAGAAGCTAAATCAAATCAGATACAGGTCTGCTAATTGATACAGTATGTTGCAAACATGTCCATTTAAAACCAATTGCTTCTGTCTCAAGATTAAAGCTTACATGATTATTAGTCACTGCAGGTGTCATTCATGTCAATCACTAGGACACAGACAGCTATGTAATGTACATGTAAGAATAGATCTCTTTGAGCTTGATCATAAAGGTTATCCTTTGTTCCACTGTTCTCCCTGCTGCCTGCCTCTAATACATTTACATTTACATTTTAGTCATTTAGCAGATGCTCATATCCAGAGCGACTTACAGTTAGTGAGTGCATACATTTTCATACTACAGCCTGCATGTCAGGCACAATGAGGCTAATAGCCAACTCAGTACCATTGTACGGAGGGCGAACCACGGAAAAAAGGCTCTCATTTGTGCCAGCCGTTTTGTGCAAATGGGGCTGGATTGGCCTAATGTGGCAGCAGCGCCTGTCTCCAAATCAAATGTAATCTGGCAGCAGCTCAGCCCAGGCAAGGACTAAAGGGATAACTGTGTTATTATCCCATGGGGCCAGTTCAGTTCACACGCTAAAGGTGGGAAATCATTTTCCCTTCTCAGATTGCAGCTAAATTCCACAGGCCATTTTCTCTACCTTGAATAGGGAGTTTTCATACATATTTAAATGGAGCTCTACTTTTAGTTTGGAATAGTTTGTTAGGAGAATGTATGCGAGGGAGAACTTTGCTGTACATTCTGAGGCCTTTGCTCTGGCTTGAGCAAGTCAACAGCCTCTGATGCTAAAGTAGAGACTTTTGGACTGTAGATGAAGTCCAATGACCTGTTGCTATTATGTTCTCATGCATATTGCTACTGTTTCTTTTCCATGCCTGACCAATGACAGAGGTCCGGGGAGTCCGAGGAGGGGAGCTGGGCGCAGGTAAAGAATTTGCTGTCGCTCTCATGGATTAAAACAGTAGAATTGTCGTTTATTTAGAGTTACTCTAGTTCACACCAGAGTTGGTTTACAGTAAAACAGTGTCTATATGGCTACTTTTCAACTTGATCAAATGTAGTTTACAGATTAACAATGGGCTACAGTACGTATTTGTTTCCTTGCAATTTGTTTCCTGTCAGACTCTAGCGTATGGTGACATGAACCATGAGTGGATAGGGAACGAGTGGTTGCCCAGTCTAGGACTACCTCAGTACCGCAGCTATTTCATGGAGTGCCTGGTGGATGCCCGCATGCTGGACCACCTCACCAAGAAGGACCTCCGGGTGCATCTCAAAATGGTGGACAGCTTTCACAGGTACACTAGCTTCACCTGCCCTCCTCCTGCATGATGTAGAAAAGTAGGATTTGGTCAGAAAGTTTTGTGTTTAGTCTCATTTTGTGGTAATAAGTGCAGAATATTATCGTGTCTGTCTTTCAAAAAATGGCTTTTCTAATGTTTGCATGACTGTAGGACGAGTTTGCAGTATGGCATCATGGGTCTGAAGAAGCTCAACTATGACAGGAAAGAGCTGGAGAGACGCAGAGAGCACAGCCAGCATGAAACAAGAGGTACTTAAAGGACAATTCCACCCAAAAACTATCTTTTGGTATTTGTTTCATTAGTCCATTGTTGACATAGTCCCAAAATGTTTTGCTTGTCAGCAATCAAGTTTTCAAGATATTTAACTTTCAAAATACAGAAAGCATCATATGATGCAAAATGCATCAGATGGGGATGATTTCTGTATTTTGAAAGTTATATACAGTACCTTGAAAACTTGATTGGTGACAAACAAAACATTTTGGGACTATGTCAACAATGGACTAATGAAACAAATACCAAAAGATAGTTTTTGGGTGGAATTTGTGTTTTCTTTTAAAGAATCTAGTAGTGTCTAATTACAATCTCCTTAGTAATCTGCTAAGGCAAGTAATAGTTTACAGTATGTATTGCATTCTATTGTGCAATATAGCCAAGCAGTGTCTACCTATCATAGAGCTAGGAGGTGATGGTCATTAAGGACCAATCACCCATGTTGTGTTGTATTGTAATAAGGGCTTGTAAGTAAGCATTTCAATGTAAAATCTACACCTGTTGTATTCGGTGCATGTGACAAATACAATTTGATTTGATTTGATTTAATACCATGTCTGTGTGCCCCAGATGTGCTGGTGTGGAGCAACGAGCGGGTTATCCGCTGGGTCCAGAGCATCGGCCTGAAGGACTATGCCAACATCCTGCTGGAGAGCGGTGTGCACGGGGCCCTGGTCGCCCTCGACGACAACTTTGACTACACCAGCCTGGCGCTGCTCATCCAGATCCCCAACCAAAGCACTCAGGTCAGATCCCTCTGCCCTGCATCATGCTATAGCACAGTTACGCCACAAGAGGGCGATGCACAATGTACTAGCACAACCATACCACAAGAGGGAGACATTAACGTCTTAATTCCAGACCAGTAAAACAACAGTGAGCTGTTTGGTCATGCTAGCTTGGTATCAAAATGACTAAAAGCATCTGTAGCCCAAAATAAAGAGACCTAAAACGTCCATTTAAAATGTACCTAATAAGAACTATTTATCCTTCCTATCCCCAGGCACGTCAGATTCTGGAGAGGGAATATAATAACCTGCTAGCCCTGGGCACTGAGAGACGACTGGACGAGGTGAGTGACTCCTGTCACCCGGACAGCTAGCCCTGCTGTTACCATGGGTGATGGGCCGTGACAGACACGCAGACAGACACACACACCTGGGTTTGTTGTCAATCATTACTCAGTTTTCCACCATCTCACTGCACCTCAGACCTGTCCTCAGTTTTGACTTCCCACCCAATCCACCCGTCTCTCATATTGTCTTAGAGTTTGTTTGAGTTTCTAAATTGGGAAATTAGTCATATTTGTTAGCTACTATAAACACTACTGTATATGCAGACACAAGCTGTTCTCAGACCAGTTTATTTGGTGATAAGATAATGGCCGCCATCTCTAAACTCAATCTCTAACCTGTCTGTGTCTGTGTGTCTGTCCGTCAGTATGAAGATAATGACCTCCGGGGGCCATCGTGGAGGAGGCAATTCCCCCCGCGGGACGTCCAAGGGATCAGTATGATGCCCGGCTCGGCAGAGACCCTCCCCGCTGGCTTCCGCGTCACCACCGGCTCACACTCCCGTAGGCTACCCCCCGAAGGTAAACTCCCCCACAGACTCACACACTGGCCCCCTGCATGGCCAAGACCCCCACAAAGTAGACCTAACAATTAGACTAGAGCCTCCAGTTTAGTGCACTTAGCATGGATGAATGTGAATTGCTAATAATGCTAAATTTGATGGTAAAATTGCACTCATCAAACACTTGCTGACTGCCACACAATCATTCAGTAGTAGCCCCATTAGTCTTACACTTAGAATAATATAAAAGATGCTAATGTATTTGATTAAGATTGTACATGGTTGCATTTCTGTGTTAGAGTTTGGGGGGGTGGTCCTCTTGCCCCTCTCTTTACTTGGAGCTCTCTCTCCCCATCACACTCTCTCTTCTATCGGTGTATGGATGGAGCGTGTTGCTGACTATATCTCTATTTTCTCTGCTCTGGGACTGCTGCTCTGTGTGCAGTGCTCTATGAGGCGCTGGATGACAGTCCTGACGACATGTATTTGGACTGGTTTCAAGGTCAGATATACTGGAGCTATACCATGTGGCCTGCTGTTGGCCTGTGTGCCTTTACATCCCCCAACACTCCCTGGTTCCTGCTTCCCACCCTACCGTACCTCCTCTCTTCTCTCTCTACTGCTCTGTTCCTCTCTGTTTCTTTCTGTCCCCGATGCCAACTACAAGGGTGGCCATTTGCTTGTCAAGGTTGTCAGTTTGTTATAGTAGACATTGTGAGTCAAGTAATTGTCACTCAGGTTACTGTTATTAGTACAGTAGTTGGTAGTTGCAGCCTCTGCTGCTGCACCCTTGAAGTTAAAGCAATGAATCCCCTATACATGTGTTAGTTGAGCTATGTTAGTTGAGCTATTTTAGTTGCCTTGTAAAAGGAGGTTTACATAAAATAATCATGAAGACTTATGATGTATAAGATGGATGTTTTACAGTTGCCGGTTTGTGTTGCTCCTCGCTCTGTTGTTAAAAGAGGACGCTGGTCAAAATCTTCATGTTTTCAAGGGGATGAACGCTGTATTGAAACTTGCGTCTGTGATTGTGGCCCAGTGAGTTATACCTGTACTGTAGTACAGTAGGCTGTATTATGCCAGAACTTCTGATACAAGTAAGTATATGGCTGACATCCGAATGCAGGTTTTGACCGGAGTTCTTCTCTAACACTGTCCCCAGTGTAACTGGTCTGCCTTCCTGTCTCTGCCTCTATCTGTGGTCCCTGGTCTGTGGTGGTGATGATGACATTAACAGACTTGTTCCTGTATGAGGTGTGATTCACTCAAAATGGCCACGTGCACTCCTCCTCTGAGTGTGCGATGCAATGTGCCTTGGCTTTGCTAGCTGACATTTTGACTAACCTCGTTCCCATGTGTGGTGTGGGTGTGTGCAGTGTGTTTTATCCACAGTATGATGTACTGTACTCCTAGCCCTTATCAACTGGTTTAGAGTCAGTTTTGTTTCTCTCTCATTTGTTTGTCCCTCTCACAGTGGGCAATGGGAGCTGATCCTGTGTCAGTTGTTATGGGCATAAAGTAAGTTTGATAGCATTCTCTACTGACCCTGGGCCCACTCTGGGTGTTGAAGCTGAGTGACTAAGTGACATGTCTCTGTCTCCCCCTACAGTTGGCCCCTCAGCAGTGCAGCGTCTGGACAGCTCTACAGTGAGGACCTACTCCTGCTGAGGGAGGAGAAGAGAGACTGTAAGCTGTAAGTCACACACATTATCCCTGTACAAGCTATCAGTTGTGCATACACACATGCTCACACACACACAAACTCTCCCTCTCTCTTACATCTGTCATTCTGCTCAGGGAAAGCAAATTACTCTGAGAAATTGGAACGGGGTGAGAGGGTAACTTGTCTTTACAGATAACCATGTTTGCTTGGAGAGGAGAGTCCCCCCTCTAGTGCAGGCATCCATGATTAGATGATAGGAGTCAAAGCCAGCAGCATGAGGCGGCCTCACTCTGTTGTCCCTCCTTTAATCTCTGTCCAGCACAGACAACTACAGCCACAGTACACATGGAACTCTATTCCACATCAGGGAACTGATGCAAGTAGTAGAATCAGATAAAAAAGATAAAAATACATGGAACAGCGGGGACTGTGAAGAGACACACACACAGGTACAGACACACGCCTACGCACACACACACACACTCTACACACACGTACATTGTAATATTGTTGTATGGTGGTATTATACATTTTGTATTGTAGATATGTAGTGGTGTAATAATGTTATATGATGTACTGTTTTATCTTCTGTTTTATTTGTGATGTAAGTGCCTTAATGTGTTTGGACCCCAGGAAGAGTAGCTGCTGCCTTGGCAGAAACTAATGGGGATCCCTAATAAATACATAAATATCCCTGAATGCCAAGGTAGAGAGATATGGCAGCAACATTAATCTGTCTCAAATGAGATAATGTTACACAGTTAGTAATGTCAACAATAATTCCCATATGATCAAATCCATGTTTATGACAACTGCACTGTGACTGTGGATAAAGCTTCACAGTGGCACAGTGTAATTAAATCGTACCCCCTCTCTTTCAGGTCCAGATACTGTATGTATAGAAGGTCTTACTGTACCTTGGAGCTGCTGGACGGGTCAACCTGCCTGGAACAAACATTCTGACGAGACGCACTGCCAAGAAGCGCCCCCCTACCCCCCAAAAAGAGAGAGAGGGGGGCCAGCGAGGGGTGCCTCCTGCCAAACCACCCCCCTCTGCACTTACAAGCCAAGGCCCCCTGAAACCTGGGCAGCAGCTGCTGGTGCTACTTTCCTTCAGTTTGTCCTGTTGTCACCGTTTCTACCTTTTACATGTACAATAACTTATTGAAGCATAATGTACTGTGTATTTCTTCTACCAGGAGATGTGTAGGTTATCTGTAAATTAATATAAATATGAGGGTTTTTTAATATATATATAAATATATACACATCTATATTACAAAAAAGAAAAGATATTCAGAGTTTGTGCAAATAAACCCCCCCTTCCCATTTAAAGTCCATTAACTTGGTTAAAATATGCTGCTCTTTGAACATTTCTCCATCATTCCCTGAGACCATTTTGTACACAGTTATTTTCCATTGTGCCGATGAATGTGTGTTGCACCTTGGACAGACTGTCCATCTGGTCGCCACGTGACCCCTCCCCCCGAGCTGGTAAAGCCTGCCCTCTAGTGGCATGTACAGCCCCATGTATCTGAGTGACCATCCACCATTCACAGCCCATCACCTCACAATCATGATGGAGCCCATCTCATAGCAAAGCATTCTGGGAGGAGGACACAGAAACGCACTGTGACGTTTACTGATGATGTGACAAGCACTTTGATACAACCACAGAAACTCTGGACCACAGCCACAGACTAAAGGATAGACTCCACTCTGAAG
This sequence comes from Coregonus lavaretus, assembly GCF_964263955.1. Classification (NCBI taxonomy): domain Eukaryota; kingdom Metazoa; phylum Chordata; class Actinopteri; order Salmoniformes; family Salmonidae; genus Coregonus; species Coregonus lavaretus. The sequence goes on along the minus strand of NC_139992.1, from coordinate 44,086,795 downwards.
CTACTCAGCTCAGAGATCAACACCAGGAACACTCTTCATCAGATGCTATCACTCACCTATAGTACCTTGACAAGAAGTCAGGCCATACATGAAGAAACGCTTGACAATTTACACCCTCATCCAAGCTGGCCTTTTTTTTTTTTTTGCCGTGGTGTCCGTCTCAGCATCGCTGAGAAATAACTGAAAGACAGACTGCTTAACTCAGTGTGCGTAGAGTGTATATGGATATATGGTCGAAGTGAGGTGAATTTTAATGACAAACCTGTTGCTTGCTGTGACATTGGTGTAACTGTTTGTTTTTGTCTGAGTTGCCAGGGAAACCTATTGTACAGCCCTCCTACCTGTCTTTGAGTTATTTCTGCTGGCGTACTCAATCAAGTTTGACTTTTTTGTTGACTTTTTACATCCTCGATTTGCACAAACAAATAATCATTTTATTTTGTGTCCATTTTTTATTTATTACTAATTGTATTTTGGTCAAAACTAAGTGGTGATCAAACAAATTTTCATTGCCAATAAAAAAATACTGTCAGTGAAGTAGCTGTTGAAATGACTATTTTTTCACTCATTGCTTCACTTCAGCGCTCTAGTATGAAGAGTTCATCCATTATATTAAACTATAAGCTATAAAATAAACATGACAATTCATAATTAACATATCAATATATCAATAAGGTAAATTGGATGATAGATGCAAGATGTGGAACACCCGAATATCCACTCCAGAGCTCAGTTCTGGCATCATTAGTGCTTTCAGCTATATTCCGTTGACTGCTAAATGGTTATGTTATCGTAGTAATATGAAGGGATTTTGATTTGTAGAAGTCTGTAATTAGGCATAAAGTAAGCTTCATTAATAGTGTTAAAATGTTGGCAGCATGAGGATTGAACCCAAACTGAAGCTAAGTTGTGAGGTGGGAGACCCTTCCAGCGATTACAGGGGCCTGTTCAGGAGGACATAACGTAACAGAATGTTCAGATAGAAATGTATTGTGTAGAACAAAAAAGATTGTCTATCAGATGGATCGTGTCAGCTCTAGTCAGTCTATTTCTAATTGCAATGTTCAGTGTTTAATGTTCCTGAATACACCCAGGGCTCAGACGTTTTCCTGGACCCAAATTACTTACAGGTCAAATGCAGCCGTTTTTATCTCAATATCAAACAATTTCTGGTTAACAATTAATTACCTTACTGTGATTGCTTTCAATCAAAAATAAACAAAAATACCTTAGTAAAAATCAATTTATCAAGCAAGAATTTTGCTAAGACTGTCTGGGAGTGGTCTGAGTGGGAATGGGGGAAAAACTCAAATTAGTTGTTATTGGCAGAGGATTGGAACCCTCTTATTGGTCTATTAACTAATTTATCACCAGGCAGGCCAAAACTCCATCCCACCAAAACAGGATGACATTTCAGGCTGTCTTTTCAAACAGCTATTACACAATTTCATAGTATTATTCCAAACTCATAGTGTGTAAATATATATAAAACACAGGAAAATTACGTTTTTGACTGTGTGACAAAGTGAAAATATAGAGTTTCAATCAACCTTCTTCTTCTTCTTCAATGAGGTTTAACGGCGGTTGGCATCCAATTTGTTGCATTACCGCCACCTACTAGACTGGAGTTCAACTCCCTTACCTTTCCTTGAAAAATAAAATAAACCAAAGCAAAGAAATATCCTACCATCTAACACTACACTCACACCTTCAACACTACTACTAATAATTAACCCCACCCTTCTCTACTGTTTAAATACACTCACTCCTACCTCATGCCCTCAACCTGAATTGATGGGACATCACCACTTAACACACCCTGTAACTCTTCTGCTGTCAAGTCTCGCACACCCAAATATCTCTCTGCAGCTGCCACCACCACCTCAATTTTCTTCGATTTGCGTTCCATCCCTGCAGTACAATTAATAACCATTGATATAAACGCTGCTAAAAATCCAATCTTGCTGAACCATATATCACTTTTTGGTTTATTACTGGTACATCTCTACTACTCACACCATTTCTCTCAGGATCCCTCCCCCTTGACCCATCTTCCTGTACTTTCTTCACTGCCTCCGCATATGACAACTTCTTCTCTACTCTTACCCTGGATACCTCAACCTGCTTCTCTCGCACTGGACATGTCTGATCCTCAGCCCCATGGCCACCCCTACAATTAGCACATACCACCACTTTCCCCACTGCTTTACACTCCTTTGTCTCATGCCCTTCTGCACACCTCTCACACCTTGGAATCTCCCTCCTACATACTGCTGCCACATGCCCATAAGTTTGACACCTGTAACATCTTAAGGTATTCGGCACATAAGCTCGCACTGGATAACTTATATATCCTAACCTCACTTTCTCAGGCAAAGACTCAACTTCAAAACTCAACAGACAATGACTCTTCTGTTTCCCCACTCTCGCCACCCTGTTTACGTCGCACCAAACGACGAGCATCACACACACCGGGAATCATCTCCTTCAGTTGGTCAACTTCTACATTCACTGCTACTCCAGTAATCACTCCTCTCAATGGCGCCCTTTTCTTAAGAGCGAAACAATTCACAATTCTTTCCCCCATTTGTTTAACTCTGAGCGCCTTCTCCCTCTGCCCAACAGAAACACAAACAATTATCACTAGACCACTTCTGGTTACCCTCACCGATTCCACCTTACCCAACGCTCTCTTCACCCATCTTGAAACCACAATTGGATCAGCCAAAAGGCAAGGATACATTTTTTTCCACAAACTTCACTCCTACTGTCACAGACTCATCTTTATCCTGACCCGCTGTGCAATCCTCGGGCTCCGAGTACTTCACCACACCTTCCACCTCCGACACATCACCCTCATTCACTTCTATTTCTACTCCTGTCTTCAGCTCACTTTGCTTACATTTCCTACCACTGTTATTTAACAAACTTTCTCCCTTTTTCACGCCATTTTAAACTGATTCAAACTCACAATCTTCCTCCATCTCTCTCTTAGACCTCCTCTGCCTCTCTTTTTCCCTCCATTCCTCCTCATTCATCCAAGTATACGTCTCCTTATGATAATACTGCATTTCTCCAAACCTATATCTGTTTCTTGCCTTCTCTAAGGACTCCATTTTCCCCCTCCTTTCCCTTCCGGCGTCTATTCTATCCTCGGCCTTGACCTCTTCATTGCTCTCCTCTTCTGATCCGCTGTCCTCCTCTCCTGAATCACCATCATCTTTCGATCCCTCATCTAAGCTGTTATCCTCACTATCATCGGGACTTACTCCCTTTCCAACTGCTCGTCTTTTCGCTGAAGACGCCATGCTCCCAAAAAATCCTCAATTTCCAACTCCGTGCACCTTTCAATCAACCTCGCTCACGCTGCACGCAATGTAGATATCGAAGAACACCGCTGTTCTCCGGCAGAGTAGTGGGTGAAACCATTCACTTCAGAAAAAGGTGTGATACTAATAAAGTTTCCTTTCATTATGTGTTGTCGAATGTATAAAAATATTTGCTGTCATTGTAGTAAGGTTGGCAATACGAGAGGTCTTCAGACTTACCATTTTTGTATTATTTTCCTTGAAATGACAACTAGTGGGTTTTGAGTGCTTCTCCCCTATTTGGAAAGTTGGTCTGCCTGCTCTGCTCTTCAGTCAGATATATTCTGAGAGCAGGTTCGTGTCTCCTTCTGTACATAAAAACTGTATAACACAATAGTGTCTTTGGAAAACTGGTTCATATATCTCAAAGTCAGTAGCGAATGTAACTATTTATATATTTATGTTGCCGTTAATGTATTTAAAGCCTATTTCGGCAAGTTAATCAAGTGTTTGCTAGCTAGCCATGTTAATAACGAACTAACTAGCACCATCAGTCAGTGCACTGTAATTTATTGTTTTTATTTATTTAACCTTTATTTAACTAGGCAAGTCACGCAAGCTATTGCTAGCAGGTGATTTATTGGTAATTCAAGACTTCTTTATTGAAATATTAAGTGAATGTTTATTTTCTTACTACCTTAAACGGTTTATATAAAAAGGGTTGTACTTGTGCTCTGTATTTATGGATTGATGTCACTTCACATTGAGGGCATGTATCATTACTGTTGCTCCTATCTAAAATGTATATTGTGTCCTACCTAACCAGTGAACGTGTGGCTGTGACCATCCTGTCAATGACTGTCATCACTGTTTGATATCTTTTACTGCAGGTATACCTTTCTGTATTTTTGTTATTTTCTGAACACAACACATTTATGTTATACGGTCACATTGTGCATTGAGTCAGATATATTCTGAGAGCCGTGAACGTGTGGCTGTGACCGCCCTGTCAATGCCTGTCATCCCTGTTTGATATCTTTTACTGCAGATAAAAACCAAGTCAACCTGAAGTGTGGGTGTCTTGTGTGCCTTTCTTCTGGGTGGCTATATGAAGTTGGTTACAACTACACTGGGCCTTCAATAGACCAATAACAAGGAGGGTTTCAAACCTCTCTGCCAATAACAGCTAGTTTTCAGGTTACATAAACATATCCCTCCTATTAGGCTCGTCCAGTTAGGCCCCTCACTCAGACCACTCCCAGACAGTCACTTTGCTAAGAAGCTATTTTGTTTATTTTTGATCAATTTAATTGAGAAGCATCACAGTAAGGAAGTTAATTTGTACCCAGAAATGTTTTGATACTGATATAAAACAGGCTGCATTGGACCTTTAAAATCACTTTAAACTGAGATTCTGTGAGACCCACCCTTAAACTTTTTTGCCAATGGGGATGTCGCTTCTATAAATAATTAACACAATGGATGATGGCTATTTGAACAATATTGGCACAGAGTTTCTAAACCCAGTGGCGCAACATCGCGAGTCTTCTGGGAACGCTTACGAAGCAAACTAGGCAGACCAGACCAGAGTTTGGGGTTTGAGAAGTCAATGGGAGAAGTGAAAAATACATCCTTAGTTTTTAACTTTCTCAAAATCTAAAGGGAAAACCTAGATTCGAGACAATGTCTTAAGTAGCTGAAACTGTCATTACTCCAACCTCATGAAAGTGACAAACTGACACGTTTTAATTTTCGGCAAAAACAACTTTATATCCACCTGTACCCGAATCACAGTACCCGAGATCCGATCCGGGACCTGAGAGGAATTCTAAATAATGTCACGGGTCTGATCTGATATGATTGTCATGGGACTCGGGTATGTGTAATTTGAACTGACTTGTCCGGAAGGGCCCGTACAGATCCGAACACGACTGCTGCAGTAGGGAGAGAAAGAAATTGTATAATTTCTGCTGCTGCTCTTGCTTTTCACGAGTGGAGCGTGGCGCGTGTAGCTTGTTGGCCAATCATAAGTCATATAAGCGGCAATAGGCTACAGTCATAGAGCCTCATTCCGTGTGTGGTAAAAGTTAGGAGATATGTAAATCAATGGAAGATGGAATTAAAATGATGGAATTAAAAGTTAAAGGAGAAGGATAGGCTACAACAACCAAGAGCCAACAGGTAGGGAGGCTGCTACTTATTAATATTCTGAATGGAGTTGTTGTTATTTGTAACTATAGGATGAGAAAGCACATGCACTGCAGCCTCAGTTAGCCTAGCTTGCTAACATTTGCTAGCTTAACTATCTTCTCCCGGTTTGATGCAGTCCAAGACAGGTAGCTACTACATAATCATATTTGATGATAAATAACCTAGCTATGGTAGCTATTAGTCTACTATAGCGCAAGTCGGCTTGGTTGGTTGGTTGCTGTCTCTAGGCTCTCCCTCCCTCCTCCCCGTGTCACTTGCTCACAGTATGGCCCCTCCCTCGCATGCTAGAGCAGCACCTCTCTCTCCCTCCTCTCGCACTTTATCAGCTCTGGTTAATAAAGTAGCTTTAAAAAAATGACTTCTGCCGCTTCCCTCACTCGGATCGGACCGGGTCTGGATCCGACCAGGTCTATACGGAACGGGTCTAGTTGTCCTTGGGTCTATTTGGAACGGGTCTCTATATTTAAAATAAATATTTATGCATATCAGGTCCAGGTGGGAAAGCCCCAGGTTCATTTCGTGAAGATCTCTAATGCCTGTGATTTGATGGCCTGCACATGCGCAGTTCGGCGTGACACGACCATTAGACCCGATGACATCGCCTACAAAGTATGATCTGGGATTTCTATTGGAGATGCAGTTTCTGCCTATCTTTGATATTGGTACCCATGACTGGTAACACCATGATGATATGACAAACTTAGGCTTCAAACCGCATAGCAGTTGTTTTGGTGGAGTCTGAGGTGAAACTGAGTTAGAGCTGTCAAATGCACAAGCGGCTCCTGGCATTATACCTAAAGCGGACATTGCCATTGGCTGCACAAAGTCTCATTAAGAGAAATACCATGCATCCCTGTTTACAAGTTTGAACACTGGAATGTGAGTTGTAATCTACACCTTGATTAGGCAGATAGACTTCCTCATTATTTAGTTGAATGATTTTACATTTGAGCGTCATTATTTCTATATAGCCTACACTTTCTCCTTCTGAACTTCTAACACGAGTGGGATGGGTGTGGCTTTGTGACAATGATCAGGAGCAGCTTCTCACCAATTTGACAGCTCCAACGCAGTTACACCTCCGACACCGCCAAAACAGTTATGTGGGTGTCAGCTATCGCCGGTTAACGCTTGATCTGATTGACTCTAGGCCTTACTCAGAGAATTGACAGTATAGCTATACCAAGTTTTTTCACATTTTATTTCACAGTGTTAAATATACTACACATTTTCACAAAATTGTTAACCAACCACAGTACATACTATCAAGTTATTTCATGTAATTTATTGTCCTGGCTATTCAATGTCACCCCCACACAGAGGTAGTGACACCCATCTCTCAGAATGACTGTTCCCTTTGGGTAATGTTAGACGGCGGAACTGTTAAATCTACAATTGGGAGTGTCTACAGTGGAATGCATCACTGGGGCCAAGCTTCCTGCCATCCAGGACCTCTATACCAGGCGGTGTCAGAGGAAGGCCCTCAAAATTGTCAAAGACTCCAGCCACCCTAGTCATAGACTGTTCTCTCTGCTACCGCACGGCAAGCGGTACCGGAGTGCCAAGTCTAGGTCCAAAAGACTTCTCAACAGCTTCTACCCCCAAGCCATAAGACTCCTGAACAGCTAATCATGGCTACCCGGACAATTTGCACTGCCCCACCACCCCATCCTGTTTACGCTGCTGCTACTCTGTTAATTATTTTAACTCTACCCACGTATAGTCACTTTAACTCTACCCACATGTACATATTACCTCAACTACCTCAACTAGCCGGTGCCCCCGCACATTGACTCTGCAACGGTACCCCCCTGTATATATAGCCTCCCTACTGTTACTTTATTTTACTTCTGCTCTTTTTTTTCTCAACACTTTTTTTGTTGTTGTTTTATTTTTACTTTTTTTGTTAAAAATAAATCCACTGTTGGTTAAGGGCTGTAAGTAAGCATTTCACTGTAATGTCTGCACCTGTTGTATTCGGCGCATGTGACCAATACAATTTGATTTGATTTGATTTGAATAGTGAAGATATACTGTAACCTGTTTGCAGATCTGCTTGTGCTATAGTCAACTCCTTCTATTGTGCCATGTTCGTTGTCACGCCAATGAAAGTCAGAGGAGTTGGCTAAAGTACATACAGCTCTAGCGACCAGCGATCTGACTGTTTTCTGTCCAGTCAGAAGTACAGTTCTAGTCCACCCTTCATGGTAGACTCTGCACTGTCTGCAGTCCAGGTGGAGGGTTAGAGCAGGAGGTTAGAGAGTTACTGTCCAGCGGGTCTCAGCTCCTGTTTCACCATCTTCTCAATGTCCTTATACACATCTGGGTCCTCAATGGTAGGAGATATCTGTGGAGACAGACACAGCCTTCCATACTACTAGTAGTAGCCATTTTTTTCCATTTCTATTTTTGATCTGTTTAAATCTTATTACATCATGAGTGAATTTCATCTTTGATATAATCCTCAAACTTTTATTCAAATTGTCGGTATGAATTAAATTGATCCAACATCGGCTCGCCAGATAATTGGCAGCTGTACAGGAATAATAATCCAGTGCTATTCTTGGTGAATAATTGCGCCTTTGTCTTCCAGTACCAACCAACTTCTTTATTCATTCATATGCAGCCATTTCTCAAAGTGTGCCTTGGCTTCAATCCAAGTACAGTATTGACAAGCATTGACATGGTGGGTGAATGTGTGGTGAGTTACCGTGTATGACTTCCCGTTGACCAGGTTAGCCAGGGAGGAGCGGGGGATCTTCCCAGAGCGGGTCTTGGGGAGACCTCTGACAATCAGCACCTTCCTGAAAGCAGCCACTGGTCCAATGGTCTCTCTGACCAGGCTCACCATCTCCTTCACCACGTCTTCCTGGCTCTTCTGTAGGTCTGAGACAGACCCACATTCACAGATGTTTGACTTTTTATAACCCCACAGTCACAGGAATGTTGGATCCCCAAACTGCTCAATTAAATTGACCTTTATCCTTTATCTCTCTGGGTCACTGTGTCTCTTACCGTTTCTGAGGACACACAGAGCCAGAGGGACGTGACCCTTCAGGGAGTCCTCCAGACCCACCACAGCACAGTCCACCACCCCAGGGTGCAGCAGGACAGACTGGAACACACATAGCCTCTTTTAGAATCCGAGAGTGAAATACTTACACACCCGTCTCTAACATGTAGGCTCAGCATTCCCGAGCAGTCCCATTACAAGTCAGAATGTTGAACAAACTTCATTTCAACTTATTTTACCTGTTGTGGAGGCTGCTGAGGGGAAGACGGCTCACAATAATGGCTGGAACGGAGCGAATGGAATGGCATCAAACACATGCAAACCATGTTTGTTGTATTTGATACCATTCCACGAATTCCTCTCCAGCCATTACCACAAGCCCATCCTTCCCAATTAAGGTGCCACCAACCTCCTGTGACAGGGAAGTGTTATCAACCCAACCTTCAGTACACTGGTCTGTGTATCGGTTTGTACTTCCGGTTTGTATTATTCAATACTGGTGCAATTCGCACATGACAAACACTTGCACAATATGGCAGAGCTTAACCGAACCACAGACCAAACGGCAAACACTTTCAGCTGATTGTGAGGAAATGTGCTTCGGTCCACTACTTTCGGTTACATTTGGCTATTGTTTACATATTGTGCATCATATGCAATGCGTTAAGAGATTGAAAATACAAGCGACAGACCCTACCGGTGCTGCAAAAAGTCGGGAAAACAACACTTTCCTGTGGATCAGTGGCGGTCAGTGCTGTTTCAGATGAGGGAGGACGATTTCTTTTTCATGAGCATGGCCTTATTTCTATTACAGCATATTGCATGACTGTCATTCATATTCCATTCACCCAGTTAAATGTAACAGCAATAGGTTTAGGCTACTATATGATACTCAAATTTTCCCTATTCCCATCATTAGGTTGCTACAACCTAGCCTATGAATGAAAGTTTACAACGTAAGTGCACACAGGTCAAGAGACAAATTTAATGTGACAGACACTGACATGGACAGACAGTGACATTCAATACCACCTTGCACACTCTTGCCTGCATCCAGCTGATATTGAAATCATTAGTCCAACAGTTGCAAACGAGAGTTTCTATTGGACAAATTCAGGTATGTTTATCCCCGTTTTGTTCCGTTTTTCAACAGAATCGGCGGAATGAATACACCCCCGATCACGCGTAAACACAGTTCACAGTTTCATATCAGCCACGTTGTATTCCTTCTCGCATCTACGTTATGCGGTCTCCTCCTTTCACCTTTGCTTGTTGACTTCAATGCACAACACATCAGCTGTATGTGACCAGGCAAAAAAAAAGAAAAGAAGACAAACCGCTACACACAGCCTACATCGTTGTCACCATATTAGCTAAAGTAACATCATAGTCAGCATAGCTAATAGAACTAACGCGTTAGTAAACTCGCTACAATCATGCAGTAAAGTTACAGTGTACAGTCAGTAAGCAGTTACACCGGCGGGCCCCGGTGGCAATAAATTAGTAAAACCAAAAGCTTACCTTGACTTGGAAGAGTTCCAGTGTTGTGTTGCATAGTCATAGCCAGCTAGCTAACATAGCATCACTCTGTTTGAGCAGGGTGTTTCAGTAGGCTAAACTAGCTAGCTGCATTTGCTAGCTAATTAAGTGAGAAAAAAAAGACAATCTCTCTCTCTCTCTCTATTTCTCTCTTGATTCTCCTTCATTTAGGAAGAAATTAATTTGTTCAAAACTGTTCAACTATTTTATTTCTCTCCGAGTCAACTACTCACCACATTGTATGCACTGCAGTGCTAGCTAGCTGTAGTTTATGCTTTCAGTACTAGATTAATTCTCTGATCCTTTGATTGGGTGGACAACATGTCAGTTCATGCTGCAAGAGCTCTGATAGGTTGGAGGACGTCCTCCGGAAGTTGTCATAATTACTGTGTAAGTCTATGGAAGGGGGTGAGAACCATGAGCCTCCTAGGTTTTGTATTGAAGTCAATGTACTCAGAGGAGGATGAAAGCTAGCTGTCTTCCGGCTATACCATGTTGCTACCCTACAGAGTGCTGTTGAGGCTACTGTAGACCTTCTTTGCAAAATAGTGTGTTTTAATCAATTATTTGGTGACGTGATTATATTTAGTAAAGTTTTATCTAAAAAGGATAACTTTTTTTATTTTTATGAAATTCACTGAGGAGGATGGTCCTCCCCTTCCTCCTCTGAGGAGCCTCCACTGCTGTGGATACCCTATCTCCACCTCCTACCTCCAAAAGGACCAACAGCATGTACAACCGGTAAAGTAACTGTAAATAACATTTTATTCAACATTCTGGCTTGTAGAGACTATTGAGTATTTTTTAGGGCGACTTCGATCAGACTGAAAATCCATGGCGTAACCATGGCACAGTCTGATGTTTAGGCAAGAACATTCAGAGATGTTACAATACATTTCTGGTCAGGTTACATAAAGAAACCTTTTTCCAAATGACATTTCTACTCCAGTCATTAGCTATGTGTCTCCAACGTGTGGCTGACACAGACACCACAAGGGAATAACCTGTTAAGAGGTGGATTCATATCCATGCAATCTGAGTCTATTAGTCTCTCCGCTCATACCTCTTCCAGTGCCCCTGCCGACAGCCTGTGGCCCGCCACATTGATGACATCATCAGAGCGAGACATGATGTACAGGAAACCCTCCTCATCCACGTAGCCTGCGTCCATGGTGTCATAGAAACCCTAAGGTAAAACAGCAGGTAATGACTGACATTCAGATAAAATCACCACTCTAGCGTAGATCACTTTTGAGTGTTTTTGTTCTGTTATCTACACTGAGTGTACAAAACATTAGGAACACCTTCCTAATATTGAGTTGCCCTCAGAACAGCCTACTTTCATCGGGGCATGGACTCTACAAGGTGTCGAAAGCGTTCTAAAGGGATGCTGGCTCATGTTGACTCCAATGCTTCCAACAGTTGTGTCAAGTTGGCTGAATGTCCTTTGGGTGGTGGACCATTCTTGATACACACGGGAAACTGTTGAGTGTGAAAAACCCAGCAGCGTTGCAGTTCATAACACACTCAATCCGGTGTGCCTGGCACCTACTACCATACTCATTCAAAGGCACTTAAATATTTTGTCTTGCCCATTCACCCTCTGAATGGCATTCACAATCCATGTCTCAATTGTCTCAAAGCTTAAAAATCCTTCTTTAACCTGTCTCCTCCCCTTCATCTACATTGATTGAAGTGGATTTTAACAAGTGACATCAATCAGGGATCATAGCTTTCACCTGGATTCACCTGGTCAGTCTATGTCATGGAAAGAGCAGGTGTTCCTAATGTTTTGTGCACTCAGTGTATAATCATTCATTACATTTGAACCACTAGATGGCATCACTGGCCAGCAAAAAATTAATCCACGTACCTGTCCCATGTATTTACATGGTAATAAAATAGTTTAAATCTACAATGAGATCACCTACAGGGAACTTGGTGAAGTAGAGCTCCTTGAAAAGCTCTTGGTTCTGCCACAGAGATACGGCTGCTCCTGGTGGTAGTGGCAGTCTGGAGGAGAGAGAGACAGAGAGGGTGTGTGTGTGAGAGAGAGACTAGTGTCTGACACACAACAGACAGCAGCAGTGAGAGGTGACATTGTGGGACAGCTGGATCTCCAGGCCAATCACGGTGAGGACTATTACAGTGGCACAGAGGGAAGAAAGAGCCATACTCTGTGACGCTACAAATAACATCCAACAACAACTAGAGCTAATAACAAATGCTACAAAACAACAGTTCCTTTATAACCTTAATGTCAGAGGAGGTCTAGGGTTGTCTTCTCTTACCCATGAACCCATTGTCACAATACCCCCCCCCCCAGCATCACGATGTCTAAGGCACTGTTTTTCTATGGAGAGATAAGATACTCTAGGATATCTAAACCCTTATAATACTTTGGGTTTAGCAAGTGTCTAAATTGGAAAGATAAGCCTGTCAGTCTATAAGGTTTATAAAAGAGTTGGGGGGCTGTGGTCGTGGATACTATTACACTACACCTTAGTGGGTTCAGACATGTTGCCCAGTGTCTGCTGGGCCTGACCTGACCCTCTGTGTGAACACACACACACACACATATAGGGTGACTGAGTATCTGAGCCTTTGTTTACCCAGGGTAACTCTCGATCACCCCAAAATGTTATTGAGAGGGTCATCCAAGTTCAAGCCCTGTCTGCATCACACCAGTTTACAAAGCAGCATGTTTGTGTACTGTAGTTGCATCAAGAACAAATAACCTTTGAACAAAGTTGGAATAGATAAAAAAAAGTCTGTACCGTTGGTGAGAGTGTACAAACTTTCCCGTCTGTCTTTGACTGCAGCCAGATCTAGGGCACCTCTGATATTGTTCTAGCCCAGAGAGGAAATTAATAAACCAAGACCTAATCATGTTCCATGGTTCAACCGCCTGCATTTATATCCTAATGAGGCTGTCACCCTTTTTTGAATGCACTTCCACACACACACACACACACACACACACACACACACACACACACACACACACACACACACACACACACACACACACACACACAAAACAGCCTTTGAAGCAACAAAACTAACCAAATTCAATTAGGGCACTAATGCTTTTTCTTAGCAAATGAGATCCTCGCCACCCAAAGGCAATAACAATGCCTAAGGTTCATTTACACAATGCACTATAAGAAAATAAAAGTCTGGGGTGGAGGACTTCTGATGCCTCCCACCATCTTGACTCTCGAAGAGAGATTCTCCATTATTAATTCACCTCAGAGCTAAAGGTGTTAGTTCTTAAACAGAGAAAAGGGTTGGTTTTAAGAGTTGCGGCTATTTGTTCTCTGATGAAAAGCTCCATAGCAGCTTGGGCTGAATCCATTGTAATCCACCTTGTTGGTGCAGAAACAGTGGCAGCAATAACAATGAGGTGGTGAATGGAAGATGGGAGTGATTTCCAGGTAACAGGCTCACAGATAAGAGCACAATGAGGAGGAATGACTGATGTGCCCTCGCCGTGACCCGGCTCACACAATCAGCTCCCAACACACACACACTTCTCTCTCTTTCTCTCTCAGGTCCTTCTGAGGGAGCTCCTACAGTGGAGACCTATCTGTATCAAGAGGAGGGTGCTTCATGTAGCCCTGGGTGATGTAGAAATGTTTTGTATGATCGATTCTAAGTAAATTATTTCCATAAAACAATTCCACCCTCCTATTTGAACACATATAAAACAGGAGTTATTTTTACTGTGCTCAAGTTTCTAAAAGTGAGAGTGTGAGTCTATCTCCATGTGTGTTTATCCCTGAGGCAGAGACAGAAAGGTTTGCTACTCCAGGTGACAGAGGCAGTATAACAGAATGACTTAGCTGCTCACAGAGGTGTGACCATGACCATGCGGCTGGCTTACCTCACCACAATATTTCCCAGGGTCCTTGGCGTCACCTCCTGCATGTCATCGTCGATCACTGTTACTGGAGAAGAGAGAGGTGCATAGAAATCTGATTTATAAGGCTTATATTTCACCAGTGGGCAAGGTGGGATGTCAAAATGTGGCTTGCTCAAGTTTTGATGGTGTGTGTTTTTTCTTTTCGCAAGTCAACATGCCTGGACTCCTCTCAAACGTGCCCATATTAAAACAATTACAGTGTGACATTAATACCTTTTTGTATTTGTCAACTACATGTAACAGATTACAGTTGCAGAGCCTGAAAAGCAGTGTCTCTCTGCATACTGGTCAGGTAAATTGACTGAGACATTTCAGAACATTTGGGATATTTCCAGAGGCGTCATGCCCATAGGGGGCACAGGGGCACGTGCCCCCTCTGTAATACTACTCACTGTAATACTACTAGCCACCACGAAATGTTATGAAGTTGGCTTTAACTAGCCCAGATACCAATTTCCAAACCTCATAACTAGCTACTAAGAAGCCATTTCAGGCTATCAATCAAGTTAGAGTAGCTAGCTTGTCTATCTACACTACATGACCAAATATGTAGACACCTGCTCATCGAACATCTCATTCCAAAATCATGGGCATTAATATGGAGTTGGTCCGCCCTTTGAAGCTATAACAGCCTCCACTCTTCTGGGAAGGCTTTCCACTAGATGTTGGAACATTGATGCGGGGACTTGCTTCCATTCAGCCACAAGAGCATTAGTGAGGTCGGGCACTGATGTTGGGCGATTAGGCCTGGCTCGCAGTTGGCATTCCAATTCATCCCAAAGGCGTTTGATGGGGTTGAGGTCAGGGCTCTGTGCTGGCCAGTCAAGTTCTTCCACACCGATCTCAACAAACCATTTCTGTATGGACCTCGCTTTGTGCACGGGGCATTTTCATGCTGAAACAGGAAAGGGCCTTCCCCAAATTGTTGCCATAAAGTTGGAAGCACAGAATTGTCTAGAATGTCATTGTATGCTGTAGCGTTAAGATTTCCCTTCACTGGAACTAAGGGGTGTAGCCCGAACCATGAAAAACAGCACCCCAGACCATTATTCCTCCTCCACCAAACTTTACAGTTGGCACTATGCATTCGGGCAGGTAGAGTTCTCCTGGCATCCGCCAAACCCAGATTCGTCCGTCGGACTGCCAGATAGTGAAGCGTGATTCATCACTTCAGTGAACGCGTTTCCACTGCTCCAGAGTCCAATGGCGGCGAGCTTTACACCACTCCAGCCGACACTTGGCATTGCGTATGGTGATCTTAGGCTTGTGTTCAGCTGCTTGGCTGCTTGGCCATGGAAACCCATTTCATGAAGCTCCCAACAAACTGACATTGCTTCCAGAGGCAGTTTGGAACTCAGTAGGGGTTGTTGCAACCGAGGACCGACGATTTTTATGCACTACTTTGCGGCTGAGCCATTTTTGCTCCTAGACGTTTACACTTCACAATAACAGAACTTACACTTGACCGATGCAGCTCTAGCAGGTCAGAAATTTGACCAACTGACTTGTTGGAAAGGTGGTATCCTATGATGGTGCCACGTTGAAAATCACTGAGCTCTTCAGTAAGGCCATTCTACTGCAAATGTTTGTCTATGGAGATTGCATGGCAGTGTGCTCGATTTTATACACCTGGCAGCAACGAGTGTGGCTGAAATAGCCAAATCCACTAATTTGAAGGGGTGTCCACATACTTTTTGTATATATCGTGTACCTTAGCGGGCATGACTGCTGGCAAGGTTGGTAGACTTTAGAAAAGCAAGCAATTACTAAATGTATTGAATAAGACTCATATTCCTTTACATCTTTTGCCCAGATTTTAGCAGAGAAGCATATTTAGTTTATTTAAAACAAGAACCACCAATCAAGAGGATACAGACAGCTCAATATGTTTTTCTGCTTAGATATGCAGAATAAATAACATTTTTTACATAAAATTAAACGTAAAGATTATGGCTCTAGCTTACATGAAAAAGCTGTTTCAGGTGTTTGAAAAATAAAAAATTCTCCAACTAGCGAATGGGGGGCCTAGACACCACCCCACAACCATCCTTGCGTTCTTTGTGCCCCCTCAGATTGTTGGGGTGCATGACGCCCCTGGATAGTTCTGCTCTAATGAAGGAGACAGGTTAGTTCTCACCATTATATCCTGGAACGGGTTTGCCAGCCTGACCAGCAGGGGGAGACAGGGAGTTTCCCAGACCAATACAGGAGGATGTGATGGCTGAGCCGCTCTCTGATGAAAGGAGAGAGAGAGAGCAAGAGAGAGAGGGGAGAGAGAGAGAGAGAGAGAGAGAGAGAGAGAGAGAGAGAGAGAGAGAGAGAGAGAGAGAGAGAGAGAGAGAGAGAGAGAGAGAGAGAGAGAGAGGACAAAGGGCATACAGGGTGAGATCATTAACACTTTACACTTTTACTGCCACAACTCATGCAACTTCCACACTACTCTTCTATCTCTGCAACACACGCACTTATAAACACTCATACACACGTACGTACACACACATAGAAACATACGCACGCATGCACACAGGGGCGCAACTTTCACTGGGGATGTCCCCCACACATTCTGAAATGTTTGCCCCCCCCCCCCCCCCCAGTTTTATCTTTGGAATGTGATACAAAACAAGGCAACGGTGTGCTTTAGGACCATGCGGATGCCTCCGAGCGGTCGGGTAGGTTTGGAGTGTTTATCTGACTGGATTAAAAAAATGAAACCCTAAAACCAAAGTTGCGCCCCTGCATGTACACATCACGATCTCAACTTTTTACCACACAACCATTAAACGTTTTACAGAATGCGTAAAAGGGAACAAATTATTCATACTTTTGAGTGGAACAAAAGTCAGTTTCATGCATCACTAGAAATAAAAATGGTTTGTGATTGGTGGGCATGTCATCAAAGCTGTGGTTGAGCCCCGTGTTCTTCCTGTGAGCAGAGTTAACCTACCTTACCAGAACTATGACAACTCCTATGGGCTCTCTGACTCACACAACTAACCTCCACTCTACACAGCTGCTCCACTTTACACTGAGATATCTCTCTGTCTATTTTGTTCCCAGTCACATGTGCCCACATATCAACACTACAGCCCTGTTTCCAACCTAAATACAGCAGAACCATTAAAGAGGTGACACATCACACAGGGGAGGCTCTGATGGAGGATAGGAGAAGAACCAATTGTGAACACCGAAAATAGTTTTCTTCCTCCATCCTCATCATTGTATCCTGTTGTCATGGAGATATCTGAACGTGAGAGCACTCTAACCTACTTCACTTTCTTAGCAAGCTTTTTGGACTAAGCTTCTATCCATATTATAAGGCATTATTTGCATGGAGGGGGGATTTTGACTGTGATGGAGATGTCACATAACATCCCAGATCAATGGAGGGAGAGAAATGAATCCTCCTCCTCTAGCCACCAGGGCAGTGGCCTCTGAACTGGAGATGTTCTGCACCTCTCTGGGCTCATTAATCATCAGCAGGTTAATCACTCCCTGTAGACTTCAAAGCCCTTCTACCTCCGGCCAACACTGACGGCCAACACTAAGGGGCCAACACGGAGGTCTCCCCCAATGGGAGACGCAGAAGGGTGATGTATGTCTGCCCTGGTCCCACCTACATGGTCAAAAGTCAAGGCCTATCAGCCGGTGGCCTCAGCCACCTCAGTAACCAAGGACAACAAACCAGCCACTGTTCTGCTTCCTCCTCAGGTGTGATATACCACACCCTGAGGGCAGGGAGATGACATGGTGTAGTAGGCCTACCGTATGTTTACGACTCTGTTATATATATGTGGATAGAGATCATTAAACCTGTGCAGAGTAGCTGTGTGCGTCTGCTCAGCCCACATATGGATCAGTGCAGAAATGGCAAAGTATAGCAACACATGTAGACCGTGACAGGCCTCTCTAAATGGGAGCATGTGAGGATAACACAATAAACCCACTGAGCTGTGGCAGCAGCGTGTGTTTAAATCATGATGTTAGCATCAGTCGTCGAAATTGCGGCGCAGATTTCAGCCAGCAATTAAAGCTGGAACAGAGATGAGCAGAGACAACTAATATAATGGCCCAATATAATTGCACTCGCCAATTAAACAGGATCTCCTGAGTGGCGCAGTGGTCTAAGGCACTGCATCGCAGTGCTAACTGTGCCACTAGAGATCCTGGTTCGAATCCAGGCTCTGTCGCAGCCGGCCGCGACCGGGAGACTCATGGGCGGCGCACAATTGGCCCAGGGTAGGGGAGGGAATGGCCGGCAGGGATGTAGCTCAGTTGATAGAGCATGGCGATTGCAACGCTAGGGTTGTGGGTTCGATTCCCACGGGGGGCCAGTATGAAAAAAATAAAAAATAAATATATATATGTATTCACTAACTGTAAGTCGCTCTGGATAAGAGCGTCTGCTAAATGACTAAAATGTAAATGTAAATGTAAACACTTAGAAGGGAAACAGTGCACAGGGCTTAATTGGCTGCTTACATAACCAGGTACATTTGGGCTGTTAGTGGATACTAGAGCACAGGGAATAAAACACCTTGGAACATTTTCCATGGGAAAAGTATCGACCTACAGTGCTTTTTTTAATTGATTGTTAACCGATCTTTGATCTTTGTTCCAGTTTCAAATACTTACATTTTGTCCCGAGTTCTTCCGGATGTGTAAGGGGCAGCAGTAGCCTAGAGGTGAGAGAGGCGGACCAGCAGCTGGAATGTTTCTGGTTCAAGCCCTGTGCCGGGCAACACAAAAATGGGAATGGAACTGAATTGGAAGGCTGCTGGACTCTGTCTGATCCCATGTACCATCGCCTGTTGTTGTGCCATTGAGCAAGGCACTTAACCCCAATCGAGGGGCTGCACTGCTGCTAACCCTATGCCTCTCAACGTGTCTGTGTTAGAGGTCTTCATGGGTCCACCCAAACCTGAATACACCAGACCTGACCTGAGCGGTCTGGGTCCATTTGGGTCTGATTGTTCTCGGATCCGGGTCCCCCTTTTTATTTTTTCGAGACAACTTTTTGGACCTGAGAAGACCTCTAGTCTGTTGGGAAAGACCGAAGCCAAATTTTCATTCGAACCAATGGACAATAATTTAACATGCTGCATACTGCAATAGCCTAGTACTTGAAATTCAGAGCTGTTTTTATTTCAGTGAGAGGCAGGAAGGCCTATTAATATGCCACTGCACTGCTTAGTTCTCCATTCATTTAGTGTTCTTAAACAGCAAGTCTATGCTAAGCAGAAAAACATTCCCCCTGGCACATTCAAAACATTAAAGCCGGACGTTATCTTTATTTTCCCAATGACAGGGAAGATTGTCTAGTGTCGACTGAGCAAGGCTCCGGATGGCTACCAGAGAGAGGGATACTGAGAGGAAATTAGTGTGAAAACAGGTTTAGACATGGACGAGGGATGAAAGATGTGGGGGTCTCGCTCTCTCCCTTTCTCTTTCTCTCAGTGGTCAGATATCAGTACACAAACAAATCAATCTTCTCCAGACAGACGGATCTGTTGGGTCTGTGGTGGTGAGAGGCTGTTTGAGAGTGATGAATGGAGGGACACTGTGAGAGGAGAGGAGAGGAGAGGAGAGGAGAGGAGAGGAGAGGAGAGGAGAGGAGAGGAGAGGAGAGGAGAGGAGAGGAGAGGAGAGGAGAGAGGAGGTAGCATTGTGCCCTTTCATACCAGGGTGCCGTCTAAAGCCAAGCTCCATCACTGGTCTGTCTGTACAGACACAGAGCTACACAAATCCTTTATCTTTGTTCTGGGATCTCTGACATATAAACACTAATGAATATTCTCCCAGAATCACCTTGGCTTGTTCTTCTCTTTAATCTCACATTGACTTTGACACAACCACATACCACGCATGCACACAGAAGCACCAACACACAGAAGCACAAACACACAGAAGCACAAACACAAAGAAGCACAAACACACAGAAGCACAAACACACAGAAGCACAAACACACAGAAGCACAAACACAAAGAAGCACAAACACACAGAAGCACAAACACAAAGAAGCACAAACACACAGAAGCACCAACACACAGAAGCACCAACACACAGAAGCACAAACACACAGAAGCACAAACACAAAGAAGCACAAACACACAGAAGCACCAATACACAGAAGGACCAACACACAGAATCTTGAGTGAGGCAATTATCTGCCCATTCCTGTCCTTCATCTGACCCTTCTTACATGTCAGGTGTCAGATCTCAGGGGGCAGGCTGTGTGTGTGTGTGTGTGTTTCTGTGAGTCTGTGCCTGCGTCTGTGTGTGTAGAGAGAGCGGGGGGGATTGGGTTGTCCCGATGATGTGCGGTGCTGGGGTAACTTTGGATTGTCCCGGTGATGTGCGGTTGCTGGGTAACTAAGTCAGAGGAAGACAGTGATCAGACAGCAGGCCCAAGGTCAGCAGACCCCTACTGGGGCAGAACTAAGAGAGAGAGAGAGGAGACGGCAAACATTCCTGCAGCACTGTCCTACATCTCATCTCTCTACTGACCTGTCTGAACCAACAGACCAGTATACAAAGTATTTCTGATATCTGCACCAATTAAATAGGCCGGTAAGCATAGTGTTCAATATAAAACAGCATGATGTGCAATCACTATATATGTGCTATGCAGTTATTTAATGTATTCCGTTCTATTTTGGATCATAATATATAATAAACGGTTAGTTTGAGGATATTGTCTGGTATGACGCACAATTACTTGTTTACTGCTTTAATTACGTTGGTAACCAGTTTATAATAGCAATAAGGCACCTCAGGGGTTTGTGGTATAAGAACTGCCCTTAGCTGTGGTATATTGGCCATATACCACACCCCCTCAGGCCTTATTGCTTAAATGTAGAGTAACTTTCTCAGGCCCTGGCTTGACAGATTTGTCCCAGACAGGATCAGAGGAAAGGCCCACGCCTTACCACTCTTACAGAACATTAGCATATCTGTTTTAGAGCTTCAATAAGAGCCCATAGTGTCCTGTCCAGACAGTCTGACAACCTCCCAGCCAGCAGTGAGCTGAGGTGCCAGACTGCGGCAGAGCTACAGCAGCACTGGTTAATAAGCCCTTCTGGTTGGCGCAGCTGTACCTGGGAGGTAGGGGGAGGGAGGGAGTGGAGGGAGGGAAAACCTCCATGGAGGTCACAAATAATGTCCTCTACAGCTGATGCTCAGTTCTGGATCATACAGGCATGTGACAGACGTGCACAAACTTCCGTATGCAGATGAACAGGTAGAGGAGTAGAAAGGGAAAGCTGCCATCACATCTGCTCTAATAGCATCTCAAATTTGCTAATTACAAAATGACCAGCGTAATAAAGAACACCAGCTTTACGGGCCTATTGATCAAATACATGTGTGAGTAAGATATGACTAAAATGTTACACCCTCAGTTAAACTAATAATGTATGGCTAATTAGTATACTAGAGCTTAGAGAATTAATCAAATGTGTTTATATCCCAGCAACAGAGTATAGACTGGTTCCCAAATCATACAGGGAAAGGGAGTGAAAGTCTTGCAGGATATTGTGAGGATGCGATAGCTGAAGTATGCAGCCTGCCCGAGCAAGGAGTAGGAAAATATAAGAACAGTGTGTGTGTGTGTGTGACCTGATGGTCAGGAGAGCAGAGGAAAACATGAGCTGAACCCAAGTGTGTGCTTACAAGATGTGTATAGTGGAAAAATACAGGCCGCCTAGGGCGGGGTGGGATTTTTCGTATGAAGTATGTGTATAAAAGGATTGTACCACCATTTTGTTTTAGAACGTTTTCATGAATAAACCCTGATGATTGTATGCTGGGCTGCTTGGTCTGATTATTAGAGATTTACAACCTCTGGGATACAGACTGAGTAATACGTTCATTTTTGAAACATTGGGATAGAAATTCTCATAACAGCTATGGAGTTTAAACAAGGCAGAGCTAACAGCCGACAGAAAACCACTCTGCTTGAGGAGCCAATGACACCAGCAGCCTCTAGTGAGAGGCTAACACAAACACACACACACACACACACACACACACACACACACACACACACACAGTGTCTCGGAGGAGAGCCAAGCTGTAATTACGCTAGCGGCTTCGCCCACCACGAGCCAGGAACCTCTTAATGAGCCAGTCTGTGGGACGGGAGCCATATGGTAGTGAGTGACATACTAGGTGTGACACGCCACGCAAATCCACAGGTGGGCACGGAAAACAAGGAAAGGTTGGCCAAAGGAAGGGCTTTGATCTGAAAATAGATTGTGTATGTAATGTGTATCTGGGTAGTAGGGCTAAACATAGGGCACATTAGGTATTTTTATCTAGCTGGAATCCTTTGAATTATGTGGTAATGGGATGTAGTCTTATAGCTTTAGATAAGGGGACCCTGTATATGTCCATTACTACCACTAACCTAGCCCCTGTTGTGAGGTGAAACGTGTTAACAAACTTCAAGTCCCATACCCTGCGGTTACTTCCACTGCGTCCACTGGAAATGCAGTGATGTCGCGTCGCCATCCATAATAAGCGCTAAGCTGAGTAGTTAAGAATTCCTCTTAACTTCCTGACTCTCTGGGGCATAATCGTGTTGGACTTTAGAGCCTCAAGTGCCAAGCACAAAGCTACTGGTTTTCATGTTGGTGAGAAGGCTGTTTAAAGGAGGCTGTGTGAACACTCACAGAGCCACTTCACATGCTGGCTTTGACCCAGAGACAGGACTGGCTCCTCTCTAGTGCAGAGTACAGGGCCAGGGGAATGAACGCTCTAACTCTACAGTCAGAATGAGATCAAGAAAGAAACACTGTAGTTGTAAAGGAAAGTCATTATTTCTAAAACCTCATTTGCTGCAAAACATAGGATCCTGTTTCTAATTGCACTTTAATGTACAACCTTACAAAGGTTTATTTAATTGCAATTCATTATGCACCCATTTGCGTAATATCACAGTCTAGTACTTAATTGTTCAGCTTCTATTCATCCTCTCTGTGTGATGATTACCAAATGTCTCTTCCTATCAGAGAATAGACGTCTTGTGTACTGCTCCTAGACATATTTCTCCACAATGTTACAATGAACCTGAACCTTTGTACTGAGACAGAGAGCTTTAAAGGAAAGAGCCTTTAGCGGGTCATGTCCCTGGGCTGGAGCTTGGGCAAGAGGAGCTGGACAGTGGGGGACAGAGACCCAGCCGCCGCCCTCACTGCGTCTCTAATCGCTGCCTCCCATCAGCCACTTCACCCTGGTGAGCCAGACCCTGCCAACTGGAAATATTATGGTTGCCCGGCAACGCCGATGACATCAGCAACCTTCATCATCAGCCGTCCCTCCAACCCCAGGCACTTGGGTCTTAAAATAGCGACACAGATTATTATCAGGCTTCAAAATAGCAGCCATTTTCTCTGTTTTCTTCCTGGATACACAGGGGAAAACGAGCCGGTATTCAGACAGAAATTGATAAAGGGGTGGGGGTCAGAGGATGCTGTGGGTGTCTGACTGAAGTGGATAGATGTGACTGTCTGTGATGTAACAGAAATGGAGACAGAGTGGATACTCTTGATAAGGGAGATAGAGAGGGGAGAGTGAAAGAGAGCGAGAGAGAGAGAGAGAGAGAATGGTGAAACAGGAGAGGCGATGATTGAAACGCAGAATGTATCAGCGAATCAGCTGACAGCGTGTGCGTCTGAGTGCACATGAAAGTATCGAGTGCACAAATCACTTCTACTTTATATCAGTAAAGTCATCTTGCCCACTGTCCCTGCAAAATTACATTTGATTTGGAAAGAAAACAAATAAAAAAACGAATTCAAAGCCAAATTGGTAAATCAGTCAAACTCTGCCTGTAAGCTTGTTTACATAATTGAACATGTCCATTAGGGAACATGAAATCTGCTGTTCATATGAGATCACTGACAAGTTAGACACATTTAGCTGAGACTAATCAGAGGCATAATTTATTAGAAGAGTTTGAAGCGAGCTGTTGATGTGCCGTGTCATTTTCATCAAACAGAATTAAGGAGAACATATTTCTCACACTCTTAATATCGCTCTTCAGTAGACACAACACACATGCAGTGAACGATGAGAAAGAATGCTGTTCAAAATACCTGCCCCTTTGCAAAAACTCATTTACACTTCTTTGAAGGCTGCAGGAGGAAAGGAACACTTATATACATGACTGTACAGAAGCCTCTCTACTCTACTCATATCTACGCAGTCTTTCTGTTTGTCAGTTCATTACAAACAACAAGGCCTCCTACAGTAGTTCCACTGTGAGTTCCTACTGTTTGAAACCCAGGGCCCACAGTAGATGTGAGGAGTTCCCTGGGTGGTCAAGGTGAGGCAGAGACACTGCTCCTGGCTCTCTGTGATGATACAGTTTGCCACACAGCAGTGGTACATAACTACACTAGGTTTGCTCCAGGGTAGAGAGAAGCCCAGGAACTGGCTAGGGACTGCTGCTTTCAAGCTATGATACGTTTCATTTTCTCAGATGGAAGGCAGCCAGCCTTTATAGAGCATGAACGCTTTGGAATACTATTTCACTCTGATTCTAGATCAGTGATCTGACAGACAGCCTCTTCCATTCAGATCATCTTCCACTAACCTCAATACTGACTCTAGATCAGTGGTCTGAAAGTGGTCAGACCACAGAATTATATCTTAATAAGATCTCTAAGGGTCAGACAGCCTCTCTCTGCAGTCTCTTCTAATTCAAATCACCACACGTCGCCCGCCCGTCTGCCTTTAAAATCTCTATCTCTCTGAGCCTCCATTCCTGCTGATATTCATGCCATTGATTTCAGCTTTCCTTTGCTGAATATTACATTGGAAAGAGATTACAGGGCGTGTCGTGGAATGATTTGTGAAAATCAAAGGGTAATTGATGTTGTTCAATTTGTATCCATTCAGCCTGGGAAGGCTCAGCAGTAAAGCCCCTGGATGGAGACTGCCTGATTGCATCTGAAGGACAAATCTTTAGAGGCATCTTACATTCTTTATAAATAACTGTTGATGGAATGCATTCCAAAGGAGTTGTACTTTTTCAAAATATTATTTTGATTTCCGAGAATGTCTTAAACTTAGATGTGAGAACCCACCCAAACGTTTAAAAAGTAACATGTTTGGAATAATACCAATAACTGTGGTTTTTCTTAAAATGTGTTTTTTTCAGTGTTGTTTGGATTACTGCATGAACATTATGCATTAAATGTACAATCTCTCCAGAACCCTAGGCTGCAAGCCAATTTCACCACAATTATGATTTTGCCATCACTGCAGTTCGCCTTCCTCTTCTTGTGAGAAGACAAGACTGGGGCTGATAAATGGGTTTGATGGATCACCTGTCACAGAGCAGTTGAAGCACAGTGTGCTGAAATCTTTAGATGACTTGTGACTTAATTTCATTAAGGAGAAACTTACTGCCACCGCCTGTCAGGTTCTTCCACAGGACTTAATTATGCATGCCTTCTCCCAGAGTCAAAATCAAATCACTGCAGAGGTTTCATTTCTAGCTTTTAGCCCAAAGTTTGGGGCCCATTTCTAAACCTCTGACAGAAACTCGGATGCTATAGAAGGCTTGTGTGACGGTGGAGAACAGAACATGCCTGTAGCTCCCTCATCTCTCACAATAAAACAGACTGCTCGCATTCATTATTGTTCCTTTAACATATTGAGTCTGTCTGAGTTCAGTCTATTCTGTCTCTCACACACACACATACAGAAGTAGGCATGCACACACACACACACACACACACACACACACACACACACACACCAGGGTGAGAGGAGACTTTTGTTATTGTCAGAGACAGACTCCTATACTCTCGAGTGAACAGGTAGATAACTGCAGGCCTTTATTCCCAGTAATGGCTTTGAGCTTAGTGCTGCCGCCAATCACACAGCTTGCAGTGGATGAAGCTCCCTGGTCTGGACTGCACTAGCACCCCAGAGAGAAGCTGGGAAAGTGCCAGGGTTATTGTTCCAACTCTACAGTGAGGGAATAAAGTATTTGATCCCCTGCTGATTTTGTACGTTTGCCCACTGACAAAGACATGATCAGTCTATAATTTTAATGGTAGGTTTATTTGAACAGTGAGAGACAGAATAACAACAAAAAAATCCAGAAAAACTTGTTACAGTGAGGGAAAAAAGTATTTGATCCCCTGCTGATTTTGTACGTTTGCCCACTGACAAAGACATGATCAGTGTATAATTTTAATGGTAGGTTTATTTGAACAGTGAGAGACAGAATAACAACATAAAAATCCAGAAAAACACGTCAAAAATGTTATAAATTGATTTGCATTTTAATGAGGGAAATAAGTATTTGACCCCCTCTCAATCAGAAAGATTTCTGGCTCCCACGTGTCTTTTATACAGGTAACGAGCTGAGATTAGGAGCACACTCTTAAAGGGAGTGCTCCTAATCTCAGCTTGTTACCTGTATAAAAGACACCTGTCCACAGAAGCAATCAATCAATCAGATTCCGAACTCTCCACCATGGCCAAGACCAAAGAGCTCTCCAAGGATGTCAGGGACAAGATTGTAGACCTACACAAGGCTGGAATGGGCTACAAGACCATCGCCAAGCAGCTTGGTGAGAAGGTGACAACAGTTGGTGCGATTATTCGCAAATGGAGAAACCCAAAATAACTGTCAATCTCCCTCTCCCTGGGGCTCCATGCAAGATCTCACCTCGTGGAGTTGCAATGATCATGAGAACGGTGAGGAATCAGCCCAGAACTACACGGGAGGATCTTGTCAATGATCTCAAGGCAGCTGGGACCGTATTCACCAAGAAAACTATTGGTAACACACTACGCCGTGAAGGACTGAAATCCTGCAGCGCCCGCAAGGTCCCCCTGCTCAAGAAAGCACATATACAGGCCCGTCTGAAGTTTGCCAATGAACATCTGAATGATTCAGAGGAGAACTGGGTGAAAGTGTTGTGGTCAGATGAGACTAAAATTGAGCTCTTTGGCATCAACTCAACTCGCCGTATTTGGAGGAGGAGGAATGCTGCCTATGACACCCCCAAGAACACCATCCCCACTGTCAAACATGGAGGTGGAAACATTATGCTTTGGGGGTGTTTTTCTTCTAAGGGGACAGGACAACTTCACCGCATCAAAGGGACAATGGACGGGGCCATGTACTGTCAAATATTGGGTGAGAACCTCCTTCCCTCAGCCAGGGCATTGAAAATGGGTAGTGGATGGGTATTCCAGCATGACAATGACCCCAAAACACACGGCCAAGGCAACAAAGGAGTGGCTCAAAAAGAAGCACATGAAGGTCCTGGAGTGGCCTAGCCAGTCTCCAGACCTTAATCCTATAGAAAATCTGTGGAGGGAGCTGAAGGTTCGAGTTGCCAAACGTCAGCCTCGAAACCTTAATGACTTGGAGAAGATCTGCGAAGAGGAGTGGGACAAAATCCCTCCTGAGATGTGTGCAAACCTGGTGGCCAACTACAAGAAACGTCTGACCTCTGTGATTGCCAACAAGGGTTTTGCCACCACGTACTAAGTCATGTTTTGAAGAGTGGTCAAATACTTATTTCCCTCATTAAAATGCAAATCAACCTTCTATCAGCAGTCTGAGGTTTGACTGAACTTCAGCAAACCATAGGCGGACAGTGTGAAGGAATCCTATCATACCCCCTCAGGTCTAGGACTGACAGAGAGAGCCCCAAGGATATGCTCTGAGAATCAGCCTGTCGTCTCTGATAAACCTCACATCAACACCACAGCTATGGAGAAGAACCACCTCCTAGGAGAGTTAGAGAGCCGGAGAGGAACTGGGCGCAGACACACACACACGGACACACACACACGGACACACACACACAAAGAGAATGGACGAGCTAGACACAAATGACAAGACATCCAGACTGATAAATGTTTCATAAACCCCTGTCCTCTGAGCTCCGTACCGGATAGGCTCTGAGACACTCCTACAGACAGGAAGAGTAGAAGTGGAGACAGTACGGAGACAGCCAGTGGCTTTACACTCATCTGAACTGTGTGTGTGTGTGTGTGCCTGTGTGGCATCTGGGCATTCAGATCACACTGTACCAGCCAACCAGTAGGAGGCAGTCTTTGATCTATCTCCTCGCTTTCTAAACTGTGTGTGTGTGTGAGTGTGTGTGTCAGGGCCACACGCTGGGATGTAAATGTAAATGATGTCGATCACTCATCCCCCTTGGCCCCTCAGAGCAGATTTACACCCTTGCCAAAAAGCCTTACGTAATAATGTCTGTGTGGCGTGCCTGCTAAAACTGCACTCATGACTGATCAGTGAAATATGAGGAGAGTGCAGTCAAAGAGAGGGGTCAATTCCATTTCAAATCGGTTAGCTCTAGTGGAATTAATGGAGGTTCAATTGATCAATTTGACATTTCCTCTGTTTTTCCAGTTCACCAGCTACATTAAATTCATTTTCAGAATCGACTGGAATTGAAATTGAATTGACCTTAACTATGGGGCAAAGCACCATCGATTTCAGGCAAAAACGATGCACTCCTACAGGCTTCCGTATACACTGAGTATACAAAACATTAAGAACACCTGCTCTCTCCATGACATAGACTGACCAGGTGAATCCAGGTGAAAGCTATAATCCCTTATTGATGTCACTTGTTAAATCCACTTCAATCAGTGTAGATGAAAGGGAGGAGACAGGTTAAAGAAGGGTTTTTAAGGCTTGAGACAATTGAGACATGGATTGTTTATGTATGCCATTCAGAGGGTGAATGGGAAAGACAAAATATTTAAGTGCCTTTGAACAGGGTATGGTAGTAGATGCCAGGCGCACCGGTTTGTGTCAAGAACTGCAACGCTGCTGTTTTTTTTTTCCAGGCTCAACAGTTTCCCGTGTGCATCTAAAATGGTCCATCACCCAAAGGACAACCAGCCGACTTGACACAACAGTGGGAAGCATTGGAGTCAATATGGGCCAGCATCCCTGTGGAACGCTTTGGACACCTTGTAGAGTCCATGCCCAGAATAATATAGGCTGTTCTGAGGGCAAAAGGGGGTGCAACTTGGGCTGTTATGGTGACCGCCACACCGGCGGTCACGAGTCATGACGGCAGTCAAATTCCCAGTGACCGTTTAGTCAACGTTGGCACCTTATATAGACAGGTGTGTGCCTTTCCAAATCATGTCCAATCAATTGAATTTACCACAGGTGGACTCCAATCAAGTAGTAGAAACATCTCAAGGATGATCAATGGAAACAGGATGAACCTGAGCTCAATTTCGAGTCTCATAGCAAAGGGTCTGAATACTTATGTAAATGTGATATTTCAAAAAATATTATGGGGTATTGTGTGTATTGATGAGGGGGAAAAACTATTTAATACATTTTAGAATAAGGCTGTAACCTAACAAAATGTGGGAAAAGTCAAGGGGTCTGAATACTTTCAGAATGCACTGTATATTATTTAGTATATGTAAAGACAAGATTCAATCAAGAATAGTGTGATGGGTGACAATTTTAGCCTATCACTTGTGAATTATATCTTATCACTTGTGAATGATGCCCAGCTTAAGGCAAGAAAGAGCACATGCTTTTTTGCAACTTTTTCAAATAATAGTCCCACACCTTATGTAGCCTAGCCCATAGGCCTATATGTTTTGATAAGGTTTGTATCACAACTAAAGTGGGCAAATAACTTTTTTAAGTGAAGCACATTAATCCGCTTTACAACAGGTGTAGAGCCTAACTTGCATACATACGCAGCGCGTGAGTTTCAAGTTTGGGGAAGATAATTTCCACCATAAAAATGCACCATTATAATAAAAGCATTACATGCATAATCACATTTGTGGTCACTTTGAGAATGGTGTTTTCCTGCTAATGGAACATTTGGGCTTATAGCCTACTGCCGTGTGCACATTGCTGCACTTATAATGTGAAGAAATAGCCTAATAGTTTATCAACATTTTAAGCTAAACGTTCTCATCTGTTGCATC
This sequence comes from Coregonus lavaretus, assembly GCF_964263955.1. NCBI lineage: Eukaryota > Metazoa > Chordata > Actinopteri > Salmoniformes > Salmonidae > Coregonus > Coregonus lavaretus. The sequence goes on along the minus strand of NC_139992.1, from coordinate 44,056,832 downwards.
AGGCTCATTGCTTAAAACAGTTTTTTTGATGCTAGTGGTTGTATTAATTTGGGATTTATCGCATCCTACAACTGTCCCAGACTATTTTTGGAATATTTATTTCTCGCACACAATAGAATAGGTCAACTTTTGCACTATGGGGATAGTAGATTGACATAGGCTAGTGCCTTTGCTGTTCGTTAGGCCTCCTCATCTTGTTGGCTGACGAAAAGTAAATGTGGACATTTCTTCCAATATCTTCAATATGCGTCTCGGAATTGGATAAGGACGCGCACAGTTGCGTCCCCGATGTGTCTGTCTTCACTTGTAGCAGGTAAGAAAGACCCGATCACGGAGAGCCATGTGAGTGAGAGGTGCTTCGGGAATTATAATTGGCACAACCGCCACTGGCCACAAAAGTAATGGATTTTTTTACAAAGGGGATGCAGCCAGGAAATTCAATGCATTATCAAGTGCTTGTGAAATTGTGAATGAGAGACTAATGAAGTGTGTACAGCCTGAGCAAAAAAACATGCCTTTCATGCAACTTTTTCAAATAATCATTAGTCGCATCATGCAGCCTTAGAATATATAAAAAATCTAAACATATTGCACAACATTTGGATCACAACTAAACCTACATAAATAACTCTAAATTAAGCATATCTGAGTACCTGTTTCTTTGTTAACCACTCAAAACAGAATAGCCGCATGTGCGCACTCCCTCAAATCATTTGGAGTAAATATCCTTTCTATTTTATTCAGCTATGTTCAATTGAATTCTTCATACTATAAAATAATGACATGGAATTCTAAGCAAACCTTGTCTGCTAAATTAACTAGTGTAGCTCACAGCCATATGGCATAGCCAGATCAGGACCTAACATAAGGACAACTCAGAGTATGCTATTCTGTTCTTCTGAAATAGACTACATTTTCTTCATATCATGTTTCTTTAGACCAGTCTAAAATAAATAATGGATTTATTGTGATGGTGTAGGCTATATTACATGGATTTATTAGACTTTTTAAAATGTAGATGTTCCAAAGGTCTGCATCAGTGGCTTGTAGGCTATGTGTGGAAGCCAGGAGATTGGAAATGTGCTTATGTTAATTAACGGTCAATCACTGTGAGAACCGGCAGTTACAGTGGGGGAAAAAAGTATTTAGTCAGCCACCAATTGTGCAAGTTCTCCCACTTAAAAAGATGAGAGGCCTGTAAATTTCATCATAGGTACACGTCAACTATGACAGACAAATTGAGGAAAAAAAATCCAGAAAATCACATTGTAGGATTTTTAATGAATTTATTTGCAAATTATGGTGGAAAATAAGTATTTGGTCACCTACAAACAAGCAAGATTTCTGGCTCTCACAGACCTGTAACTTCTTCTTTAAGAGGCTCCTCTGTCCTCCACTCGTTACCTGTATTAATGGAACCTGTTTGAACTTGTTATCAGTATAAAAGACACCTGTCCACAACCTCAAACAGTCACACTCCAAACTCCACTATGGCCAAGACCAAAGAGCTGTCAAAGGACACCAGAAACAAAATTGTAGACCTGCACCAGGCTGGGAAGACTGAATCTGCAATAGGTAAGCAGCTTGGTTTGAAGAAATCAACTGTGGGAGCAATTATTAGGAAATGGAAGACATACAAGACCACTGATAATCTCCCTCGATCTGGAGCTCCACGCAAGATCTCACCCCGTGGGGTCAAAATGAACACAAACGGTGAGCAAAAATCCCAGAACCACACAGGGGGACCTAGTGAATGACCTGCAGAGAGCTTGGACCAAAGTAACAAAGCCTACCATCAGTAACACACTACGCCGCCAGGGACTCAAATCCTGCAGTGCCAGACGTGTCCCTCTGCTTAAGCCAGTACATGTCCAGGCCCGTCTGAAGTTTGCTAGAGTGCATTTGGATGATCCAGAAGAGGATTGGGAGAATGTCATATGGTCAGATGAAACCAAAATATAACTTTTTGGTAAAAACTCAACTCGTCGTGTTTGGAGGACAAAGAATGCTGAGTTGCATCCAAAGAACACCATACCTACTGTGAAGCATGGGGGTGGAAACATCATGCTTTGGGGCTGTTTTTCTGCAAAGGGACCAGGACGACTGATCCGTGTAAAGGAAAGAATGAATTGGGCCATGTATCGTGAGATTTTGAGTGAAAACCTCCTTCCATCAGCAAGGGCATTGAAGATGGAATGTGGCTGGGTCTTTCAGCATGACAATGATCCCAAACACACCGCCCGGGCAACGAAGGAGTGGCTTCGTAAGAAGCATTTCAAGGTCCTGGAGTGGCCTAGCCAGTCTCCAGATCTCAACCCCATAGAAAATCTTTGGAGGGAGTTGAAAGTCCGTGTTGCCCAGCGACAGCCCCAAAACATCACTGCTCTAGAGGAGATCTGCATGGAGGAATGGGCCAAAATACCAGCAACAGTGTGTGAAAACCTTGTGAAGACTTACAGAAAACGTTTGACCTGTGTCATTGCCAACAAAGGGTATATAACAAAGTATTGAGAAACTTTTGTTATTGACCAAATACTTATTTTTCCACCATAATTTGCAAATAAATTCATTAAAAATCCTACAATGTGATTTTATGGAGAAAAAAAATTCTCATTTTGTCTGTCATAGTTGACGTGTACCTATGATGAAAATTACAGGCCTCTCTCATCTTTTTAAGTGGGAGAACTTGCACAATTGGTGGCTGACTAAATACTTTTTTCCCCCACTGTATTTGCTTGACAATCACCGGCTGACAAAATGTCATGACTGCCACAGCCTAGGTGCAACTCAATATTAGGAAGGTGTTCCTAATGGTTGGTATACTCAGTGTATATATAGGCTTTTGAGAAAACCAAAGCAACCTAATGGTCATCTGAAAAGACAAAGGAAGACTCATACTGTATATTGTATCAACTGGAGTTGTTGCACTGTGGCACCTTGGCTCATGATAACTAACATTACAGTGGATGACACAGTAAAACACCAAAAGCCCCGTTTTGAGTGGTAACTTCTGTGGGTTACTGCTGCTGAGTTAACAACACCCACATCCAGGGAGGTCTGGGAGAGAAAGAGCCATCTCCCCAAACAGGCTAATCTGGGCTGAGATCCAAGACAGTGTTAGGTGGATCCTCTCTCACTCTCACCCGTACATTCTCAAGGTCCATGTCTTTTCAACAGGGTATTGATTCTATATTTAACAGAGATATGTCTTCTCTTCCCGATCGATTCTCTGTCAGGCGTGCAGAATAATAAATAAAAAACGTACAAGGCATCCAATGCCTTTCTCGTGCCGCCTTCTCTACCACATTTATCACCGTTTCGTGGGACAGGGGGTAATCGAGCCGCGCGATGGCTCGCTACCTGGAACATGGGCTGGAATCACCCACCAAGTGACTAATAGCGTCTTAGCGACTCTAAAGTCATCAGAATGTGACAGGGGAAACAGGGTGAAATGATGCAGGATAGCCCTGCACTCAAGACCCCAATTACACATCACCAATATAGACAACAGTGATGATGGATGATTGGTCAATTGGGAGGTATTATATACAAAATAAATCACACACACCAACAAGAAGAACTTCCCCTCCTTATCCATTGTAAAGCTACTAGACCATAGCATATGGTCTATGAATTATGAACTGCTTTGAAATTACTAGTATTAATGAGGTTAGATTGAGAAGCTGATTAAGTTAATTGGGTGGATGTGGGAGCATAGTGAAAGCCTTAGGGCGCTCTAGGACCAGAGAAGAGCAGCCCCAAATCATTGTGGGCTAATTCTTCTTCTTAGCACGGCACTTAGTGAAAGAAATGCCCTTTCCTCTGGGGTTCCGTACACAGAATAAGTGTGAAGGATGAATTAAATCGGAAGCATAGTCCATGCACTTCATCCCTGCAGGGGGCTTTCAAGGAATAGTTATACTGTGGAGATATGGCAATTCTTTACACCTTCTCAAGGCCAAATTAATGTCAATGGGCTGATCAAATACTACCAAGACCGCAATAACAATTCACTCACATTGACAATTTCAGAGTACACCCCTAAAATAGACTAAAACTATAATAGATGTAAATTCTCAAAAGGTGTTCAGAGAATAGGGTCCTGCATTTATAATTTGTTACAACTATTCTGTCATTCTGAGCCTTTAAATGAGATATAGGGGAGATGTTGGGTCAGATGTAGTACCATAGCCGGTATCAAGAAAACTACCCATCGTCCTAGTGTAACATGGAGTGTCCATTGTGAGGTTCCAGTCGCTAATGAAAGTCTTACCAGTCTGCCACCAGTGGTCCAGTACAGGCACACCAAAGCTCCTTTTGGCCCAGTTCAGAGTCTCCACGTCACAGCGCTCTCCAGCCAAGAAAAGGCTCTTCAATCTGGAGGAGCAGAGAGAACAGTCAAGCTCTATAGGCCAGTACAGTGTAACAGAGTAGTGGTAGATCTATAATTAAGCAATAAGGCCCGAGGGGGAGTGGTATATGACCAATATACCATGGCTAAGGGCTGTTCTTAGCACGACGCAACGCGGAGTGCCTGGATACAGCCCTTAGCCATGGTATATTGGCCATATACCACAAACCCCAGAGGTGCCTTACTGCTATTATAAACTGGTTACCAACGTAATTAGAACAGTAAAAATAAATGGTTTGTCATACCCATGGTATATGGTCTACAGCTTCAGCCAATCAGCATTCACAGCTCGAATCACCCAAACAATATAACAGCCAAGGAATGTTACAATTTTCTTAACACAACAATGATTCCCTACCAGTGTTTCCCTTTAAGTGTTTTCAAGTAATCTAAAAGTGAGTTGCGCCAGTGGCAGGGTGAATAGAACAATAAGATAGAGTTTTCCCATTAGACTATAATTGCCTTACGAGTCTCAGACAAACTTGCACAAAAACATGTACACAAAACAGCTCATATTGTTTCTGTTGATCTGAGTAAGTAAAAATCCCCCTCTAGCTGTGGTTATACAGATAAAGCCATGCTAATCTTCACTCAGGGACCTTGACATGGTCTGATTAAGCAGAGAAGACTTCACTTGCTGCCAAAGTGTCTGAGGCCATACAGTTTCCATGGCCTCGTGCCACACATAACAACTCAAGGAATTCTAATTCGCATAGGCCTCAGAGGAGGCTGGTGGGAGGAGCTATATGAGGATGGGCTCATTGTAATGGCTGGAATGGAATCAATGGAACAGTATCAAACATATGGAAACCACATGTTTGACTCCGTTCCATGCTGTACATTCCATTCCAGTCATTACAATGAGCCTGTCCTCCTATAGCTTCTCCCACCATCCTCCTCTGATTGGTCTGTTATCTGGGTCAGGGTGAGGGTATTGGTGTAATCTGAATGAGAATGGGTAGAGGAAGCAGGGTCACAGATCTCTACATAACATCCAGAGAATCACTCTGCTGCTCTTCGCTCCGTATTCTACACAGCATGCCAATTTAAATTTAAATCTCACCAGTGTCACCTTGCCCTGAGTTCCCTGCTTCTACTCTGGAACAATCTGACCACAGATGTTGGGAGAGGAGGGGGGAGACAGGCAGCCTTGGATGGTTGGATCTGTGTGTAATTCATGCAAGTGGGTGGGTGAAGGCCTAGCACATTTCTCCATATCTTTACAGGCCCAGATTCAGCCTTGGACAGGCAACAATAGTCCCACAGTACTATACCTAACATAGTCCCACTGGGGAAGTTTGTGTCTCATTAACAACAATGAGTGGAAACATTCGCCCCCATAATTGCGTTTAGTGTGCATGTGCTTGTGTGTATGTGTGTGTGCTTGTGTATGTGTGTGGCTGCGTATGTGCAATGAGAATGTATATCAACCGCACATATATTCCTTGAAAGATGGCACATGATATCCCAGGTACTGCATGATATAAATCCTGCAAATGTTAAGCAAACAGGCAGAGTGAGTCACAAGCCAGAAGTCAGTGAGCCAAGCTTCCTGGTGCTACAAGCTGGAAAATGTTATTGACTGAAGTCATGAACTTTGTCATCCATTTAAGTAAGAGTCTGCTCTGTCTGTGAGCTTTGAGTTAGTGCTCCGGGCTATGTTAATAAGGTCTATGAAATGGTGCTTGCTCCATGGTGCTGTGATTGTTCCTCTGGGTGGGTTGAACAGTACAGCTAGACGCTGCTCCTACTCCAAAGGGGTGACGAGTAAAATTGCTCAAGCTCGCTGATAATGCTCCAAGGCCATTACAGTGCAGAACCATTCCACGGAAGCAGCTCATGTGTCGTAATAACAATAGTCATCGTGAAGTACCAAGAGTGGATGAAATACTGGCCTGAAAATGGCAATTTTGTGGTTTTGGCATGTCTGCACCTTGCAACACTTGGAAAGTGCTACACAGGCAAATCTGACTTTCTGAAAAGCAGCACATAGGAAAGTGCATTCATAATGGCTTTGTGGTGCTGGAAGAGGCAAGCACTCTGGCCATGCCCTTCCAGTGCCTTCTTCTTCTTCTTCTTCTTTGTTTTTTGGGAGAATCGCAACCAACTGACAGGTGCATACACCGCTACCTACTGTACTGGACCTATTTATCCTCCCAACGCCTTTCCGGCACCTTCCCTGTTGGGAGGCTAATGGAGCCCAGCTGAGGATAATAAGTCAATCAAGTGTGTGATTGGCTGGACAATCAGTCCCAACAGTTGATTAGGCTGCTGCTGCTCACACTCGAGGGAGATGACTGGAGACAGCAGCAAACAGGTTGGGGCTGAAAGACGCTCGGTTTAAGATAACCTTTGTTATTTGAAGCTATACTTTAAATTTCTTATTTGTAAGCATTTCTGTTGGTAAGTGATGTAATAAAGCCTAATTTCTGTTGGTAAATTGTGTAATATAAAGTTTGAAGTGTTGACTCTACCTCACTGACCCTCTGTATCCGGAGACCCTATTAGCTCTGGCCCATGGCAGTGGCTTCTCCCCAGGCTGTGTCACAGGCGGCAATAATTACTATGGGCTCTGTGGTATATTTTAGCACAGGAATTGGTGCAATTAGCTACGCATGTGGCGTAACTGAGCTAGGAGCTGAGAAGAGGCTACTGCAGTGAGCTTATCAGAGAGAGAGAGCGAGAGTGATGAATATTTCATATGCTATCCACCCCTGGGCTACGGCACCCACATCATATTACTACTGAACTGTCTATGGCCTACTGATAGTGGTGCAATAAACACTGAGGAGATACCAGCAACAACCAGTTCATAGGAGCAACCATTCACACGTGAATTAAGGCAAGAGTCCTTTGAGGAACATTTGAGTGTCTTAATAGTTAATGATGTGTTCTCAAAACGCTTGCCTTTCAAACTACAAGTTTATAATCAATTCATGAGAAAGAGGGGAAATAGAGTTTACGTTTTAATTGACATTAATTGCTATTGTATTCAACTTAATGGACTGCGTTCTTTTTACATTCACTGAGAACATCCAATTTCCTGAGCTGTCAAATAATAATATAATAATAATATGCCATTTAGCAGTCGATTTTATCCAAAGTGACTTACAGTCATGTGTGCATACATTTTTACGTATGGGTGGTCCCGGGGATCGAACCCACTACCCTGGGTTGGATCCCCGTAATAACACGTTTAGTGTCTGCTGCTTCCTGCCCCAGACTGTTAATGCTGCTACCGGTTTGGTAGTAGAGGAGTGAGAAGAATACATTTGATGGTTGTCCATTTTGTCTCCAGGCAAGGAAACACAAAGGTCAACCGGATATTCAACTACTGTCTGAGTCTGTCTGGATTCTAGAAACAAACTATATTTCATTGCTGTTGTGTTTGTGCCTCAATTCTCTCTCAGTGAATTGCAGTAGTCTTTCACTAACCTGCTCCCTCTGGGAGAAAGACAGTCATGGAAAGATGTTGCATGGCACATGACTAAACCAACAACTGAAGCATAGTCCATCATAACAACTAGTAGAAAGAATGTCATGTTAAAGTCCAGGGAAAACAATGACTTCAATCCCTTTGGGATTTGTGTCTCAGGTCTGGCTGGAGCAGTCGAGGCAAAACACTGTTCACAAACAGCACACAAAATACCTTCAAATTCCCCACATACAGATGATTAAATGGCAAACTATAACCAAAGGTCAAAGACCCCTGCTTTATGACTGCGTGCAACAGGTGTGGGGAAAAAGCTAAATAAGTGGAGTTACCACCACTTCCCCTCTATTTTCACATTATACCTGCTCGACTGTGATATTGTTTCAAAATATTAAGGAACCAAAACTGTATTTTCAACAGATTTATTATCAATATAAATTATGACATTTCCCATGGGGATAACAATCACTTCAGTCCCTGGAACCAGGCACCATCAAAGATGGCGTTGCCTGGGGCTCTCTACAGCACTCAGTGATTCCCTGTGTGTTTAGCAGCGTGGCAGCAGCACAGAATGATTTAATAGGAATGAATGCCTTGCCGCTGTGTTTTATCCATCCTGATTAAACCTCAATCAGGTCTAAATGAGAACACAGGTCCTGAGTGATGAGCCTGGGCATGGCAGGGACACTGCTCCAGCAGATGGACAGAGACTAACAAGAGAGTGGGCAGGCAGCGCCAAAACCTTCACCCAGTGGGGGACAACACTGGATATGGATGAAAGGTATCCAGTCCCTGGACGTTAATAGGAAAACACTCCTTTATTGGGAATGAAGGGTAGGCCTACTTCAAGTGGGCAGAAAAGGTACAAAACAGAGCTGGCCATGACAGTTGTTGAATGGTCCATCTCTGCAGTGTTATGTCAGTACGTGGGGATTGGGTGGTGAGTGTACCTGGTGAGTGGGTACTGAGCCCCCATGGCAGCCTGGGTGTCCTGCTGGCGGATGGCTCGGATGGCAGTGGGCGCGGTGAACATGGAGGAACAACCATGCTCTGACAGGACGCGGAAGAACGCCCCGGCATCCGGCGTCCCAACAGGCTTGCCCTGCAGAGAGAGAGAGAGAGAGAGATCTGTTACAAACCCAAACAGCCTGAGGACATAAGCTTACATGAACACACCAATTGGGTATTGAAGTGTAGCGGTACATTCAGAGCAAGCTGTTTTTACAAAAGCTTGCGGTAGTAATGACACAGCCAGCCAACTATCACGCAGAAGAACAGTACTAAGGTCATAAAGTTTTGTTCCTATTGGAAAGAGTGGAAGGCGAGTGAGCAGTCCTACGCAGTGAAAAGTGACGTTCCACTACATTAACACTTTCACTCTGCAAACAGAATGAAGAGACAAAATTATATTTGGAGCCCAGCCTTGCAGACAGATGGGCTGAAACTGATGAATAGAAACAAGATTACTCTATTGAGAAAGTATTGTGCACCAACAAAAGTCGTAGTGAGGAAGAGCCCATGGGCGAGTGGAACCGATATTAATTCTCTAAAGGTTCAGTCGGCGAGGTGGCTACAGTAAGTAGAGAGAGAGGTGTGTGTGAGAGAGAGAGAGAGAAAGGGCCAGATTAAAATGAGCTGGGAAAACAACAACAGACCCGAGGGCCTTGTGAATATTTGTGACGGTGTATTGATCAGTGAGAGGACAGAAGGTCTTGTGTGGAGCAGGTTAGACAGGAGCAGTGCATTCCACAAGACAAACGCAGCCACGGACAACAGGCTCTGGTTAAAGCCTGGCTGATGAATTCAACCACCCCCACCAATCCTACAACAGCCACAGAGACCAAAAGGCTAATGAGGCGGATAGCATCCATGTGCAGTCCTACCTCCCCACCCCTCTCTCACAACCCCTGGGGTCATTTACCCAGGGCACAAACACAGCAGAATCACCAGCAGCTCTTCATACAAATCACTTCCACAAACCAACCTAACTGGGCCTTTCAAGCCAGTGAATATTGGTTTAATGAGGCCGGGGTAAATTTGCAATGATGATCATGCGCATGAATATCAAGAGGCCGGTCATCTGAAACCACATATAATCATGCGTCATTAGGAGTCCATTTTTCTTGCGCTCATTATCGTTAAATACAGTGATCTGTGAGGCATTTGGAATCACTGAGTGAAAGGGACAAGACCTTGAGAAAGTTGAGTTTGCTTGTTTTTCTGGAGTCAATTGACCAATAGCGACCCGTTCACGTCATTATAGTAGGCCTACTGTAGGCTACGGTACATACCTCGTATAGAATGGTGGTGTTGCCGTGGAGAAGAGGGGCATAGCAAATGTAGGAGTGGCCCACTACCCAGCCCAGGTCAGACGCTGCCCACCATACCTAGCAGTGTAGGCAGAGAAAGATGAGAGAATGCATACTGTACTATGTTTGTGCATGCATATGGTATATGTTCTGTAATACAATAATAAAGAACACATGAGATGTTTCACATTGACTTACTTCACCAGGCTTGAGGGCATAAATGTTTGCCATGGTCCACGTCAACATCACAGCGTACCCAGCAGTGTCCCTAACAACGCCCTGAGGGGGAGACGTAGAAAAGAGGCGAATGTTGATGCAAGACGAATGCAACAAGCTCTCAACAGGTTTAGTTTTTTATTTTACATCAAACCCTTGTATAAATCACCTCTGGAAAAAAAACTTTTTCAAGGCAACTATTTTGTCAGGCCATCTTTGCTATGTTTTTGAACATGTATGGTAATATAACCTGTAGGAGTTCAGCTGTGTCCTCCATAGATCTCACTGGTGACTATGAGTCTGAGAGAACAGCAGGCTATAATGGAGGACCTCGCCAGCGGGTGGATATTTCATATTACCTGGGTGCCAAAGACAAAGGGAGCTATCTGGAGCTGTGTTTTTCCAATTTAGAGACGCCTCTGGGCAATTTTTCAACCTCCTGCATGGTTCACCTCATATTCAGTACTACCGTTTCTGGTTTAAACACCGTCTCATCTATCTCATGGTGGTAAAGTTTAGAATGAACTGTAATCACATTTGCAGAGCCATAGAAAGTCTACTGCATCATATGATACTCATCTCTTGCATTAAACTGTGAAATTGACTGGTTTCCTTGTGATAAAAGTCATCAGACCCCACTGAGCAAAAACTGGTTGAATCAACGTTGTTTCCATGTCATTTTAACCAAAAATGCAATATGATGATGTTGAATCAAAATGGAAAACAGATTCGATTTGAAAAAAGTAATCAATGTAAGGGAATTTCTTATGTTTATTCACCCAACTTTTAACCTAAATCCAATGACATGGTGACATTTTTTGTTGATTTCATGTTGATTTCACGTTAGTTGACAACTCAACCAAATGTAAATCAAACCTAGACGTTGAACTGATGTCTGTTCCCGGTGGGACTTTACACTCCTTCCAGTAATGAACATGTGTTGTGTCTAGTCAGAGTGGTTTACCTTAGGAGTGCCGGTGGTCCCAGACGTGTAGAGGACGTATAGAGGATGGCTGGCAGGGAGAGACACACAGTCATGAGGACGTGCAGTGGACATCTCCTCCTCCCAGTCCAGACTGAGGTCAGGATGCATGGACACCTTCTCCTGTTGCAGACAATCAACCAGAAGAGATGCATTCATTTCCATGACATATTCAAGAGAGACACATTCAATCATTTTTACCATGTGGACATAAAAGACAGATTAAAACAGAGCCATTAGTTGTGCACAAATCAACAAGTGCCTTTTCATAGTGATTACTAGAGTGGTTTAAGATTCATAAGAGGGGCAATATACCGACCTCAACAAAATAAAGGGGGGGCTCACTATTCTTCAACAGGGGAGGTGTAGTGATTTGCTCAGACAGTTTCCATGACAACACACAACATATCACCTTAAAAGTATTCTCCCTGTGTTGCATAATCAAAAATAGCTACTAGGGTAATTGAGCATAAAGGTAACGCAGCAGCACTCACGGTCTGGGTGCAAAGCCCCAGACATTCTGATACATTCCAAACATAAGTGGTACTAATAAAATAGACGTGAAAGATTACCTGAGGAGAGTGATTGCAATACCTGGCAAAGCATTTTTAGAATGATTTCCTTGAGCACAGATTCGGCTGTTTTTATGTACGAGTTGAGAAGAAACTCATTTCAGTTTGCTGGAGTGCCAACACATTAATGTAAATGGCTGCTGGCTGTTTTGGAGGAAATGGACTGTCTTTTATTCTACCGGTTCAGCCTGGTTTCACTCTGACCCTGTGCCAAACTCCCCACCACGGCCTGGTACCCATCTCAGCGTTGCATGATTCAGTCCCACAGCGGGGGGAAAAAACACACACATTTGCATTTTCATTCACTGAGCATTGACTCACACACCTCATGTGCACCGGTTCTCTCTCCCACCTTTGTTTCAACAGGCTGTTTAGGAGCGACAGATCTGCCGAACCATCCATAACTCCATACAAACTCACGGCTGAAATAATCTGATTTATATACACTGGAATCGGATTCGTGGTCTATTCAGGAAGTAATAGCATTACGTAACCGCTAGAGAGGATAATGTAAAACTATTGCATGTCAACAGAGCTATTGTCTTTGGGAAATGACAGGCATCTCTCTGAGAGAGTTGACGTTAGTGAGTTAGGCCTTACCACAGCATAACATAGAACAGTATTCTATCTCTATGGGCCTCACCATGTTGGGCCGGTTGTAGATGAGGACCTTGGAGGGATTGTGAGAGCTGAGCTCCAGGGCTTTCTCTACCAGGGGGATATACTCCACTCTCCTGCCAGGCTCAATGCCAAAGGAGGCCGTCACTATCATCTTGGGCTGAAAGACACGGCATTCACACAGTGTGTTAGTGGTGCCTCTTAAAAAATAACAAACGAAACAAGACCTAAGAGATGTGATACAACACAGTTTAACAAATGCATTAGTCTGAAATGTACTTTAGAACATTCTGAAAGGCCATGTTCTGATTATGTAATGTACTGTAAGTCAATATGACCGATTTTACCTCTCAATTACTATTTGCACACTAATCAAATGTAATAAGGGATCTGGAATTACTGTCTCATTCAACATAGAATGAGTGTCTCTAATATTTCATTCATTCTAATACAATATAAAACAGGCTAATCAATTCTACCCAGCCATGGTGGAGGTGCTCCTCTCTGAATGTTGTATACTGTAGGCATAGAACTTAAACGGCTTTAAGGTCTGGCTTATATAGCTTAAAAGGATTTCAGTATATCCAATTCAGCGTTAGAGTCGCATACTGGCTAATATCCCTGCTGCTTTGATGAAATTCCTCCAACAAAATACTTCACTTGGCTTCAGTGAGACCTTTATCTACTGTAATATTACTATCTATGTGACTGTGAAAGTGGACCATCAACTCTTCTATAAAGGGTCCTATAAATGTGGCATGTACATTTCACACTTAACCATTCAACCATTAAACAGATCTGACAGTGGAGACAATCCTAAATATATTTTGGGTGCACGGTCCATTTAAAACTAAATTGACATGTTTAGTATTATGTTGAAACTGTTGCATTTCACTGATGTAGCAAAATACGAAGGAATCCCAGCACATCAAACTAAAAAGACACAATGTGAAGCTATGATGGTAGGCTGACCTTGGCATGGTCAATGCGGACAGACAGCTCCTTGGAGGCGAATCCCCCAAAAATGAGGCTGTGGGGGGCTCCGATCCTGGCACAGGCTAGCATGGTGAACATGGCCTGGGGCACCATGGGCATGTAGATGACCACCAGGTCGCCCTTCCACACCCCGTGTTTCACCAGGACCCCAGCCAGCCTGGACACCTGGGCAGAGAGGAGGGGAAGGGGTTACATTCTAATTAAATATCTACAGTGTGAAAAGTTTTGTTAAGATTATTACCTGTTCCTGTAGTTCTCTAAAAGTGATTATCTGCTTAGTTCCAGTCACTGGGCTGTCATAAATGATGGCCGGTTGATCTCCCCGTCCACTCTCGACATGGCGATCCACTGCATTATGGCAAACATTCAACTTCCCCCCACCAAACCTTACACAGAGAAAACCCAACATTAGAGACAGCATATTGTCATTAAATAACTACTGTAATACGTTCACTATAGATGTATCAATGTTATGAAATAACAAAGATAACAGTAAGCACAGTAGCTAGGTCTACATTTAGAGAACGTGTATGATAAGATAAGGGCTGAACAGACAAAAATGTCGGTTTTTCCTGCAACGTACAGGATCTGTCTACAACGCCAGATATTTTGATGAAATGGGAGTCTCAACTCATTATGAGCTCTGTTGAGGTACTGAGGTGCTGAGACAAGCAGATGGTGTCTGGGTTCCTGTTGTTTTAATTATGCACCCACACAGAAAGATGAGACATCATGCACAGTTGCTCACTAGCCACGCCTTGATTCTAACACTATTACAACACTGAGGTCAATCTAGAGAGCATAGGGGATATTTACCATGCAGAATTAAAGGTTAATCTTGTGTGGTCTGCCATCAAATACTTCGGACGGCTATGCATGGTTTAATAATGTGACCTTGGTGCACACAATTAATTCTGACCATTAAAAAATATCTAATGATTAAGTACAAGTGCATGATATTTCACTATTGGATAGTCATAGACTAACTGTATGTACAGTGTACCTAAACCTATCGTCCAAACATCTAACGCTTTCAAGTAGTAGGATAAATTGTATAGCGCCAATGTGGTAGGTGGCGGTAGTGCACAGAACACGTCATGTGCAAGGCGTCAACGCCACTCCTTCAATATATTTTTGACGAAAATGAAAACGTTTCAGTTTGTCACTTTCACAAGGTTGGAGTAATAACATTGGCTCGAATCTACTTTGTGCCTTAAGATTTCGAGAAAATTAACAACTAAGGAAGATTTTTTCAGTTATCTCATTTACATCTCAAACCCCGGCCTGGTCAGTTTTGCAAGCGTTCCCGGAAGTCTCGCATTGTTGCGCCTATAGGTTTAGAAACTCTTGACAGTGAATTCTACATTGCACTGAAATGAATTGCCGTAGAAAATGACATGCAGGACAATTCCCATGTAATTAATAGTAGCCTACTTGCACTGCCAGTGAATGCAGTTACTTTACCAGTGGTTGTAATATGACTAGTATTTACCATTATGCAACAAACCCGTATTTGCCGTTCACCTCATTGGTATTGATGCACTTAAACGAATCAAGTAAGTAGTTACCACTTTGGAAATATGGCATCCCCATTGTCCAGTGTTCGGCTCCATGGCTCAAACCAGGTGACATTCTGTGCTGCTTCACTCCAAAACGTTTCAGGGTCATCCCTCGCTGTTCTGAAAGCTTCGTCGTATATGTTGTTGTTTGTTGAGTATGTTCTGTTACATTGTTGCGCGAAATAACGGTTACATTGTTGCTTGTTAGTTGTTGACAAAGATGAGAGAACTCTCCACTCACGCTGCGCAGTCGCTGTCCAGGAATTATAGAAATTGAACGGTCCCAACGTTAGCCTTCTCTCGCTCCGGGTATTTGGAATGGCAAGGAAAGTGCAATAACCTTTACAAGCAATACCATTGTCTGGTCTGACATTTGCGATAATTACATTTTTAAAAGTCATACTAAATATTGTTGGCCGAAAAAGACTCATCTCTGAAGTGTTGGTAAACGAGGCAACTGAATGTGTTTCGCTCTTTAAATCTAGTTTAGAGGTGTGCTGCCAAAGACGAAAGAGGGAACCCTTGATCTCATCCGCAGATTTCTCCAGGTGTTTCTGTTCTTCAGACTCTATAGTGGCTACAGTGCCAACACTTAGAGGGAAATGCAATAGTCTCAAGGTACGCGAACTATGAACTGGATGTCGAAAGTTGAGTCAGGGGGAGTGCTTTTCTCAAGAGTAGTCAATCTTGGCACGATTCCCTTCAGATTAGTAGTGAGTGCTTGCACAAGAGAACATGCATGCACTTCTTGTTGATTTTGTCGATTTAAGAACTAGATAATAATCTAGACCAGAATGTGTTTTTGAGTCCACTGAATGGGTGAGATTTAAGACAACTCCTGCAAGTTGCTACTATGCCCAGAGAACTAATAATTTAAATACGTTTTTCCATCAATTCTTAGCCTACTAATAATTTATTTGGTACATTTAAGCAGCTACAACAACAGATTCTCAGCTAACTTCCTGTATTTCAACACATTTTGCCATGGTGCAGAAAGAAAAATGTGCAGTTTTATAATTATATTCTACACATTTTGTCATGAGGCTCAGAGAAAATGTTGCAGTTTCAAAGCTAATTTCCTGCAATTCTAAACGTTTTGTCATGGGTCGGGGGCGCGTGCCCTGAGTTTGGCCCTGCATACCTGTTCGGTAATCCGGCCCTGGCTATTATGCAGGAATATTTACACAGTATAGGCCTAATAAGAACATAGGAAGAGGTTGTAAAGTGTTACCCAGATTTGTATTACTTGGTGACAAAAAGTTAGAGCTTTATCAAAAGTTTCCTAATAGATACCTTAAAGATGCTGGCCTACATTGTCTTCATAATAAGCAGTTTATAAAATACCTTGATCCCCCACAATAAATTATTTTAGTTAAACTAATGTTATGAAGTCAATAAGTACATTATTTTATTCTATCGTATTCTGTTCTAATACAAAATTATATAGGCATAAGTACATGAACAGGGTGAAGGCATTGCAAATTCATGGAGCATTGGGCACATTAAATATTTGTTCTATATTCCATATAAAATCTGAGTTGCTAATGTCGTGTTGCTGGATCCTCAGCTCACCAACAGAACTGAAGACAATTTGTTGTCTGTACAACAGTATTAAAAAATATATTCAGCCATTGGCATGTTGAATGGTGTTCAGTGAGCAGAGTTAGGTGCACACCTTGTACCCTGCTTCAGTCCCCTTACTAAAATAACCATGTCTGTTTATTTGAAACACTCAGATGTCCTGAGGTCCTTTAGGGTAAAGTTGATCTTGAATAATCTATTGAGGACTCTGATGAATGGTAAATATTGTAGTTAGAAGCTCTTTGGAAAAGCCCTGAGGGTATTTGTAAAATGGCCACAGGGAGAGCGCTTAAGGAAAATCTTGGATGTTCCAAGAAGTCAACTCCTGTCTCCTCAAGTGCAAGAGTGAACAACCTGAATTTACTTCATTATTGATCATGATTGCTGTCTCACTTCCCGTAGCATTTGCAGCATCTATAGACCTTCTAGAGTGAAGAGGAATGCAATGTGGGAGATCTTGCAAACATGTTGATTGAAGTGCTTACACAAGACTTGCTTGTGCACATCTTTGTCTCGTCACACTACTGGTGTCTCTGGTTCATTGACTGCTGTCGGCTCAGATGTTGTTGCCCACGGCCCCTGCACTTCATCACTGTCATCAGCCAGTCTCTGGTAATTACCCACAATGCTGCTTACTCCCCAGAAAAATACCTATCTTGAGTTGACTCTGGTACCTGGAAACAATGATTGAGCAACTCATCAATCTGGCTGGCATTTCAGTCCAATGTGATTTACAAATGCCCTGACCAATGTTTTCCATTAGGGTTTCTCAGGCATCAATTAATGCTAAACATGTAATTCTTAGACACAGCCTTTGTGCCAACCTGCAAGTAAATGAGTTCATATATCAATTGAATGAAATGTAGGGTGTCAGTTGATTCAGTTTGCATTGGCAGAACCTTATCAACAACCTGTATTTCACAGAAAGAGATCCAGAATCCAAGTAGTGCAATGTTGGCGGATCAATTCATTTGAATTCAATCATCTTTTGACAGCACCCCTTTTGATTTGAATGAAAGCTTCCATACATATTTGCTCATTGTAGAAGTGCTCAAAAGTGACTTTTGGACCTGAATGTCAAAACATTCAGGAGATAAAGGTGCTCAAAGTTGATCCATTTTGCATACCCCACCATACCATGAGACATCCATGTCTTCATCACTGGAAAAGATAAACTGTTGAGATGTATATAATTTACAAGCTTACAAACAACAGGGTTGTCAAACTATTTTATAATTTCTGAAAAAAAAGAAGAAAAAAAAAATATATAAAAAAGTATATATTTTTAAACTTTTAATGTCAATTATCTAAAAGTGTGTAAACTAAAAAATAAATAATATTCAAATATGTTGTAGCTTAGACTCTATTTCACATCATCTAAGGTTTTTGTATTGTGCCCGCCATCAGTTGAGACACATCATGCTCTTGAATACAGGGTGAGTGTCATGTTTTGGCTGATAAATGTACTAAAATGGGAATAAAATGGAAATGTTTACTTTCAAATGGTACCACAAAGATGGTTAGAGGTCCACATGTTGACTTGAATGGGAATATCTGTTTTATATGATACTGTCAATCCTACATAGGAAACCTATTGAAATCATAGAAATATAGATAATAGAATAGACATGACCATTTAAGCTTACATTCGACAGTAGGTGGACCGGTGGACATCTTTGTGGTTATAATTAGAAGTAAAAATGTCAATAGTGTACCGACTAAATTGAAGTGGTCTGAAGGGATACTGTAAATCCGTTCTATGAATTATATTTCTATGATTGAAATGACACCCACTCTGTATTCAAGAGCATGTTGTCTCAACGGATGGCAGGCAAAACATAAAAACCTCAAATGATTTGAAATAGGGTCAAAAAGCTACAACATATGGGAATAGGAAAAAATCGGAGTTTATGCATTTTTAGATCATTTACATTAAAGGTTTAAAAAGGACAATTTTTATAAAAATAAAAATAAATGTTTTTCAAGAAATAATAAAGTAGTTAGACAACGATGCTTGTAAGCTTTTAAATGATATCAGCATTCCTTTGATATCAATTGTTTTGGCATTCCGGTCCAAAAAGTCACTTTCTGACCACTTCTCCAATGGGAAAACATGTATGGAAAGTTTTTTTTTTTTTTTTTATCAAAAGGGATGCTGTCAAAAAGTAATTGAAATCAAATGGATTTACCCAAGACTGTTTGCTCAGTAAACACATGCAGTACTGTCCTATAATAAAGCAGGAGTGCAAACTATGCTTAAACAACCCCTCTTTCCTCTTAAGATGAATGTTTTTATTTTAGTGTCAACCCAAAGATCAATCGGTGAGTTTTGAAACCCCTAAAGTTCTGCAGTCTGATATACCAGGCCTTAAATTATTGATCAAGGTCTTTTGCTGATACCCTATAAACTCCTGTGCTTAAGTCCAGGCACCACACCCTAATATGGTAATTTCCCCCCCTTAATCATATCACGATCAACTTCTACCAGTTGAATGTAGACACAAATATACTACTTTTTTGTATTACAGTTTTTGTGAAATGTTTTATTACAAATGAGGCGATATCTAATTAAATATGCACATAGTTGCATATCGTGCAAATACATTTTTCTGGACACTGGATGAAGTCAGCCTAAATATTTTTGTTTATTTTTGTTAAAACATTCCAGGATCGGACTTGTCCTGAGGAAAATATTGGATATATACTTTTAAATCTTTCTATCTGTAAAATACTAAAGATAGAGTATTTTAGTATATCTGCATTTTTCCAAAGAAAATGTTATTTAGAATAAAATATTTACAACATATCAACATTATTATTATTTTTTTGTCATTTAGCAGATACTCTTATCCAGAGCGACTTACAGTTAGTGAGTGCATACATTCTTTTAATTTTTTTCATACCGGCCCCCCTGTGGGAATCGATCCGACAACCCTGGCGTTGCAAACGCCATGCTCTACCAACTGAGTTACACGGGGCCCATTAAAGACAAGTACAAGTACACTGAATTTAGACTGCCAAACCCCTATTTAGACCCAATTATCATCTATTCAAAGTAAGTTACTAAATATAGTCCAGTTTGTAACATTCTCTATGAAATGGGCTTTAAATTTTGTAATTTAATGTAGTGAGCTGAGCTTTGCTTTACAGTACCAGTCAAAGGTTTGGACACACCTACTCATTCCAGGGTTTTTCTTTATTTTTACTATTTTCTACATTGTAGAATAATAGTGAAGATATCAAAACTATGAAATAACACATATGGAATCATGTAGTAACCAAAAAAGTGTTAAACAATTCAAAATATACAGTGGGGAAAAAAAGTATTTAGTCAGCCACCAATTGTGCAAGTTCTCCCACTTAAAAAGATGAGAGAGGCCTGTAATTTCCATCATAAGTACACGTCAACTATGACAGACAAAATGAGAAAAAAGAATCCAGAAAATCACATTGTAGGATTTTTAATGAATTTATTTGCAAATTATGGTGGAAAATAAGTATTTGGTCAATAACAAAAGTTTCTCAATACTTTATTATATACCCTTTGTTGGCAATGACACAGGTCAAACGTTTTCTGTAAGTCTTCACAAGGTTTTCACACACTGTTGCTGGTATTTTGGCCCATTCCTCCATGCAGATCTCCTCTAGAGCAGTGATGTTTTGGGGCTGTCGCTGGGCAACACGGACTTTCAACTCCCTCCAAAGATTTTCTATGGGGTTGAGATCTGGAGACTGGCTAGGCCACTCCAGGACCTTGAAATGCTTCTTACGAAGCCACTATTTCGTTGCCCGGGCGGTGTGTTTGGGATCATTGTCATGCTGAAAGACCCAGCCACTTTTCATCTTCAATGCGCTTGCTGATGGAAGGAGGTTTTCACTCAAAATCTCACGATACATGGCCCCATTCATTCTTTCCTTTACACGGATCAGTCGTCCTGGTCCCTTTGCAGAAAAACAGCCCCAAAGCATGATGTTTCCACCCCCATGCTTCACAGTAGGGATGGTGTTCTTTGGATGCAACTCAGCATTCTTTGTCCTCCAAACACGACGAGTTGAGTTTTTACCAAAAAGTTCTATTTTGGTTTCATCTGACCATATGACATTCTCCCAATCCTCTTCTGGATCATCCAAATGCACTCTAGCAAACTTCAGACGGGCCTGGGCATGTACTGGCTTAAGCAGGGGGACACGTCTGGCACTGCAGGATTTGAGTCCCTGGCGGCGTAGTGTGTTACTGATGGTAGGCTTTGTTACTTTGGTCCCAGCTCTCTGCAGGTCATTCACTAGGTCCCCCCGTGTGGTTCTGGGATTTTTGCTCACCGTTCTTGTGATCATTTTGACCCCACGGGGTGAGATCTTGCGTGGAGCCCCAGATCGAGGGAGATTATCAGTGGTCTTGGATGTCTTCCATTTCATAATAATTGCTCCCACAGTTGATTTCTTCAAACCAAGCTGCTTACCTATTGCAGATTCAGTCTTCCCAGCCTGGTGCAGGTCTACAATTTTGTTTCTGGTGTCCTTTGACAGCTCTTTGGTCTTGGCCATAGTGGAGTTTGGAGTGTGACTGTTTGAGGTTGTGGACAGGTGTCTTTTATACTGATAACAAGTTCAAACAGGTGCCATTAATACAGGTAACGAGTGGAGGACAGAGGAGCCTCTTAAAGAAGAAGTTACAGGTCTGTGAGAGCCAGAAATCTTGCTTGTTTGTAGGTGACCAAATACTTATTTTCCACCATAATTTGCAAATAAATTCATTAAAAATCCTACAATGTGATTTTCTGGATTTTCTTTTCTCAATTTGTCTGTCATAGTTGACGTGTACCTATGATAAAAATTACAGGCCTCTCTCATCTTTTTAAGTGGGAGAACTTGCACAATTGGTGGCTGACTAAATACTTTTTTCCCCCACTGTATATTTTGAATTGTTTAACACTTTTTTGGTTACTACATGATTCCATATGTGTTATTTGAGATTCTTCAAATAGCCACCCTTTGCCTTGATGACAGCTTTGCACACTCTTCGCATTCTCTCAACCAGCTTTATGAGGTAGTCACCTGGATTGCATTTCAATTAACAGGTGTTCCTTCTTAAAAGTTAATTTGTGGAATTTCTTTCCTCCTTAATGTGTTTGAGCCAATCAGTAATGTTGTGACAAGGTAGGGGGGGTATACAGAAGATAGCCCTATTTGGTAAAATACCAAGTCCATATTATGGCAAGAACAGCACAAATAAGCAAAGAGAAACGACAGTCCATCATTACTTTAAGACATGAAGGTCAGTCAATACGGAACATTAAAAAAATATATAGGTTTCTTCAAGTGCAGTCGCAAAAACCATCAAGCGCTATGATGAAACTGGCTCTCATGAGGACCGCGACAGGAATGGAAGACCCATAGTTAACTCTGCTGCAGAGGATAAGTTCATTAGAGTTACCAGCCTCAGAAATTGCAGCCGAAATAAATGCTTCACAGAGTTCAAGTAACAGACACATCTCAACATCAACTGTTCTGAGGGGACTGTGTGAATCAGGCCGTCATGGTCGAATTGCTGCAAAGAAACCACAACTAAAGGACACCAATAAGAAGAAGAGACCTGCTTGGGCCAAGAAACACGAGCAATGGACATTAGACCGGTGGAAATCTGTCCTTTGGTCTGGAGTCCAAATTGGAGATTTTTGGTTCCACACACCGTGTCTTTGTGAGACGCGGTGTGGGTGAACGGATGATCTCTGCATGTGTATTTCCCACCATAAAGCATGGAGGAGGAGGTGTTTTGGTGTGGGGGTGCTGTCTGTGATTTATTTAGAATTCAAGGCACACTTAACCAGCATGGCTACCACAGCATTCTACAGCAATACGCCATCCCATCTGGTTTTGGCTTAGTGGGACTATCATTTGTTTTTCAACAGGACAATTACGCAACACACCTCCAGGCTGTGTAAGGGCTATTTTACCAAGAAGGAGAGTGATTGAGTGCTGCATCAGATGACCTGGCCTCCACAATCCCCTGACCTCAACCAAATTGAGATGGTTTGGGATGAGTCAGACCGCAGAGTGAAGGAAAAGCAGCCAACAAGTGCTCAGCATATGTGGGAACTCCTTCAAGACTGTTGGAAAAGCATTCCAGGTGAAGCTGGTTGAGAGAATGCCAAGAGTGTGCAAAGCTGTCATCAAGGCAAAGGGTGGCTATTTGAAGATTCTCAAATATAAAATATACTTTGATTTGTTTAACACCTTTTTGTTTACTACATGATTCCATATGTGTTATTTCATAGTTTTGATGTCTTCACTATTATTCTACAATGTCAAAAATTGTTTACAAAAATATAGAAAAACCCTTGAATGAGTAGGTGTGTCATCTTTTGACTGGTAGTGTATGTCCATTTTAAAGTGGTTAAAAATCATTAAAAATGTTGTTGACAGTAGTATGATAAACTAAAGAAAATATACATTTTAAATTGTTTTTTTGTTGTTGTGTATAATGTTTACTTTTTGAAAATACTAATATTAATGGACCAATATACCAACAAATCTCAAAACTGATAGGTAGATGCAAAAAATGCATTTCAGCCTGTGGTGCCTGGGCTTAGCACAGTAAACTCTCCGTAGCTGGTTTGTCTGCATGGCTCAACATGATAATGGATTTGTACTGGTTTCTGATCAGTCAATGTGATCTGTACCTTGATTGTGCTCTGCTTGCTGCTCATTAATGAATTACTACCATGTCATCAAAAGGGAGATTGTGTTTTCATGTACAGAACAGGAGTCTGACTACATTCAAAACCTTGGATCGTCAAAGGCTGTCAATTCTCCCAATAGTTTAATTTGTCCAACCTGAATGCCTCTGTAAATCACAGTACTCAGCGATAGAGCAATAATTCTTCCTATAGTAGCGCAGATGCTGCTGGCAGGATATGTTTAATTTTCATTCTGTGTCTGGCACCGGGCACGGACGTGCAGTGTACACTCAATGATCTCCTGTAAACAGGGGCTGCACTAGGTTTAATCATAAGGGGTCTTCCATTCACCTCTCTCCCTCTCTGTTAGATTTGATATGAGGAGTCAGTGTGAATTTGAATGGGACCTCCACTTATGGACTACTCATTAAGGGCATTTTGAAGCCTTTAGCATTATTCGTTTATCGTACTGTGATTGATTTCAAACCCAATGTTACAATATGCCAGCATAAAAGTGGATTTATGAGACGATATTTGGTGTAATTACGGTGATTGGAATTTTATACCCTACTGTGTGACTGGGTTTAATGTAGCACAGCAGTAGATGTTTCGTTTCATTAATCTAAGTGATTTGTCAGAAGTAATTTTGAAGTAGCTACTTCTTAGCCATCTCCTTACAGTTCCAAGCACGACTGACTTGCTGTGACTGCATTGGATGGTTGCCACTTTATCTTGACAAATGTTGGCTTCTCAGAGATCAGAAATGCAAACTAGTAGGCTACATTATATTTAAAAAAATGTTTTAGTCATTTAGCAGACGCGCTTATCCAGAGCGACTTACAGGAGCAATTAGGGTTATGTGCCTTGCTCAAGTCTTGCAAGTCCTTCATGTTGGCGCTCGAAGCCTAAGATATTCCCTGTGACCCTGCAATCACACCTGCAACCCTGTACATGTGACTATTAAACACTCTGAATCGACAGATTTTTCACCTAGTCGGCTCGGGGTTTCAAACCAATGACCTTTTGGTTACTGGCCCAACGATCTTAACCGCTAGTACTAGGTCACATGTATGATTTATTCTTATTTGACATCTGGACATGTTACCTGCCTTTTCTGCCGAGACCAGGGTGGTTGAATGAAAGTTATTGAATGCATAAGGTAAATGCCTCGTGTCTGTCATAGTACCACTATACAGGATATGTAGATGGCATTGCCCTCCCTCTCCATAGGGAATAGGATATATTTTCCAGAAGATCTGACATGCAGTGCCAGCATAACACCCACATGTTTACACTGATTTCCTCACTGCTCTCTTTGATCAACTGTCAACAGCTGCCTGTTGGATGGATTTGAACAGTCTGGAACACTGTGATGGCAAAACAGAATGTCAAATCAAATCAAATTGTATTTGTCACTTGCGCCGAATACAACAGGTGTAGACCTTACCGTGAAATGCTTACTTACAAGCCCTTAACTAACAATGCAGTTTTAATAAAAATAAGAGTTGAGAAAATATTTACTGAAACTAAGTTTAAAAAAGTAACACAATAAAATAACAATAACGAGGCAATATACAGGGGGTACCGGTACCGAGTCAATGTGCGGGGGTACAGGTTAGTTGAGGTAATATGTGCATGTAGGTAGGGGTAAAGTGACTATGTATAGATAATAAACAGTGAGTAGCAGCAGCGTAAAAAAAGGAGGGGTCAATGCAAATAGTCCCGGTAGCCATTTGATTAACTGTTCAGCAGTCTTATGGCTTGGGGGGTAGAAGCTGTTAAGGAGCCTTTTGGACCTAGACTTGCCGTCACAAACATAGCCAGAGCAAACCGAAAACAAAAATGTAATCTAGTTCACACAAAAAAGCTACTGTAGTCTACAAAGGCTACTAGTTTTATTTGACAAGCCAATGTTTCCCTGGTGCTTGTGTGTGTGTGTGTGTGTGACATGTCAGAGATACTTGTGAATGCAGCAACACGATTAGAAGGTGTCATCTTGTCAAATTGATAACTCTGCTGCTGTTAATAACTACAAGATAAGAAATTATTGCCTGGACAGGAGTCAGGAGATCCATGCATCCATCTACTGGATCAATTCTCCCCGTCTCCCTGTTGCAGATTATAGCAGGAGGAGGATGGCATCCTGGCAACCAGCTTCAGTGTATTGTGTTGTCACTGATGTTGATTTCAGCCTCAACAACCCCAATAGCAATTTATCATTCCTTGAAAATGGGGCTTGATCAGATCATCTCGGCAACCCTAAGCTGCCTTTTACCGCTTGGACAGTGCATTCTGCAGGTAAACAATGGTATTTGTTTGTTCCTGACTTCCTTAAGTTCTCTATCTATCTCTCTCTCTCTTTCTCTCTCTCTCTCTCTCTCTCTCTAGAGTAGAAAGTGTCAACCATTCAGAAATCAATTCACTCTCAGTTGCAGGGCCTTAAGAGTACTGCAGTCTAATCCCCTCCTCTTTTTAAAAGCAGATTCTTTCTCCAAACACTAGCACAGCAGCCCATATGGATGTGAGCGCATAATCTCCTTGTGTCCTCTTTCTCACTGGCCTTAAGCCCTCCCTCCATCCCACCACTTACCACCCATATACAATTTGCATCTGCATGCTGCTGTGCGGTTGTGATTCGCCAGCACATATGGTCTGTGTGGAGTTGATTAGAAGTGCAGGTCTAAAAGCACTTTAAGATGAAGGATACAGTATGGAATGGGTTGCTGAAATGCAATCTGTGAAAAATGGCACAGCGTTACACAGTAGGCTGCAGAGTCATATGCTCTTCCATTCTTACACTTTCCCACATTAGAATGGAAATCTACCTGAAAGTGAGGTCATTGATTTTCCAAAGTGTAAGTAGACTTCTGAGAGGAGCCAAGACATATTAAAAAAGAAATGGAATCATTTGAAACTGAAACACTGTTGTCTAGTTTATAACGAATTGTGCACTGAAAAGTCAGCCAGCTAAATACATCTTGAAAAATGTCCCCTCATTTGCTTGAAATCTATAATAGCATTTACAACAGAAAATGTACTGGCCTATGAAATTCTGTAGCCTACAGTGTGATATGTCATCTTGTTTCAATCCTGGTCCCTCCATTCTAAAGGATGTACCCATGGGTATTGAGAGGGCAGTATTCTATTTTCCTTGGTTTTTGGCCACACTGCTACAGGTCATGCAGTAGATTTGCCACAGCATTAAGCTATAGCTGCAACAGGTATTAGTAAAGGAAACATAGATACAGAGAGAGCCCAGCCCAGAGCCAGTTCCCATCTATGCATGAGTCTCCTTTTTACAGTACTATAAACATGGGGATGAATCTATACATCCTTCATCAGCTGCGGTTCCACGCCAACATTGAAACCTGCCTATCACTTTGTGGTTGCTGTAGACTACTACACTGCTCAAAAAAATAAAGGGAACACTTAAACAACACAATGTAACTCCAAGTCAATCACACTTCTGTGAAATCAAACTGTCCACTTAGGAAGCAACACTGATTGACAATATATTTCACATGCTGTTGTGCAAATGGTATAGACAACAGGTGGAAATTATAGGCATTTAGCAAGACACCCCCAATAAAGGAATGGTTCTGCAGGTGGTGACCACAGACCACTTCTCAGTTCCTATGCTTCCTGGCTGATGTTTTGGTCACTTTTGAATGCTGGCGGTGCTTTCACTCTAGTGGTAGCATGAGACGGAGTCTACAACCCACACAAGTGGCTCAGGTAGTGCAGCTCATCCAGGATGGCACATCAATGCGAGCTGTGGCAAGAAGGTTTGCTGTGTCTGTCAGCGTAGTGTCCAGAGCATGGAGGCGCTACCAGGAGACAGGCTAGTACATCAGGAGACGTGGAGGAGGCCGTAGGAGGGCAACAACCCAGCAGCAGGACCGCTACCTCCGCCTTTGTGCAAGGAGGAGCAGGAGGAGCACTGCCAGAGCCCTGCAAAATGCCACAAATGTGCATGTGTCTGCTCAAACGGTCAGAAACAGACTCCATGAGGGTGGTATGAGGGCCCGACGTCCACAGGTGGGGGTTGTGCTTACAGCCCAACACCGTGCAGGACGTTTGGCATTTGCCAGAGAACACCAAGATTGGCAAATTCGCCACTGGCGCCCTGTGCTCTTCACAGATGAAAGCAGGTTCACACTGAGCACATGACAGACGTGACAGAGTCTGGAGACGCCATGGAGAACGTTCTGCTGCCTGCAACATCCTCCAGCATGACCGGTTTGGCGGTGGGTAAGTCATGGTGTGGGGTGGCATTTCTTTGGGGGGCCGCACAGCCCTCCATGTGCTCGCCAGAGGTAGCCTGAGTGCCATTAGGTACCGAGATGAGATCCTCAGACCCCTTGTGAGACCATATGCTGGTGCGGTTGGCCCTGGGTTCCTCCTAATGCAAGACAATGCTAGACCTCATGTGGCTGGAGTGTGTCAGCAGTTCCTGCAAGAGGAAGGCATTGATGCTATGGACTGGCCCGCCCGTTCCCCAGACCTGAATCCAATTGAGCACATCTGGGACATAATGTCTCGCTCCATCCACCAACGCCACGTTGCACCACAGACTGTCCAGGAGTTGGCGGATGCTTTAGTCCAGGTCTGGGAGGAGATCCCTCAGGAGACCATCCGCCACCTCATCAGGAGCATGCCCAGGCGTTGTAGGGAGGTCATACAGGCACGTGGAGGCCACACACACTACTGAGCCTCATTTTGACTTGTTTTAAGGACATTACATCAAAGTTGGATCAGCCTGTAGTGTGGTTTTCCAATTTAATTTTGAGGGTGACTCCAAATCCAGACCTCCATGGGTTGATAAATTTGATTTCCATTGATAATTTTTGTGTGATTTTGTTGTCAGCACATTCAACTATGTAAAGAAAAAAGTATTTAATAAGATTAATTATTTCATTCATTCAGATCTAGGATGTGTTATTTTAGTGTTCCCTTTATTTTTTTGAGCAGTGTATATCAGCCTGGGGCTGCAGGACAACAAAAATCACCTGTCATGAGCACAGGTTGGCTATGAAATTGGCAGTGAAGAATTCAATATCAAAATGTTCATATCAGCTATTCAATATTGAACACAGTTGGGCTATAGGTCAGTCCCATCCACACTCAGTTATTTGCATAAAGATATTAATCCCGCGGTTGTTCGGTTTGACAGGACCGTTGGATCAGTCCTATGGAGAGGCGGCGCGGGAGGTAATCCCCTCTTGCTTCCAGCCACTCCCTCTGACGGGCTCTGTGCTCTCACTCGCCCGTTTGGCTTGAGTTGCTTCTGATGCTGCAGCTACCATAGTCGTTCTATCTCCCAATAACAGCAGTCATGGCGACAGAGGTCCAACCACTCACTCTGGATCGAGGTAAGACGCACAACCGTCGGATTCGCTTTGTTGTTGAATTATTTATGGTTCCGTAACTTCAGCGGGCGATGCATAGGCGGACGACATTTGAGGTGAAACTAGTATAGGCTATTATTTAAATGTGACATTCGTCAGTTTATATTTCTCTCTTGCCGGATACCGTTATTCGCTGGGAATAAAATGTCTGCACCGTTTGGTGCGCACTCTGCAAAATGGGATAAAACGGCTTAAATAATGCTGTTCAGCAATATTATAACAAAGGTGTATTACATCGCACTGCTTATTAATAGAGTGCATTTATCACTGTTATGTAATATCCAGTAGAATATTATCTCGCTGTATTCTTCACTTCGTGATTGGGATAAATAATTTATTGGGCGCAGGAAACCAATCACGCGTAAATCCTTACTTCTCTGGACATCAGACAACTTTTGGATGGGTAGGCTTAAGAATAGATAACAGCTTTTTTGATTGGTTTATATCTTTCTTGAATCTATTGGGAATTTGGACAGTGAACAATAAAGGGGTACAGGTCTTCACCCCATAGCATACCTGTTGTTGGCAGTGAAAAATGAATTCATTATTCTAAAGGAAAGGATAAGTCCACAATGTAGTCTACCTATAAGCCTACGTCATATTTTGGAGTAGCAATAGGCCTACTTGCACGCGGACTTTAGGTGATATTGCTTTCCTACAGTACCCTGCCTGTCCAGTGATAACAGATGGATACAGATGTGTCACAGCATGATTGCAGGTCATGTGATAAAAGCTTATTTTATGAGCTCATCATTCAGATGTAGTCATGCAACCATCACCGAGATTGCCATTGGTTCTATGTAGCCTACTTATTTTTTCCGATAGCTCCTGGCTATTGTTTCATTTTGATATTCAAAACGGGGACCATGGGGAATATGGATAAAATGTGTAGCCTACGTATCAGTCTGGAAATATGTAGCCTATAGAGTGCTTAAATCCGGCAGTGAAAGGCATTAGTGTGGCTGCATGACACAAACGAAACGAGTGGTGTTAAAAATAGAGAAAGAGGATACATCTGGGAAAAGTAATGGGCATGGACTCACTTTGAATGATTGCCACAACAGTCAGTGACAGTAGGCTAAGCTGTAAACGACTTGGAATAAACAACTCAATTGAATGTTCAATTGAATGTAGAAGGCAAGAGGATCTGTCTAAATGGAAAAATTACAAATGGTGACATCTTTACATTGTATTGTCCACAGCATTGCGCATGAGTAATCTATCCTGGCTGTTGTCGTGAAGTATGGAATGGATGTAAACCAAGGATCATCAGCAAAAGTGACCTGTCTTTATGCCCAAGGAATAGCGGATAATATACGTTTTATTCACACTTTATAAACATTGGCTCATTTGAATGATTTACAGTTAATTCCAATGCTCAGTGGCAATTGGACTCATTATTGCGTGACTGAAGCAACTGATAGGGGCTCTACATTAGTCAAACGTCTTCACATACTGTATATGAGCTTGAATGGGGAGTGTGTGCAATGGCAAAAACATGATACAGGGCAAAATGATAAACAAGAAGCTCAACTCAGTTTCCTCCCACCATCCTCAGTTCAAGGAATTCAGTAATTAGGGGAAGGAACATTTCTGGCATTGAGATTCTATTGATAAACAAGTCATTCATTATATGACACAGTGGGGAAGAGTTGTTTTCTCCCCAGTCAAACTGAAATATAAATGCCAGTATAAGCTACTCAACCCTTTCCATTAGATATGGACATTTGGGTTTGCATATAGGTAGACTAGTGAGTCAGAGCCCTTATCATTTCAGAGAGAACATTCAGGTGACTGCTGTATTCACATGTTCTGCACATTAACGTTAAGCGGTCACTGCCCCGCAGCAGTGATCATGTAGGGGATCATAATGATAGCTTTACAGGAGCTGTCATTGTCTTTGCACAGAGTCCTTTGTCGCTGCTGCCACTAGCGAGGAAACGCTGTAATTGATATTGAAAAGAAGGCTGTTTTTTTGTTGAAAGCAGGATGTGTTAGGAATTTGTCAAACACACACACAAAGAGGCGGGAAACTCACAGTGTGCTTTGAGGTCATGACTGCACTTCCTGCTATTGTCTCAGGAAATGACTCAAACACCACAGTCCTGTGGAGAAACAGCCTGTGTAGGAACCTCCCATGGCACCAAAGTTCTCCTTCAAAGATTGACTCTCATTCAAACACTAACCGGCTCCAGGCATGCCAAGACTATTGGTATTGATAGAGATACTGAGAGAGTTCTCAACTGTGTGCCATGAAGCCATAATAATATCAGTCAGGCTGAGGCTGGACAGTAATCACAGTGAAATGTGAGAGTGCTCTTTCTGCCAGATATTTGCTGGTGGAGAGGCATTTGAGGCCTTTGTGAGTGGAATACTTATCTATTTGCTAATTGAGCGGTGTAGGAAAACCCAGACACAGATGCTCAAACAGGTTTCTGTGCTGTCTGAAATTACAATGGATTTACTAAGAGGCCAAACATCGAGGGAGAGCAGAAGCTTGAAATCTGGAAGTCAATACTTTGTTTGATGCTCTCCATGTATGGTTTATTGCCATAACATAGAACAACCACACATTTCCTTGCAAGTTATCACTTATACTTTGTTTTGGTCTATTCACAGGGGAGAAAGGGCAAAAAACTATAACCTACTCAGGGCCCTAAGCATGTTGTCTCACCATACTGCAGACAGGCTTTGCTTTGCTTGCAGAGGTCACTGGGTTTGTTTGCTGTTGCGCAGCAACCTTCCTCTTGTACCTTGCTTTGGGTGATAACAGAGAGGAGGGATTACAGGTGAGGTGAACAGCCAGCTCACCATTGCCATCAACGGAGAGCTGTTTAGAATGGCACAGCTCTGCGTAAGCTCTCATTAGAACCACATTGAAAGGAAAGGTAATTTGTTTGGGATGGACATTTGCCAGGTAATCAGTCAGAGGAAGGGAGACAAAAACAGAGTGCAGTGTCATCTGCTTCTGCCTTAGACGGTCACCATCAGGGCTCATTAGCCTAAGGAGTGATTTATTTTCCCTCTATAGTCAGGAATGTCACGGCAGGGCCATTTAGTGTTAATTCACTCGATTTATGGGGGGGGTTGATAAAGTGAGGTGTGTCCACTTAAAAAGCTCTCCTGTTGAGGAGCTGGCCTCATGTCTGGCAAGCCCCTGCTGGCCTGTTCCTCTACTCATCCAGAGTATGAGCACAGTAGAGGTTTTTGTGTGGTAATTTCTGTGTGGTTGCCAATGGCACAAAGGATACGCAGGTCAAATTGGGAAGTGGCAGATGGCATGGCCCCTCCGGGGTAATTTATTCTGGCATGTGGAAGGCAGACATTCTCGTAGTGACTGTGTTAGGGATTGAAGAATAGTTCAGACTAGTCTTACTTTTAACATTTTAGTCATTTAGCAGACGCTTTTATCCAGAGCGACTTACAGTAGTGAGTGCATACATTTTCCTACTTTCTTTCCCTACTGGGCAGTCTTGAATCAGTCAGCTATGAAAAGTTTCTCTGTAAGGGCCTTAGACATCCCAGTGGAGACGGAGAAGATGCACCTACATTGCATTATCTGTTTTCATCATCACCATACCTTAATGAGCCAGCTAAGTTTAATTGGAATGTATTTACACCACACAGCATTTTTATTAATGCTTTTTGCAAACAGCTCAACATCATGTTTTAGACTCTTACTCAAGTATAGAAAGCAGTGAAGCACTCATTGCTTAATACTGTGGCGTTGAAAGGCTTGGACCCCAGGAAGAGTAGCTGCTGCTTTTGTAACAGCTAATGGGGATCCAAATAAAATCCTAAAGGCTTGATGACTTTCTCTAGTGAGGGTGACCTTTGTTAGTCACAAGCACTTGTTAAGGGGCTGAAATAATCTGTGCCCAAGGCAGGACAGCACAGACCTGGTGTGTTTCAGTACAGCAGCATCGCTAGCTGCTTGTATGGTCTTCACATTTTATTTATGACGCATCCAGAGTGATGGCCGCATTAGTAAATCCAGTCATCAAAGTAGAGCAGAAACTGAACTCAGTGTACTTGAAAGGCTGACTCATTCTGGAACTGGTGACTGTTTGACACCCTGCTATTTATAGTTTGAACCATCATTTCTGTGGTCGTCCGTCATTGATTCGATTTAAGAAAATCTCAAGGTGAAACGTGCACAGTATATTAGAGAGAGATTTACCTCTAAACGTCTTAACATTGTCAGTCACAGAAACAGATTTACCGCTAAACGTCTTTACATTGTCAGTCACAGAAACAGATTTACCACTAAATGTCTTTACATTGGCAGTCACAGAAACAGATTTATCACTAAATGTCTTTACATTGTCAGTCACAGAAACAGATTTAGCACTAAACGTCTTTACATTGTCAGTCACAGAAACAGACTATAGTAGACTAGGTTATTAGATACACACTATTAATTCATTGATTCCTCTTGGCTCTTTAGAGGACACTGCTTTCAGTAGCTGTCACGCCCTGGCTCTGGGGACTCTTTAATGTTGAGCCAGGGTGTTAGTTTCTATGTTTAGTTTTCTAGGTTTCTGTTCTAGATCGTTGTTTTCTATGTTGGCCAGGGTGGTTCCCAATCAGAGGCAGCTGATTCTCGTTGTCTCTGATTGGGAACCATACTTAGGCAGCCTGTTTTGCACAGGTCATTGTGGGATCTTGATCCGTAAGGTTTGTGTTTAACCCTAGGACTTCACGTATCGTTTATTGTTTTGTTCGTGTGTGTACTCATTAAAAGAATGTACGCTTATCACGCTGCGCCTTGGTACGGTTCATGTAACGATCGTGACAATAGCACTTTCAGAATAGTTGTCTCCCAAAGTTGGACACCCTCTAAAAGACCTTCATAATTTTATTAGAACATGAATTAGAATGAGCATAAATGTTTTATTTGTTGGATGCCTCAAGAAATCTTTCTCACAAAGAATTCAGATATTATTTATATTGGCCTTTGTTCTATTTATTTTGCTTTTATTTATCTCTTTATTTGCTATTGGGGACACATACATAGGCACATTATGAATTTATTCATACGTACGCTTGAGGACGTACAGTATAATTTTGGTTAAAGTTTGCCACAGTGATTTCAGTATACAGTAAGTTTGCTTTACTGTCTGCTGTAATTGGAGACGGATGATAAACCTTTCAAATAGAGAAATATGGCATTACCCAGTCAGGAGTGATTGTTGAAATAGAAAATGGTAGATGAGAGCCCTATGTGACTGCTCCAAAAACACCTCTCATTACTTTCAGCTCATCCAATCAGGCAATGGTAATGAGTGTTCTCACTGCTCACATTCAAAGTGTGGCAAAGAGAAGTTAAGCTAGGTCAAATGTTTGGCAAGTAGCATCAATATTCCTGACTACTCAATGCATAGCAATATACTGGTGTTTCATACTTTATTTAGTTATATAATACTGATGAAGGCAAGAAACATGCCTCCCCAACTTCACAGATGTAATTAATGTAAATTAGGAGTTGTATGTTTAACTTTTAACAGCCATTGTTTTGCATCCCATCTCTGGCTCCACATCCCTAATAACACCTCCAATAAGAGCAGCAGTATTACCTTGACACCTTTGTCTTCCTTGAAAACAAGTATCAAATGAAACAGGAAAAATGGTTTTATTGCACACAGTGCTCATGCCTTGCAGATGTTCTAATGGCAACATTGACCTGCCGTTGTGTCGGTGTAAAAGCTGAGCATACAGTAACTGCTCTTTGAATATTTTCATTTTTTGGAGGAGGGGTGAGTCCCACAGATGTTTCGCACATCTGGACCCCCGGAGTCCATCTCTTGAGTTGGTGAAGCGCCAAGGGGGCTGAAGTCTCATTGGAGTGTGGAGACATGAGGAGACATGAGGAGAATACAAATGGATTAGTAGGTGAGTGGATTCCCTCCACTGACTTCTATTGGTTTCAAATGAATCTATCTCAGTGGAGTGAGGAAACCCTAAGAGAGGAGATCTTTCAATATAAGCCTACTAGAATGTGTGTGCCCCCAGGCTTGGAGGGAAGCAAAAGTCATTCTGCTACCTAAAAATAGTAAAGCCCCTTTACTGGCTCAAATAGCCGACCAATTAGCCTGCTACCAACCCTTAGTAAACTAGTGGAAAAAATTGTGTTTGACCAGATACAATGCTATTTTACAGTAAACAAATTAACAACTTGCTTATAGAGAAGGACATTCAACAAGCACAGTACTTACTCAAATGACTGATGATTGGCTGAGAGAAATTGATGATAAAAAGATTGTGGGGGCTGTTTTGTTAGACTTCAGTGCGGCTTTTGACATTATCGATCATAGTCTGCTGCTGGAAAACCTTATGTGTTATGGCTTTACTCCACCTGCTATATTGTGGATACAGAGATACCTGTCTAACAGAACACAGAGGGTGTTCTTTAATGGAAGGCTCTCCAACATAATCCAGGTAGAATCAGGACTTCCCCAGGGCAGCTGTCTAGGCCCATTACTTTTTTCAATCTTTACTAATGACATGCCACTGGCTTTGAGTAAAGCCAGAGTGTCTATGTATGCGGATGACTCAACAATATACATGTCAGCTACTACAGCTACTGAAATGACTGCAACACTTAACAAAGAGTTGCAGTTAGTTTCAGAGTGGGTGGCAAGGAATAAGTTAGTCCTAAATATTTCTAAAACTAAAAGCATTGTATTTGGGACAAATCATTCACTAAACCCTAAACCTAAACTAAATATTATAAAAAATCATGTGGAAATTGAGCAAGTTGAGGTGACTAAACTGCTTGGAGTAACCCTGGATTGTAAACTGTCATGGTCAAAACATATTGATACAACAGTAGCTAAAATGGGGAGAAGTACAGTGGGGAAAAAAAGTATTTAGTCAGCCACCAATTGTGCAAGTTCTCCCACAAGATGAGAGAGGCCTGTACTTTTCATCATAGGTACACGTCAACTATGACAGACAAATTGAGGAAAAAAATTCCAGAAAATCACATTGTAGGATTTTTAATGAATTTATTTGCAAATTATGGTTGAAAATAAGTATTTGGTCACCTACAAACAAGCAAGATTTCTGGCTCTCACAGACCTGTAACTTCTTCTTTAAGAGGCTCCTCTGTCCTCCACTCGTTACCTGTATTAATGGCACCTGTTTGAACTTGTTATCAGTATAAAGGACACCTGTCCACAACCTCAAACAGTCACACTCCAAACTCCACTATGGCCAAGACCAAAGAGCTGTCAAAGGACACCAGAAACAAAATTGTAGACCTGCACCAGGCTGGGAAGACTGAATCTGCAATAGGTAAGCAGCTTGGTTTGAAGAAATCAACTGTGGGAGCAATTATTAGGAAATGGAAGACATACAAGACCACTGATAATCTCCCTCGATCTGGGGCTCCACGCAAGATCTCACCCTGTGGGGTCAAAATGATCACAAGAACGGTGAGCAAAAATCCCAGAACTACACGGGGGGACCTAGTGAATGACCTGCAGAGAGCTGGGACCAAAGTAACAAAGCCTACCATCAGTAACACACTACGCCGCCAGGGACTCAAATCCTGCAGTGCCAGACGTGTCCCCCTGCTTAAGCCAGTACATGTCCAGGCCCGTCTGAAGTTTGCTAGAGTGCATTTGGATGATCCAGAAGAGGATTGGGAGAATGTCATATGGTCAGATGAAACCAAAATAGAACTTTTTGGTAAAAACTCAACTTGTCGTGTTTGGAGGACAAAGAATGCTGAGTTGCATCCAAAGAACACCATACCTACTGTGAAGCATGGGGGTGGAAACATCATGCTTTGGGGCTGTTTTTCTGCAAAGGGACCAGGACGACTGATCTGTGTAAAGGAAAGAATGAATTGGGCCATGTATCATGAGATTTTGAGTGAAAACCTCCTTCCATCAGCAAGGGCATTGAAGATGAAACGTGGCTGGGTCTTTCAGCATGACAATGATCCCAAACACACCGCCCGGGCAACGAAGGAGTGGCTTCGTAAGAAGCATTTCAAGGTCCTGGAGTGGCCTAGCCAGTCTCCAGATCTCAACCCCATAGAAAATCTTTGGAGGGAGTTGAAAGTCTGTGTTGCCCAGCGACAGCCCCAAAACATCACTGCTCTAGAGGAGATCTGCATGGAGGAATGGGCCAAAATACCAGCAACAGTGTGTGAAAACCCTGTGAAGACTTACAGAAAACGTTTGACCTGTGTCATTGCCAACAAAGGGTATATAACAAAGTATTGAGAAACTTTTGTTATTGACCAAATACTTATTTTCCACCATAATTTGCAAATAAATTCATAAAAAATCCTACAATGTGATTTTCCTAAAAAAAAATCTCATTTTGTCTGTCATAGTTGACGTGTACCTATGATGAAAATTACAGACCTCTCTCATCTTTTTAAGTGGGAGAACATGCACAATTGGTGGCTGACTAAATACTTTTTTTCTCCACTGTATGTCCATAATAAAGCGCTACTCTGCCTTTGTAACAACACTATCAACAAGGCAGGTCCTACAGGCCCTAGTTTTGTCACACCTGGACTACTGTTCAGTCATGTGGTCAGGTGCCACAAAAAAGGACTTAGGGAACTTGCAATTGGCTCAGAACAGGGCAGCACGGCTGGCCCTTGGATGTACACAGCGAGCTAATATTAATAACATGCATGTCGATCTCTCCTGGCTCAAACTGGAGAAGAGATTGACTTCATCACTACTTGTGTTTTTATATATATATATATATATATTTTTTATTTATTTTTTTATTTCACCTTTATTTAACCAGGTAAACCAGTTGAGAACAAGTTCCCATTTACAACTGCGACCTGGCCAAGATAAAGCAAAGCAGTGCGATAAAAACAACAACACAGAGTTACATATGGGGTAAAACAAAACAAAGTCAAAAATACAACAGAAATACATATAATATACAGTGTGCAAATTTAGCAAGTTATGGAGGTAAGGCAATAAAATAGGCTATAGTGCAAAATAATTACAATTAGTATTAACACTGGAATGATAGATGTGCAAGAGATGATGTGCAAATAGAGATACTGGGGTACAAATGAGCAAAATAAATAACAATATAGGGATGAGGTAGTTGGGCGGGCTAATTTCAGATGGGCTGTGTACAGGTGCAGTGATCGGTAAGGTGCTCTGACAACTGATGCTTAAAGTTAGTGAGGGAGATAAGTGTCTCCAGCTTCAGAGATTTTTGCAATTTGTTCCAGTCTTTGGCAGCAGAGAACTGGAAGGAATTGCGGCCAAAGGAGGTGTTGGCTTTGGGGATGACCAGTGAGATATACCCGCTGGAGCGCAGACTACGGGTGGGTGTTGCTATGGTGACCAATGAGCTAAGATAAGGCGGGGATTTGCCTAGCAGTGATTTATAGATGGCCTGGAGCCAGTGGGTTTGGCGACGAATATGTAGTGAGGACCAGCCAACAAGAGCGTACAGGTCACAGTGGTGGGTATTATATGGGGCTTTGGAGACAAAACGGATGGCACTGTGATAGACAACATCCAATTTGCTGAGTAGAGTGTTGGAGGCTATTTTGTAAATGACATCGCCGAAGTCAAGGATCGGTAGGATAGTCAGTTTTACGAGGGCATGTTTGGCAGCATGAGTGAAGGAGGCTTTGTTGCGAAATAGGAAACCGATTCTAGATTTAACTTTGGATTGGAGATTCTTAATGTGAGGAGAGAAGGAGAGTTTACAGTCTAACCAGACACCTAGATATTTGTAGTTGTCCACATACTCTAGGTCAGACCCGTCGAGAGTAGTGATTCTAGTCGGGTGGGCGGGTGCAAGCAGCGTTCGGTTGAAGAGTATGCATTTAGTTTTACTAGTGTTTAAGAGCAGTTGGAGGCTACTGAAGGAGTGTTGTATGGAATTGAAGCTCGTTTGGAGGTTTGTTAACACAGTGTCCAATGTGTTTATGAGAGGTGTTGACATGTTAGGTGCACCGAGCTGTCTGTTTGAGCTACTGGCGCACAGCTCGGTCTCCCATGCATACCCCACAAGACATGCCACCAGAGGTCTCTTCACAGTCCCCAAGTCCTGAACAGACTATGGGAGGCGCACAGTACTACATAGAGCCATGACTACATGGAACTCTATTCCACATCAAGTAACTGATGCATAGTAAATTTTGATTTAAAAAACAGATAAATAAACACCTTATGGAACAGCGGGAACTGTGAAGCAACACAAACATAGGCGCAGACACATGCATACACACACATGATAACATACGCACTATACACACCCGTACACATGGATTTTTGTACTGTAGATATGTGGTAGTGGTGGAGTAGGGGACTGAGGGCACACAGTGTGTTGTGACATCTGTGAATGTATTGTAATGTTTTTAAAATTGAATGAACTGCCTTAATTTTGCTGGACTCCAGGGATCCATAATAAATACAAATACAGGACTGGTATCCTGGGGCTTCACTGAGCCACATTCTTTTAATGAGTGGAATAGAGAGAGAGCCAGATCCATGCGTACTCTCAAGTTCCTCTCTCAGATGGATTGGAGTGTTAGTTAGTAAGGCAGGCCAGGATCATGTTGCCTGTCTGTATGTTACCCTCCAGATGTACTGTAGTTATTCATAGAGCGGCTCCGGCTTGGTAACAGGCCACGCCATGTGGGCGGTGAGGATATTCTTAGTGGTGTGTAGAGCTACGCTTACAGAGTGGTTTGCCTTTGTGTTGGTGTTGTAGGCTGAGGGACTTTAACGTCGATGCTTGTGATGGTATAGCTCAATATTACCATGGTTTTACTGGTCTGTGTGTGTCTACATAGCCAATTATAAGGTCAGATTAATAAGGACTTAAGTTCTCAGCTAGTCTCCTAGGTGATGTGGCTAAATGCACCATGCAGGGATTTGATGTGAGGCGTCATTGTAACATGTCTTATTTGGGAGTCGTTGCAGACACAGCTACAGTGGGGAGAACAAGTATTTATTCATTTGCATTTTATTGCATGACATAAGTATTTGATACATCAGAAAAGCTGAACTTAATATTTGGTACAGAAACCTTTGTTTGCAATTACAGAGATCATACGTTTCCTGTAGGTCTTGACCAGGTTTGCACACACTGCAGCAGGGATTTTGGCCCACTCCTCCATACAGACCTTCTCCAGATCGAGTTCAAACAGGTGCAGTTAATACAGGTAATGAGTGGAGAACAGGAGGGCTTCTTAAAGAAAAACTAACAGGTCTGTGAGAGCCAGAGTTCTTACTGGTTGGTAGGTGATCAAATACTTATGTCATGCAATAAAATGCAAATTAATTACTTAAAAATCATACAATGTGATTTTCTGGATTTTTGTTTTAGATTCCGTCTCTCACAGTTGAAGTGTACCTATGATAAAAATTACAGACCTCTACATGCTTTGTAAGTAGGAAAACCTGCAAAATCGGCAGTGTATCAAATACTTGTTCTCCCCACTGTATGTGGATGTGACATAATCACCCTGGGCTGCCAAGCAAATCTTATACCCTAGGGTTTTATACCCCTTAGATCACACACAGAGCGAACTATTTGATGTCTCACTCCTCAGTCCTCACACTGTATACAAAATACAGGATTGCTCCTCACAGCAATGGGATGGCGTTCTACTACTACTGCATGTTTTACAACAATTATCACACAACACTATCCAAGGTCTGTCCAAGACATTCTGTCCACAAATAGCCATCTACATATTGAAACAAATCAACACAGCAGTGCTTGCAGAGGGGATGAGCTAGCAGATCAAGGGAAGCAGTGTGGATGATGGGTATAATAAGTGTCACGATGCAGCAAATGAAATGCAACTGTTGGAGAGGGGAGGCTTTTATTACCTATTACCTGCAATAACTCCGGGATCAGGAGAGCCACTGCTCTAGACTAGCCCTCATAACTGGTCTAGGGGGATAACTACTATCACATCTGGTAGCAACAGACCATATTAACTGTTGGTGTGTTGGCTAACTGGGCTCAGACACTGGACAGTCTGAATAGGGGAGATGGGACATTACATGTATGGCCTCGTTACGGTATTTGCGGTATTTGTTACACAAATGGAGGTCTAAAATACTGCCTTTGACTGCTTGTAGCCTAAAACTTTTCAGGACTTTTCAGGACTGCCAGATCTCCTTTCAAACAACTTGATATCCGGTCAAAATCCTTCCCTTTAGCAATCAAACACGGTTAGCTTTACTTTTACAAAATAGCTTTTTAGCCTATAACCCAGTTTATTTCAAATAATTAATTAATTTAATTCCCCCGACAGAAGTTAAAAGCCAAACTACTTGAAAGTGGTGCTGAACAGGTGGAGAATCCTAACTATCGCTTTTGATCAGTGTAGCGTCAAAGTACAAAAACGGACCCCAAAAAATCCCATCTATAAATATTGTTTTTTAGAAA
This sequence comes from Coregonus lavaretus, assembly GCF_964263955.1. Classification (NCBI taxonomy): domain Eukaryota; kingdom Metazoa; phylum Chordata; class Actinopteri; order Salmoniformes; family Salmonidae; genus Coregonus; species Coregonus lavaretus. The sequence goes on along the minus strand of NC_139992.1, from coordinate 44,015,662 downwards.
TCTTAATCTTTGAAGCGTTTCTCGAGTTCGGAGTACTCATCAAAGTCCTTGACGAGGATGAAGAAATTGTTGCTAATGAGCAAATGAGGGCAGTTAAAAGCCCTCCTGATCTGGCCCTGACCTCGCTATAATGAGAAATAAACGCTCATAAAACTACCCAGGCTGCTTGGAATAATACCAGCACATTACTGGCCACTCATTAGTGCAAAGCTAACTTGGTTTTTTACAGGTATGGTACAGAATATTGTACAACTTCAGTCACCTTACTTAGGGACTCATAGGCCGCCTATTAAATCTGATGGAAATTCTGTACATTAGCTACATTACCTTTGCACAGCTCTGTTGCAGGGGTAATGTAAAGTAGTAATGAATACTGTTATATCCCTTCATACACACTCACAGGTTCAGAGAAAAGTGTCCCTTTTCCTGTGCCCGACTCCCTATGCACCAGCTCTAATTCTGCTCACATCTCCCCATCCCCTGAACCTGACAGGTCAGGCAACAACCTGGAAGTGTGTTGGGTCATTTTCCTGTTGAAAAACAGATGATAGTCCCACTAAACCCAAACCAGATGGGATGGCATATCGCTGTAGAATGCTGTGGTAGCCATGCTGGTTAAGTGTGCCTTGAATTCTAAATAAATCAAAGACAGTGTCACCAGGAAAGCATCCCCACACCATAACACCTCTTCCTCCATGCTTTACGGTGGGAAATACACATGCGGAGATCATCCGTTCACCAAGGACACATTTCCACCGGTCTAATGTCCATTGCTCGTGTTTCTTGTCCCAAGCAGGTCTCTTCTTCTTATTGGTGTCCTTTAGTAGTGGTTTCTTTGCAGCAATTCGACCCTGAAGGCCTGATTCACACAGTCCCCTCTGAACAGTTGATGTTGAGATGTGTCTGTTATTTGAACTCTGTGAAGCATTTATTTGGGCTGCAATTTCTGAGGCCGGTAACTCTAATGAACTTATCCTCTGCAGCAGAGTTAATTATGTGTCTTCCATTCCTGTTGCGGTCCTCATGAGAGTCAGTTTCATCATAGCGCTTGATGGATTTTGCAACTGCACATGAAGAAACTTTCAAAGTTCTTGAAATGTTCCTTTTGACAGACCATCATGTCTTAAAGTAATGATGGACTGTCGTTTCTCTTTGCTTATTTGAGCTGTTCTTGCCATAATATGGACTTGGTATTTTGCCAAATAGGGCTACCTTGTCACAACACAACTGATTGGCTCAAACGCATTAAGAAGGAAAGAAATTCCACAAATTAACTTTTAAGAATGCACACCTGTTCATTGAAATGCATTCCAGGTGACTACTTCATGAAGCTGGTTGAGAGAAAGCCAAGAGTGTGCAAAGCTGTCATCAAGGGAAAGGGTGGCTATTTGAAGAATCTCAAATATAAAATATATTTTGATTTGTTAACACTTTTTTGGTTACTATATGATTCCATATGTGTTATTTCATAGTTTTGATGTCTTCACTATTATTCTACAATGTAGAAAATAGTAAAAATATGAGTAGGTGTGTCCAAACCTTTGACTGGTACTGTATATACATTGAGGGAAAAAAGTATTTGATCCCCTGCTGATTTTGTACGTTTGCCCACTGACAAAGAAATGATCAGTCTATAATTTTAATGGTAGGTTTATTTGAACAGTGAGAGACAGAATAACAAAACAAAAATCCAGAAAAACACATGTCATAAATGTTATAAATTGATTTGGATTTTAATGAGGGAAATAAGTATTTGACCCCCTCTCAATCAGAAAGATTTCTGGCTCCCAGGTATCTTTTATACAGGTAACGAGCTGAGATTAGGAGCACACTCTTAAAGGTTTGTTACCTGTATAAAAGACACCTGTCCACAGAAGCAATCAATCAATCAGATTCCAAACTCTCCACCATGGCCAAGACCAAAGAGCTCTCCAAGGATGTCAGGGACAAGATTGTAGACCTACACAAGGCTGGAATGGGCTACAAGACCATCACCAAGCAGCTTGGTGAGAAGGTGACAACAGTTGGTGCGATTATTCGCAAATGGAAGAAACACAAAATAACTGTCAATCTCCCTCGGCCTAGGGCTCCATACAAGATCTCACCTCGTGGTTGCAATGATCATGAGAACGGTGAGGAATCAGCCAAGAACTACACGGGAGGATCTTGTCAATGATCTCAAGGCAGCTGGGACCATAGTCACCAAGAAAACAATTTGTAACAAACTACGCCGTGAAGGACTGAAATCCTGCAGCGCCCGCAAGGTCCCCCTGCTCAAGAAAGCACATATACATTCCCGTCTGAAGTTTGCCAATGAACATCTGAATGATTCAGAGGAGAACTGGGTGAAAGTATTGTGGTCAGATGAGACCAAAATGGAGCTCTTTGGCATCAACTTAACTCGCCGTGTTTGGAGGAGGAGGAATGCTGCCTATGACCCCAAGAACACCATCCCCACCGTCAAACATGGAGGTGGAAACATTATGCTTTGGGGGTGTTTTTCTGCTAAGGGGACAGGACAACTTCACCGCATCAAAGGGACGATGGACGGGGCCATGTACCGTCAAATCTTGGGTGAGAACCTCCTTCCCTCAGCCAGGGCATTGAAAATGGGTCGTGGATGGGTATTCCAGCATGACAATGACCCAAAACACACGGCCAAGGCAACAAAGGAGTGGCTCAAGTAGAAGCACATTAAGGTCCTGGAGTGGCCTAGCCAGTCTCCAGACCTTAATCCCATAGAAAATCTGTGGAGGGAGCTGAAGGTTCGAGTTGCCAAACGTCAGGCTCGAAACCTTAATGACTTGGAGAAGATCTGCAAAGAGGAGTGGGACAAAATCCCTCCTGAGATGTGTGCAAACCTGGTGGCCAACTACAAGAAACGTCTGACCTCTGTGATTGCCAACAAGGGTTTTGCCACCAAGTACTAAGTCATGTTTTGCAGAGGGGTCAAATACTTATTTCCCTCATTAAAATGCAAATCAATTTATAACATTTATGACATGTTTTTCTTCTTTTGTTGTTGTTGTTATTCTGTCTCTCACTGTTCAAATAAACCTACCATTAAAATTATAGACTGATCATTTCTTTGTCAGTGGGCAAACGTACAAAATCAGCAGGGGATCAAATACTTTTTTCCCTCACTGTATATATATATATACATTTTACATCCTATAGAACGTTCTGTGTGATATTATCTCTGCTATACAACACTTGGCCATCATTACAGAAGATGCTGAGTGGAGTCGTGGAGTTAGGGTGATTAATGCCCTGTAAAGATCTCCCTGACAACACTTCTTGGCTTGCAGTAATCAATCCTGATGGAAATCGAGCCCACAATTTCTTCTGGTTCACTGTAATCCACTGTGATATTCTGGGTATCATGTTCTTTGTCCATTTATACTTGTGTACTAACAGTAAATGTTGTGCCCTTGTATGTCTGTTTGACTGCCTAACACTGGCACAAAATATAACCTGCTAAACGACTACAGGTTCTATGTATGCAGTTCTCCCTCCTACCTAGTTCGCCCTAGGTCTGTAAACAGTAATAGCTTTTTGTCTCCTCTCTGCCTCATTGGGTTACACTAGATTTTCTTCCGTCTTAGTCCAGCCTCCCTGGGTTTGGCGTGATGTTTGTAAACATTGTTGAGTGTTTACCTCGCTCTGATGGTGTCGTCCAGAACATGGCGCTAGTTCAACACCAGGGTAATAGTGTTTCAGATCATTGTTTACAATCCTTGCGCTTAGCCTCTGTATACACTTGCTATTCTGATGTAGTTTGATATTTCTTGGATTAATAAAGTAGACATCTCCTCACTTAACGATTTGAAATGTTTCCTTTTTCACATCTAAGCTATATTATCAACTCCAAAACATAATCTTGCTATTTCTTCCAAGTGTCACTGTGTCGACATCAAGCTAGGTTTTAAAAATAAAAAATCAGTATTTGATTACAAGTGGTTTGATCATTTTCGAGCGACTCACTGATTGCAAACTGTATAGTTTGGTCTTTGCACATGCTGAAGGGATAAAGGGTTGACAGATGCACATTATCGACCAACTGCTTTTTATTTTGGTTCTTCTAAAACAACTGACTCAATGATTAGGCTAAGCACCAAATCCCTCCTCTCCCCTTCCAGCATGTACTGGCAGACCGATGGGGCGGCGCGCACAATTGGCCCAGCGTCGTCCAGGGTAGGGGAGGGATTTGGCCGGCAGGGGATGTAGCTCAGTTGGTAGAGCATGGCGTTTGCAACGCCAGGGTTGTGGGTTCGATAAAATAATGTATGCACTAACTGTAAGTCGCTCTGGATAAGAGCGTCTGCTAAATGACTAAAATGTAAATGTAAAATGTACTGTAATTTCTACATTTTTCCTGTTTGTCGCTAAGAGTGTGAAAGTAATCTGCCTTACTCCCTGGACTTATTCAGGGGATGATAATTAGGGGTGGAGACCTTACTAGACACAGGAGTCAAAGCCTTTAACTTAGGGCGTCATGGGCTTGTTTTAAAAGGATCTAATGCCCACGGTACCGCTCCTGCCGGAAATCGCTCGCTTTGAACGGAACGATTCCCTCCCTCGAAGTCCGCCCCCCATTTTCTCATGCATGGAGCAGGCCTAATGCAAACGACACTGGGATTGCTTTCTCTCTCTTTCTTGTTCCCCTTGGCCTTGACTGAGTTTTCTTTCCGTTATCCTCTATATCGATTCACACCGGTGTCTTTCTCAGGGCTCTGCTGTTAATGTAATTCAATATTAATGTAATTCATTTTTCCCTTCTTGTCCTCTCTCTCTCTCTCTCTCTCTCTCTCTCTCTCTCTCTCTCTCTCTCTCTCTCTCTCTCTCTCTCTCTCTCTCTCTCTCTCTCTCTCTCTCCTCTCTCTCCTCTCTGTCTCTCTTTCTCTCTCTCTGTCAGATGTGGCCAGGGCGATCGAGCTGCTGGAGAAGCTACAGGAGTCCGGGGACGTCCCCGGTCACAAGCTGCAGTCCCTGAAGATGGTGTTGCAGAGTGAGTTCTGCACAGCCATTAGAGAGGTGAGTCGAGTCCCCGGTCCCATGGCCCCACTGCCTCAGGTTCCTTTTGCCCCTGCCAACACAGGGAAATTAACCACAGGTCACTGATGGTTCTTTTTAATAAATAAATGTGGCTATCCTAGTCAAATCTAATGTCTTAAAGGGTGTAGTTGCAAAGAAAGTTAGAAATAATAGAATAGGAATGGTGTTGTACACAACAATGTAGACTTCTAGGGCTGTTCTTCCAGACAGACCACAAATCAAATCAAATCAAATTTGATTTGTCACTTGCGCCGAATACAACAGGTGTAGACCTTACAGTGAAATGCTTACTTACAAGCCCTTAACCAACAATGCAGTTTTAAGAAAAAAGTGTTAAGTAAAAAATAGATAAGGAAAAAATTTAAATATCAAATAATGAAAGAGCAGCAGTAAAATAAAATAACAGTAGGGAGGCTATATACACGGGGTACCGATACAGAGTCAATGTGCAGGGGCACAAGTTAGTCGAGGTAATTGAGGTAATATGTACATGTGGGTAGGCTCCACTTAGTTTATGTCAACTCAGACACACAGACTGAAGCGTAAGAGGGCCATCAATACTCAGACTGAGGTCATCTAAAATATAATATAATATGCCATTTAGCAGACGCTTTTATCCAAAGCGACTTACAGTCATGCATGCATACATTTCATGCGTGCATACATTTCTAGTAGGAAATGTCAGAGAGGACTGGCCCTTTCATTGAGTAGCAGGATGAGAGAAGGCTGGCCTGGGAGTCAGGCAGAGACACTGGAGCCTGGTGCTGCCTGGTGGTGGGGAGGCTTCATGTCTCTGCCAGGAGTAGCAGCGATGCAGCACCCTACAGACTAGCTTAAAACAGCTGGCCATTGAGAGGGAAAGAGCGAGAGAAACACTTCAACCACCAACAACACATCCAGTCACCAGGGAAACTAGAGAGGATCAGCTTGGATTGGTTGCTGAGGCTGACCGGCCATGGGTTCCAGTCAATGACGTCCTTGTGTGAGCTGACACTTTGCCACGGTGCAGAATGGCTCTTTCTCCTAGAGGTCTAACTGCTAGAGGGGCTAGAGAGTGAAGATGAGTGGTTATGGCCATGATAATGTTTACTAACTGAGATCATTATCAGCACATGCTGTTACGCTGCAACATTCAACAGCTGGGTACTCCACTGTGGCGTTCACGTTAGTGGTTACTAGATTAACAGCGTCCCAAGACAATAAATACTCCCATGTCTCTATGGAAGACCAGAGAACATGGCATTTATGTGAATTGAGCAATACCTTGCCATGCTTGCCGTGTCGCATGTGTTTACAATCCAGCATACGGTCACAACCCCTGTGCACACTTTTCTAGCACACGCTAATTTTAAAATGTCACCCTTTTTCCCCAGACTATGGATAGTGACGAGAATCATAAAACACTTTCCTGCAGCTCGCTCTTAATACCCTAACATAGCAGGACTAGACTGTTGAGCCTCTTTGAGCTACATTGGTGATCTAATCGTATCGTAATCACATTTGACCTCTTCTGACCCCTGTTCTGTACTGCATGTCTGCAGATGTGTAGTCTTTGTAGTTGAGAGAGCTATTACAGGAAGGTTAAAGGTTGCTTCAGAGCCCTCTATTGTTGCGCTGTATTGGGATTCACCTGCATGTAATTTCATTAATGCAGATGACCTATACTGCATTGAGTTGCGGCCACCAGGTATTATAACTGAGCGATTCGATTTGTTCCCCTCCTCTCATATCTGCTGGGGAAGCTCATTTCATGGTCTGATGAACAGAATCCCACAGACCAGGGTAGCTTGATCATGTCTCTACTGTAGAAGTCACAAAGGTGATCCGGTTGAAAACCTTCTTCACAGTGTCAATAGAATTTACAGCCACATGAATCAGCCTAGCTATGGGTGAGGGGGTTAGCTGGCTAACTGTTGATAGGGGAAAATGATGGGGGATGGAAATGCCTGCTAAGCTGGAAGACACCCAATGACAGAGAGATGGACTGAGGAGGAGCGTCGCTCTTCCCAACCATGTCTATCAATGACATCTCGGAGCTCGGGGAAAGTCCCTGAATGAGTCGTCAGATGAAAAGGGAAGGACACCAGGGAAGACTGGGAGCGCTAACCAGCTGGAAATGATGGACTTTATGATGATTTCCAGCTTCTCTGTTAGCTTGACTTAAAGCGTTATGCATATCAAGAACTGGTCCTGATGAGAATCATCCGAGAGGCCCGAGCAAACGATTCAACCACACATGAAATCGAATCATGACTTTCTTAGTCACAAAACAATGCAGGTAATTTTTCCTTGCTAAGAAAAAGCATAGTCTATTCCAATGAACTGAATTAATTATGTGATCATAGAGTTGTAGTAGCCGGATGATAATGGAATAGTGCATATGTATAAGGGTCTCACTTTGAATTCATATAAAGGAAAGGATTTGTGTGCCGCTCCATTGAGGGCGGACCTTTGCCTCTTACTGCATTTACTGCTGAAGGATGAAAGCCACTTCATTTAATTATCTCTGTGCGTTTAATAGTCTCTTTTTGTGTCATGCAGACAGAGCAAGGGAGGTCTGTGAATGAACAGTTATTAAATACTGTGTCACTTCTACCGAATGACCCCTTTAAACTCTGTCAGCTAGAGAGAGGAGAAGGAGAGCTCTTCAACCGCTCTTTCTCTCTCTCTGTCTCATCTCTTCCCCCATTTTGCTCTCTGCTCCCTGACTCAGTAGAGAGAGGGAGACTGTCGGGGAGCCATGGTTACACGCGTCATGCCAGGCACCCTCCGGGCAGCTCTCTCCACGATCAGGCATTGTGGCGTCCTCGTAAGGCTGACGGTAGACTGGTAGCCCCCAGCCCGTCAAGCACAGTGAGCCTTCTACAGAGGTGAAATAGATCTGGGTTAATGAAAGCCTGCCATGGTGAACTCCCAGTGAACCGGAGTGTTAGAAGAGAGAGGGAGAGTATATTCAGGAGGAAAGTAGAGGACGGAGGTAAAGATGGATGCATAGCAACAGGAGGGGGAGTGGGGTAGAACTGATGCCTTCAGGAGTGCAAGTCTTTCAAATCTCTCTCACTCGCTCCTCTCTCTCCATCTGTCTCTCAATTCAATTATATTTCAATTTAAGGGCTTTATTGGCATGGGAAACGTGTGTTAACATTGCCAAAGCAAGTGAAGTAGATAATAAACAAAAGTGAAATAAACAATAAATATTAACAGTAAACATTACACTCAGAAGTTTCAAAAGAATAAAGACATTTCAAATGTCATATTATGTATATATACAGTGTTGTAACAATGTGCAAATAGTTAAAGTACAAATGGGAAAATAAATAAACATAAATATGGGTTGTATTTACAATGGTGTTTGTTCTTCACTGGTTGCCCTTTTCTTGTGGCAACAGGTCACAAATCTTGCAGCTGTGATGGCACACTGTGGTTTTTCACCCAGTAGATAAGGGAGTTTATCAAAATTGGGTTTGTTTTCGAATTCTTTGTGGATCGCTGTAATCTGAGGGAAATATGTGTCTCTAATATGGTCATACATTTGGCAGGAGGTTAGTCTCTCTCTCTCTCTCTCTCTCTCTCTCTCTCTCTTCTCTCTCTCTCTCTCTCTCTCTCACTCACTCTCTCACTGTATGTTCCCTGGAGCTTCACAACATCAACTGACGGTAAAAAGAACACAGCAATTTGTTCCATGTTGCGACTGTTTTCTTTATGTTATTGGAGATTATTTTCCCCCACTGAATTATCGGAACAGAAGGTTAAATTCATTAATTAACTGGGTTCATTAAGGTCAGTCTAAAAAGCTCCAATATCTTATTTTTGTAAGTGAACTGCTTGCTGAGAACAAAATACCATTTCTTTATTTTGTTGGTGTGAAGTGTGAGCTTGAGGTTATTCTTTTATTTTCATATCAACAAACAGACTTTGTTTTTCATCAGTCAGACGGAGGATATTCGGGATATACGTAGGCTACACCAAACCACTTGTTTTATTGTTGAAGCACAGATGAAGCACTTTGAAGTCGTAAAGGAGCAAGGGCCTTTGTTTTGTTCCAGCTCATCATACAGAAATATTGAATGATGGTTGAGCCCAGAAAACAGTTGCACTCCTTTGTAGAGAGTAGAGACATACCGAGGTGTGAGCTGATGACTAGAATTCCTGTAAGTGTCCATTCCAGAGAAAAACAATACAACGAAAAAGTTTTCAATTCACTGCACAAGAAAAAAAACAAAGTCAATGTTGTTCTTTAAGAAGGGTTTGAGACGTTACAAGTTAATTTGGTTTGCTCGTTGAATAATTCAGCAGTAGTTAGTGGTAAATCCAATTTGCACTTAAACTAGTGGATGTTTGTGCATATAGTTAAGCAAATTACGGACTGAAATAGCTTGACCTTTATTGTTATTCATGTGTTTCCTAGACACAATTATCCTGGCTCGCTGCAAGGCGTCCACTGAGACCTTGAATACACAACAGTTCAAACATCTGTGTATTTAAACCAAGCTCACAATGATGGATGGATGCTGTATCTTTATATGAAAAACAATGCACTGAAAATGTGTATAGCATCTTGGCTAAAGAACAAGAAGGATGTGGGCTAAAATGAGTCACATCAACAACTACATGACTCCGTATGGGGATTTAGGCCAATGTCTCATGTAATGTTCAACAATGCAACACTAATCAGAGGATTCATAATGTTTCTAGTTGTTTCTGTTGGATCACCAGAGGAAGGTGTAATAATGGCATACTGTACACTGGGGGTGCTATTGTAAATGGTGTTGATACAGTATGTCATATTCTGTATAGAAACGACTCAAAATAGCTCTTTTACACCTGAAAGCTTTCCATTGGCTCATAATGCTGACTCCTCTTCAGAGGAGGGTAGAACACTGTAAATGTGGAAGAGGTGTCCTGGAATAAGGCCCCAAGATACTGCCATGGTGTTCAATGCTGGAAATCAAAGAGTTGCTAAGCTGAAAAACAAAGTACTGCTTTTCGACTGTAACACCAGAGTTACACTAGTGTATGTTATACTAGGGACATTGTGTTTCCATAGCTAGGCCTGACAGTGAGGACTTGTAAAGAGCAGAATCAGCAACCTCTTCATAATCAAAAAAGGTGTTCAACATCGTTCACAGTTAGCCATTGTTATGTATTACTGAACAAAAATATAAACGCAACATGTAAAGTGTTGGTCCCGTGTTTCATGAGCTTAAATAAAAGATCCCAGAAATTTTCCATATGCACAACAAATGTATTTTTCTCAAATGTTGTGCACAAATTTGTTTACATCCCTGTTAGTGAGCATTTCTCCTTTGCCAAGATAATCCATCCACCTGACAGGTGTGGCATATGAAGAAGCTGATTAAACAGCATGATCATTACACAGGTGCACCTTGTGCTGGGGACAAGAAAAGGTCACACAACACAATGCCACAGATGTCTCAAGTTTTGAGGGAGTGTGCAATTGGCATGTTGACTGCAGGAATATCCACCAGAGCTGTTGCCAAAGAATTTAATGTTTATTTCTCTACCATAAGCCACCTCCAATGTCATTTTAGAGAATTTGGCAATACGTCCAACCGGTCTCACAACCGCAGACCACGTGTAACCCAGGACCTCCACATCTGGCTTCTTACATTTACATTTACATTTTAGTCATTTAGCAGACGCTCTTAACCAGAGCGACTTACAGGAGCAATTAGGGTTAAGTGCCTTGCTCAAGGGCACATTAACGTCATTTAGCAGACGCTCTTAGCCAGAGCGACTCACAAATTGGTGCGTTCACCCTATAGCCAGTGGGATAACCACTTTACAATTTGGGGGGGGGGGGGGGGGTTAGAAGGAATACTTTAGCCTATCCCAGGTATTCCTTAAAGAGGTGGGGTTTCAAATGTCTCCGGAAGGTGGTGAGTGACTCCGCTGTCCTGGCGTCGTGAGGGAGCTTGTTCCACCATTGGGGTGCCAGAGCAGCGAACAGTTTTGACTGGGCTGAGGGGGAGCTGTGCTTCCGCAGAGGAAGGGGAGCCAGCAGGCCAGAGGTGGATGAACGCAATGTCCTCGTTTGGGTGTAGGGACTGATCAGAGCCTGAAGGTACAGGGGTGCCGTTCCCCTCACTGCTCCAAAGGCAAGCACCATGGTCTTGTAGCGGATGCGAGCTTCAATTGGAAGCCAGTGGAGTGTGCGGAGGAGGGGGGTGACGTGAGAGAACTTGGGAAGGTTGAACACCAGACGGGCTGCGGCATTCTGGATGAGTTGTAGGGGTTTAATGGCACAGGCAGGGAGCCCAGCCAACAGCGAGTTGCAGTAGTCCAGACGGGAGATGACAAGTGCCTGGACCAGGACCTGCGCCGCTTCCTGTGTAAGGCAGGGTCGCACTCTCCGAATGTTGTAGAGCATGAACCTGCAGGAGCGGGTCACCGCCTTGATGTTGGCGGAGAACGACAGGGTGTTGTCCAGGGTCACGCCTAGGCTCTTCGCACTCTGGGAGGAGGACACAGCGGAGTTGTCTACCGTGATGGCGAGATCATGGAACGGGCAGTCCTTCCCGGGGAGGAAGAGCAGCTCCGTCTTGCCAGGGTTCAGCTTGAGGTGGTGATCCGTCATCCATACTGATATGTCTGCCAGACATGCAGAGATGCGATTCGCCACCTGGTGATCAGAAGGGGGAAAGGAGAAGATTAGTTGTGTATCGTCAGCGTAGCAATGATAGGAAAGGCCATGTGAGGATATGACAGAGCCAAGTGACTTGGTGTATAGGGAGAAAAGGAGAGGGCCCAAAACCGATCCCTGGGGGACACCAGTGGTGAGAGCACGTGGTGCGGAGACAGCTTCCCGCCACGCCACTTGGTAGGAGCGACCGGTCAGGTAGGACGCAATCCAGGAGTGAGCCGCGCCGGAGATGCCCATTTCGGAGAGGGTGGAGAGGAGGATCTGATGGTTCACAGTATCAAAGGCAGCAGACAGATCTAGAAGGACAAGAGCAGAGGAGAGAGAGTTAGCTTTAGCAGTGCGGAGAGTCTCTGTGACACAGAGAAGAGCAGTCTCAGTTGAATGACCAGTCCTGAAACCTGATTGGTTTGGATCAAGAAGGTCATTCTGAGAGAGATAGCAAGAGAGTTGGCTAAAGACGGCACGCTCAATAGTTTTGGAAAGAAAAGAAAGAAGGGATACTGGTCTGTAGTTGTTGACATCAGTGGGGTCGAGTGTTGGTTTTTTGAGAAGGGGAGTAACTCTCGCTCTCTTGAAGACGGAAGGGACATGGCCAGCGGTCAAGGATGAGTTGATCAGCGAGGTGAGGTAGGGGAGAAGGTCACCGGAGATGGTCTGGAGAAGGGAGGAGGGGATGGGGTCAAGCGGGCAGGTTGTTGGGCGGCCTGCAGTCACAAGTCGCAGGATCTTATCTGGAGAGAGAGGGGAGAAAGAAGTCAAAGCATAGGGTAGGGCAGTGTGAGCAGGACCAGCAGTGTCATTAGGCTTAACAAACAAGGATCGGATGTCGTCAACCTTCTTTTCAAAGTGGTTGACGAAGTCATCCACAGAGAGAGAGGAGGGGGGGAGGGGGGGGGGAGGATTCAGGAGGGAGGAAAATGTGGCAAAGAGCTTCCTAGGGTTAGAGGCAGATGCTTGGAATTTAGAGTGGTAGAAGGTGGCCTTAGCAGCAGAAACAGATGAAGAAAATGTAGAGAGGAGGGAGTGAAAAGATGCCAGGTCGGCAGGGAATTTAGTTTTCTTCCATTTCCGCTCCGCTGCCCGGAGCTCTGTTCTGTGAGCTCGCAATGAGTCATCAAGCCACGGAGCTGGAGGGGAGGACCGAGCCGGCCGGGAGGATAGGGGACACAGAGAGTCAAAGGATGCAGAAAGGGAGGAGAGGAGGGTTGAGGAGGCAGAATCAGGAGATTGGAGGGAGAAGGATTGAGCAGAGGGAAGAGATGATAGGATGGAAGAGGAGAGAGTAGTGGGAGAGAGAGAGCGAAGGTTGCGGCGGCGCATTACCATCTGTGTAGGGGCAGAGTGAGTAGTGTGGGAGGAGAGTGAGAGAGAAAAGGAAACAAAGTAGTGGTCGGAGACTTGGAGGGGAGTTGCAGTGAGATTAGTAGAGGAGCAGCATCTAGTGAAGATGAGGTCAAGCGTATTGCCTGCCTTGTGAGTAGGGGGGGACGGTGAGAGGGTGAGGTCAAAAGAGGAGAGGAGTGGAAAGAAGGAGGCAGAGAGAAATGAGTCAAATGTGGACATAGGGAGGTTGAAATCCCCCAAAACTGTGAGGGGTGAGCCATCCTCAGGGAAGGAACTTATCAAGGCGTCAAGCTCATTGATGAACTCTCCAAGGGAACCTGGAGGGCGATAGATGACAAGGATATTAAGCTTAAATGGGCTAGTGACTGTGACAGCATGGAATTCAAATGAGGAGATAGACAGATGGGTTAGGGGAAAAATTGAGAATGTCCACTTGGGAGAGATGAGGATTCCTGTACCACCACCCCTCTGACCAGATGCTCTCGGGGTATGCGAGAACACATGGTCAGACGAGGAGAGAGCAGTAGGAGTAGCGGTGTTTTCAGTGGTGATCCATGTTTCCGTCAGCGCCAGGAAGTCGAGGGACTGGAGGTTGGCATAGGCTGGGATGAAGTCAGCTTTGTTGGCAGCAGAACGGCAGTTCCAGAGGCTGCCTGCGACCTGGAACTCCACGTGGGTGGTGCGTGCAGGGACCACCAAATTGGAGAGGCAGCAGCCACGCGGTGTGGTGCGTTTGTGTAGCCTGTGCAGAGAGGAGAGAACAGGGATAGGCAGAGGCATAGTTGACAGGCTGTAGCAAATGGCTACAAAAATGCAGAGGAGATCGGAATGAAATGGGCTAAGCATCTGGGAGTGGAGAGAGCAGGGCCTCCCTCACCAAATCTTCTAGCTCGGAAACTAAAATTGTTTCACTGAACCACCCGAACAAAAACTCTCCCAACTTCCGCCTTTGGAAATCAGAATTGTTGTGAACCACAGCGGTTCAATGTTTAAAGGAGTAGACTCAACCCACTTTGTTCAGCTAGCCAACTATGACTCCATAGCCAACTAGCAGACTAGCATCCAATAACAATAACACACCGTTTAGCGCCAACACTTGGTCACAACAAACCACCAATATTGTGATATCACACTAAACAGATCATTCGTGTCTGTGTCAAGTTCCTTATATGACGCAGCAATGATTAGACGTTGGCTAGCTAGGACAAGTAAATTGTGGTTAGCTACTACAGTACAGCCAAATGGTCATGTTGGGTAGCTAGCAATGGCCACTTCACCTGCAGGATCGTCTGAGACCAGCCACCCGGACAGCTGATGAAACTGAGGAGTATTTCTGTCTGTAATAAAGCCCTTTTGTGTGGAAAAACTCACCCCACAGGCTCGCAAGTGGGTGGGCCCCTGCCCAGTCGTGAAATCCATAGATTAGGACCTAATGAATTTATTTCAATTGACTGATTTCCTTATATGAACTGTAACTCAGTGAAATTGTTGCATGTTGAATTATATTTTTGTTCAACATATAAATGATGGCGAAAAGCCCCAGCGGTCTTGGCCCCAAGTCAGGGCAGGTCCACTGAGGCCATGGCCCAGTGAGTACCAGGAGCCAGGCCGTGGAGCTGGAAACACAAAAGTCTGAGGCTTTTTGGGAAAACACTGGGGGAAATCCTCATTGGAAATTCACCTACAGTACCAAGAGTCTTAGCTCCACTCTCTACTCCGTTCCAAACTCCACTCTCTACTCCGTTCCAAACTCCACTCTCTACTCTGTTCCAAACTCCACTCTCTTCAGTTTAATTACTCAGTATCATGTGTTACCTGCATGAGAGGAATTTTCAAGGGCTAGTAGCGCCACACCACAGTGTGGTATGAGTATTTTGTACTTTGTACCGATGCACCACTGTTTGCTGATGCTAACTGTCGTAGGGACCAGATGTTTGAGCAGCCTTAAGGGCAGTAAGTAGCAGGAGGCAGTAGAATCAGGTGCAGAATTATGTCCAGTTTATTAACAGTGAAAGGTGGTTTTAGGTGGATGAAGAAATCCAATGAATATCTACATAATCTACGAAGGTATTTGCAAAAAAACTATCTAAAAAAACAGGTTTGAATAGAAATCAAAACTCTTAGACTACCAGACTTGGTAATTGGTAGGCTATGACATGGATTGAACATGCAAGAGACTTGGAGAAATGTAGCAGCAAATTCAAAAGTACTGAGAAAATACACTCATGGTTTTTGTCCGTTTTTCTCTCTCTTTCAGGTGTACCAGTACATGCATGAAACAATCACAGTCAATGGCTGTCCGGAGTACCAGGCACGGGCTACAGCGAAGGTGAGCAACATACTCTAATCTCAGACTGGCTTAGCTGTATTGACCAAACTTGAGGCTGAAATATACAATGTAGCCTAGATACATAAATAGCCATCATGTCTCCTTCAGATGATCAAAGACTTGAGCAGGTTTGGTGTACAATGAATTACCCATTAGCACACCTTGGATGTAAACACTTGAGAAGTTCTACCAATGAGTCCCTCCGCTACCACTCGTTCATATTCCTTCGGAGGAGAGCTTATTTTGTGGAGGAGAATAAAGAAATCAGACATCTAACAGTGAAAGGGGGACACGAAAAGAGGGAATCAAGAGGGAGGGTGAGATGAGAGAGAGAGGAGTGCATCTCAGTCCTCTCTCCCAGTGTTACCAATACATCAGAGAGGGAGAGAAGAAGAGATGGGGCAACATAGGGAGGTGTGCAGACTGACTGATACAATTGGCTGCTCCTTCCAGAGACTGCTGCCCCCATCTTCTGGGCACACAGAGGAATAGGACACAGATAGATTGACAACACTGGGCAAGCAGGATGAATACATAACTAGGCCCGGTGTGGAATACAATTCCAAAGGGCTCTTTTTTGTCAGCGAAACGTCATCTCTTCAATCGCAAATGCTCTGCAAAACAGTTTGCAATGCAGAGCATTGCTATAACCTCAACTATGGTTCAGTCCCTTTCTAAAGGAGTAGTAAACGTGGTAACCTTTTTTACAACTTTAATCAGACTGTGGATTGTGTTGTGAATTTCCACCTTGGATGAAAGGTATGCAAGGACATAGCTTAGGCCTATTGAAGGACACCAGTGTATCTGATGTTGATAGAATATCAAAATTCTCTTTCTAGCCTGCTCAGATCAAATGGTTTTGCGGTTGATGGTATGCTGTTACAGCAGCGTGTCCTTTTCAATTTCCCTTTAAATATCCATCATTTGTGGAGTATTCAAGGTCCCGATTCAACATTATAAAGTACATATTCATAAACAAATCATTTTATTTTCAAAGCTTATTCAAAGGCTGTTTTGAAAGAGAGAATGTAGACAGGCCTAATCAAACTACTTTACAATTCATAAAAGAGGCCTTGGGGCTTGTACTTCACAGTGTTAAAGCAAGACAATCGGCAGAGGTGAATTTGATACAGATTGTCCATATGACACTGTTTACACAAGAAAGCAATGACAACAGCATGAAGTGCCTTTCAGCTTTGTCCTTGTCCATCACCAATCTTTTCAAAAGCATATTAAATACAGCCACTAGCGGAGCAGCAATTAACATAGCACAAACTCAGTTCGCTGGCTTCCGCGCCCATGGGAGTGATTTCAATCGATGACATCGAAATGAGATGGTGCGCTGCTTTTGAAAGTGCCGCCCTCCTGAGAGTTTCTGTTTAGCTGAGCCAGTGCTCGTTTCATCAGCCTTGTCTCCAAGTACATCGCTGACCAAACCCCTGAAGGGCAGCACTTCACATTAATCACTTTAATAATTAGGAAATTGGAAGCCTAAAAAACGTGTTATAGTCCTATTGAAAAGCAGGGATCCCTTGATACACCAGCAATCTTGAGGCGAAACGGGGTAGATGTTATTTTAGATGCCTTTGCTGCACTGTTGCTGGTGAGCGTTTACCAATTAAAATGTTTTCCACCTGAGAACATGAGCACTTGATTAGGTTTATTACCCAGTTAATTTAATAAATTCCAGACTGTAATTCCTGGCCTGAGGTTTTAATATTTTATCTTCCAGAGATGGGAGACCACTTAGGCTATGGTGCTCCAGAGTAAAGACTGAGCTGAACTGATGGCTGATGATGATAAAATGTTTGTAGAAATTAAGTAATTTCCATTCGGTACTGTGACATTACTTGGGCAATTTCCCAGTAAGCTGTAATTTTAGTTTGGTTCGCCCCAGACGCTTTTTGCTTTTTGAGGAGGCAGCCATGTGCCACCTTGTTTCTTCCTCCCAGGAAGGGAGATAAACTTGTGAAGGTGGATGTGCCGCGAGCCAGAGAGGTGGTGGTGGCATACTGAGCACAGTGCCTCTTTACCTCACAGTGGGGGAGAGAGACGGATAGAGAGATCGAAAGAGAGGGGAGGGGGGGCAGAAAGTGATTCCGGAAGAGTGGAGGATCTCAAACCTTTGGGCTTTCGCCTGCTGGGGAAAACTTTGGATCCACATCCGCCAAGCTTTGAAACATAGGCCTTTTTCCGCTGCAGTTTCCTGAGAAAGTATTGCTTAATAATAATAATGAGGCAGACTTGACAGACCGGCACCTGTGGTGATGAGCCTTTGTCTCTCAGTACATCTGCTGTTCCTTTTCCAGGCTGAGCTAACAAGCTTTGTATTCAGACGACAAGGCGAGAAGAAGATTTGTCTAGAACTTGAAAGCCATCCCAAGCCAGTGGAATTTAGTGAAGCAGGCTCACAGAGATTTAGTTAGTGGGGGTGAAGGCTATCTCACTTCTTCTTCTCCAGCTGCAACAGATATGTGATAAATCCATGTTCTTACAGAGCCAGAAAACTTCTCACATGGCTATACAATACATCACCACTTTATTATTCTCAGCCCTACTGAACGTCTCTAAGCCCCGTTTAGAGAGAGAAGTCAGAAGGTCCCACTCACAGAGTGAATTTAAGTCTGTACACTTTGTTTCTCCATTGCTCTTGGGGATGGGAAAGTTTATTTGGCTGTTGGGAAATCCAATCCCAGTCCATGCACTTAGTATCGTCATTATCTAATCTCTTTGTGTGGTTGACAGAATAGGGTGGAATAGGGCATGGAGTTAGTGCTGAAAACACCAATAATGGTCTGATCTTTATCCTCTCTCCTGTCTCTCTCTGCAGGCCACAGTTGCAGCCTTTGCGGCCAGCGAGGGTCACTCTCACCCCCGGGTGGTGGAGCTGCCCAAGACGGAGGAGGGGCTGGGCTTCAACGTGATGGGCGGCAAGGAGCAGAACTCTCCCATCTACATCTCCCGCATCATCCCAGGGGGCTTGGCTGAGAGGCACGGGGGCCTGAAGCGAGGGGACCAGCTCCTGTCTGTCAATGGCGTGGTATGTATAGATTATTTACAATTAACACTAGGTCTGGTCACATGGTCAGTTTTTCCTGACCACGTGACCCGACCAGAAAAAACTCTGTACCCTATTTATGATATTCGGTGAATTTGCGTCTTCTATATTACGAGTCCCAATCCCAGTTGTATGCTGATGTTGTTTGGGTCCCATCATTTTAGCCAATTCAATTTTTGTGAAAAAAATATTTCAAGGCATACATTTTCTCTTGTCACGCTTTACATTTTTCCTGACAACCCACATCCGAGCAGGGAAGCATTCTGTCTAAACCTTGAGTCAAACTGTCACAATATGGAGTGGTTCAAACAGTGATTGATTGGTTTTCTGAAGCCTAAATACAAATATAGTGAGCGCTGAGAATAATAAAGTGATTTCTGTGCCATTCAGAATTGTAATGTGAAGGTATATATTACTGTGGGCTTGAGGAGGAAGTACTAATTATACCAAACATGTTGAACTAAGTAGAAATACCCATTTGGAAACTTAAGCTGCTGCTGCGTAACTGTGTCGTTGTTGCTTAAAAATATTGCCTAAATGTATCTTTTAACGACTAAAGCAGCGGGCAACAACAGAAGCTAATACAAAGCAACAGTTTTTTAGAAGCAGCCAATGTCACCATGAGCAAAGTGTTCCATACTTCACAGGGCTTAGCGGTTTGGCCTTTCAACGTAATTCCTTGCTGAATCATATTCCATAACTGTCAATTTACGCAATCAAATGAAAACCAATTTCCATGGTAATGTCAGGATGTGTTCGGACTTAAGTGCCTTCTTCAGACAAACACTAGTCAAACGTGCGCTTCTAGAAGCTTCATAAAGGATTCATTTGATTTCCGTGGCATTCAGAATTGTAATGTGAAGTTATATATTACTGTGGGCTTGAGGAGGAAGTACTAATTATACCAAACATGTTGAACTAGGTAGAAATACCTTTGACTTCCAGGTCAAACCTAATTGGTTGTAACCATTTAGAAACTGAAGCTGCTGCTGCGTAACTGTGTAGTTGTTGCTTGCATGAAAGTCTCCGCAAAGTTTATTTGATTCTCTGTCCATGCCAATTAAGGAACTGAGGCAGACTTCAGAGACCGTATCGCTATAACCAGTGGCGATTTTAAATCTTGGTGGGGCAAAAAAAAAAGAACTTGTTTATGCATGCAAGCAAAGCCACAACACAACACTAAACGGTGACAAATGGTGCCCACAAACTGTTTGGGCCTACATAAAGCTGTCCCAACAGCAGTCCCAAAACCTTACCACTGCTACACCTGGCTATCAGCGGAGCCTTGTCTGGCAGCTAAACTGTTCATTCAGCCTCATTTACTGCCTTTAAAAAAAACATAGCTGATATGGCTGACTTGCTTAAACAAATGTGGTTTCTACTGACAATTGAGATGTACAAACTATGGCATAAGGGGACGCCGAGCGGATAAGAGGCAATCCTTAATTTCGATTAAGACATTAATGAGCGACCTAGGACGGACATAGTCAATATAACTATTTGTTCAGCACTTTTTAAATGTACAGCGACAGAATTCAGAACATGGGCCGTTCTTACAGTATTCTCCCAGTACACCAAGTCCGAACTGTAGGATAAATAAAGGGGGCATATAAGCAGACAATGAAAGCTCTTACAATATTCGATGATGACATTTCTCTAAAACAGGCTATAGGCTAAATGTGCACCACCAAGTCAGAACAGTAGGCTAAATTATGAAGGGAAAAGGGACCAAATTATTAGAGTGAGCCACATGGGCTAGTATTACTTTCTTAGCTAGAGTATACATATCTCCCTGGCATATTACATAATTTATGCAGCAGCATACAATACATTTTTGGACTCACCTTGTTGTGCTGTGCTCACTTGAACAGGAAGGAGGCGCGGCAGTCCTTCATGGACAAATTCTGTCATCAAAGTCTGGCATGCTCTGGATTTATGGTGCTTTCAAGACAACTGGGAAAAAAACAAGGTTGAATCATGACGTCAGTGATCTTCAGGTCGGAGCTCTAGAAAGTGGCCCGTGTTCCCGACTTGGAATTCCGAGTTGGATGACCGGTCAAAACGTATTTTCCCAGTCGGAGCTTGTTTTTTTCCTAGTTCCCTGTTGTCTTGAACTCACTGAAGTCTGCGATTTCCCAGTTCCGAGTTTGCAGTTGTTTTGAATGCGGCAGAAGTCATGCTGGATTGATAGCATGGCCAATGTTGAATGTTTATCCTTTTAAGCTTGGAAAAGAGACCCTTAACCCAGACTTGGACCACACACCCACTCCACTGAATAGCAGGCTAGTGATTGCTTTGCAATGCTTGTAGTTAGCTACTGATTCCGTCCAAACCACTCATTGTTGAATTTGCAATTTCCAACTTGTTGTGTAATGTTTATGTCCAATGGCCGATGAGCACCTATACGTTTGATCTATAATTTCTCTTCATAATTTCTCTTCATATGACAAGGGTTGAAAAGGATTTGTCAGTAGATTGTTGACTTGATTCATGATGATGACTGCTAGCTTGCTAGCTAAGATTTTGAAAGTATGATGTTGACATGTTCAGTCCAATCAA
Source organism: Coregonus lavaretus (assembly GCF_964263955.1). Classification (NCBI taxonomy): domain Eukaryota; kingdom Metazoa; phylum Chordata; class Actinopteri; order Salmoniformes; family Salmonidae; genus Coregonus; species Coregonus lavaretus. The sequence continues at coordinate 43,994,653 of NC_139992.1, read as the reverse complement.
AGCTACTTTAAATATAACGTGATTTGACGTCATTTTATCTGTGGCCAATGACCTTGACCATTCTTGGATGGGCACTTCTAATGTAACTCTATGGCAGCACCCAAGGGGCTTGAATTTTCGAGCTCTCCCCGTAGATTTTGCAGTAACGTATTGTCCCCATGAGTGACAGAACACTGAGCCAATCACGGCGCAACTAGAGAACATTACCAACCCCTAAGCTCCGTATTTTCTGCTGGCTGCCCCACCACTACAGAAAGCACTGAGTTAGGCTGAAACACCTGCATTTTGGAGCTTCCTTACTCAAGAAAGCAAAAAAGAGACAATGTTTGTATGCGGCTTTATTAACTCAATGATGCAAACTGATATGTGGAACGTATTAATGCCAAAATAACCCGCAAAACAGTAAATAATTCCTGAATGGCGGGTCGCCACTGCTCCATTCAGAATATTAATAAGTAGCAGCCTGCCTACCTGTTGGCTCTTGGTCGTTGTAGCCTACCCTGCTCCTTTAACTTTTAATTCCTGAATGACGGGTCGCCGCTGACTACAACACTAAAACATTGCCACCACATTTCTTAAATGTATTTTTTAGCTAAACAGGTGGGGCTCAAATGTGCTGAGTCTCTTCTCTCATTCTTTTTCGCTGTATTTCCCCAGAGTGTGGAGGGGGAGCACCACGAGAAGGCGGTGGAGCTCCTGAAGGCAGCCAAGGACAGTGTAAAGCTGGTGGTGCGTTACACGCCCAAGGTCCTGGAGGAGATGGAGGCGCGCTTCGAGAAGCTCCGCACGGCCCGCCGCCGCCAGCAGCAGCAGCTCCTCATGCAGGCTCAGCAGCAGCAGAACCTCACCACCCAGCAGAACCATATGTCGTAGGTGAGGCTTTTCATTGCTTTAAAGGGTCGGGCACCGTAGCCTGGTGCCAGATCTATTTGTACTGTCTTGCCAACTCCTATTGGCATTGTCACACCAAAAAAGACTGTAGGAGTTGGCAAGACAGCACAAACAGATCTGGAACCAGGCTAGGGGGTCACCGAGGAGAAGTAGTTGGACCACATGGATGAAGATAATGGCTGGTACAGTAAGCGGACCGGTCCACTAAACTGGCCATATATTCACCGAACTATGATTTCCCTTAGATCTATACTGTTTTAAGAATCTGACAGGGATTTAACATTTACATTTCAGTCATTAAGCAGACGCACTTATCCAGAGCGACTTGAGTGCATACATTTTCATACTTGTCCCCCGTGAAAATCAAACCCACAACCATGGCATTGCAAGCGCCATGCTCTACCAACTGAGCCACACGGGACTCTTTAGCACCTCAAAGGTTTTTGGGGAATAGGGTGTACTGAAGGAGTCTGACAGTGTCTGGAGATACACATTGCACCTTTGAAAGAGCAACAGCCTTTAAAAATCAACAAATCCCTTTGAAAACGGCCCATGTGGCATCGATATGTGTCAGAAGCAGTTATTCTAGTGTCCAAATTGACTACAAAGTGTTTGGAACAATTGTGCGTCACAACGGGTAAATTAAGGTTGGGTTTTGATTTGAGGAAGTACATTTGCCCACTAACATGGGGTGAACAGCTGCGGTGATTGCTCTCTACCCAATAGCATACAGTGACACAGACCTGCCCAGCAGCCTAACTTTGTTGACATAAGACAACACGTTACGCATTTTTTTAACTTGAGAAATACTGCAACAAACACCTTAGTCAGATGTAAAATTGCTTAACTAAAACATCCTCTGCAAAAAACGTCAACATTTATTACAGATTTCTTGAGTTATCTTCGATTCATTCTGTGGATTTTGAGGAAGTGAAATAGGCTTCCTACAGTGTCTCATGGGGGACAAACATCCTCAACCAAATGTGGAATCGGTCAGGAAACAAACCAAGTTTTTCTAATGAGCAACAGAAAAACAGAAGTGCCAATCAGCGTGTTCACTGGTTCTTTAAAACCCACTTGACTTCTTTATACCCAGAGAGAGTGCCAGATAGGCTCCTGCCAGAGAGGCTCCTACTACACAATGATACCAGGCCTTGTCCTTTGAGTAAAAGATACAGAGGATTACATCAAGCATTTCAATTTTTCATTGAACATATGCTTGCTTAAACATATGAGCGCTTAATCTATTTCAGGGTGTTTGTTAACTAAGCAGTTGCAATTCCCTGTACAGTCATAACCGTCTATGTTGTGTCAGTAATTCAGCTGCGTGGCTTGTGAATTATTTTAGATATGGCTGTGCAAATAAGAGCTCAAGCTCATGGGATGCTACATGTTTTATAACATATACCACGGAGCAAACTTTACTTGACTGCATCAGTGCAAAGTTGAGGCAGACTAATAGAATACAAATTTACCCCGTCATTGCTTAGATTGCTGGAGTTTCATAGACAACTATGAAAATAGTTAGTAGTAATACTAAGCCTGTCTGGGCCTCAGATGAAGCTATAACTCCATGCTGTGGATCATTCAGCTGAGCACTCTTTAAAGTGTACCCTTGACATACCTCCAGGGGGCACATCTCAAAGGACTTAACACCACCCGCAGGCTAAGGGATCCTCAGTGGCACTGATTGTTTGATACTAACTCTCCTCGTGTAGCCCTCGTTTAGCTCGGGGAGGTATGTGAGAGCTTGTAGACTTGTGCAGTAGAGGCATGGAGAGGGGACTGAGCATGGATCATGTTTTATCAACCCTGGCATGCTGACTACAGGGCTTTGCCACAGTGGCCAAGAGGCCGGTGGCCAAGCAAGTGACATGAGCGGCGGACAGGCTGCTAGGTAGCAAGCACCATGGGATTGCATGGAATCTGTGCGTCATGTAGCCTTCCTCTCTGACATGCTGCCTGGCCATTCTGTCTCTCTCTCGCATACCTGGCCAAGCTGACCAATGCCGAGGACACAATAGGCTCTGCTATATCTCTGTTCTCAGTAGTAGTGGGAAAGCCACAGACATGTAGCCCTTTCCTGCAGTCAAATGGCCTAGTGGCCTCATGGGTGGAATGTTATTCATATTTTTCATAATTTCATAATTAATAAACATGATTTATAAAACCTGACCGAAAATCCGATGTTTCTATGTGAAACGGTTTTGTTATATTTCAGTCTTCTGTGGTGTATATAAAGTGTAACATTGGGATGCAAACTCTAAATGTAATACATTTCAACTCTATATCTGACATGGTACAGGTGTCTTCTTTTTTTAAAGTTCATAACCATGTGTGTGAGGTGTACACTTTTGTTTCAAAGTAGATTTGTTTGACTACCAAGAAAAACTCTGTGTGACCCTGATATATATATATATTTTTTTGGGGGGGGGTGGATCAGCTTTAATATTGCAGATAGATTGTAGGTTCCATCAATGTAATTGTCTGCATCACTTCCAATCCCCCATATGCTTTTTTTCTCTCGCATATATATATATATATATATATATTTTTTTCCCTCACTGTATTTGTATGTATATGCGTATATGTATGTATGTGTGTGTATGTATATATATATATACACACACATACATACATACATACATACATACATACATACATACATACATACATACATACATACATACATACATACATACATACATACATACATACATACATACATACATATACGCATATACATACAAATACAGTGAGGGAAAAAATTATTTGATCCCCTGCTGATTTTGTATGTTTGCCCACTGACAAAGAAATTATCAGTCTAGAATTTTAATGGTAGGTTTATTTGAACAGTGAGAGACAGATTAACAACAAAAAAATCCAGAAAAATGCATGCAAAAATGTTAATGAGGGAAATAAGTATTTGACCCCCTCTCAATCAGAAAGATTTCTGGCTCCCAGGTGTCTTTTATACAGGTAACGAGCTGAGATTAGGAGCACACTCTTAAAGGGAGTGCTCTTAATCTCAGCTTGTTACCTGTATAAAAGACACCTGTCCACAAAAGCAATCAATCAATCAGATTCCAAACTCTCCACAATGGCCAAGACCAAAGAGCTCTCCAAGGATGTCAGGGACAAGATTGTAGACCTACACAAGGCTGGAATGGGCTACAAGACCATCGCCAAGCAGCTTGGTGAGAAGGTGACAACAGTTGGTGAGATTATTCGCAAATGGAAGAAACACAAAATAACTGTCAATCTCCCTTGGCCTGGGGCTCCATGCAAGATCTCACCTCGTGGAGTTGCAATGATCATGAGAACGGTGAGGAATCAGCCCAGAACTACACGGGGGGATCTTGTCAATGATCTCAAGGCAGCTGGGACCATAGTCACCAAGAAAACAATTAGTAACACACTACGCCATGAAGGACTGAAATCCTGCAGCGCCCGCAAGGTCCCCCTGCTCAAGAAAGCACATAAACAGTACATGCCCGTCTGAAGTTTGCCAATGAACTTCTGAATGATTCAGAGGAGAACTGGGTGAAAGTATTGTGGTCAGATGAGACCAAAATGGAGCTCTTTGGCATCAACTCAACTCGCCGTGTTTGGAGGAGGAGGAATGCTGCCTATGACCCCAAGAACACCATCCCCACCGTCAAACATGGAGGTGGAAACATTATGCTTTGGGGGTGTTTTTCTGCTAAGGAGACAGGACAACTTCACCGCATCAAAGGGACGATGGACAGGGCCATGTACCATCAAATCTTGGGTGAGAATCTCCTTCCCTCAGCCAGGACATTGAAAATGGGTCGTGGATGGGTATTCCAGCATGACAATGACCCAAAACACACGGCCAAGGCAACAAAGGAGTGGTTCAAAAAGAAGCACATTAAGGTCCTGGAGTGGCCTAACCAGTCTCCAGACCTTAATCCCATAGAAAATCTGTGGAGGGAGCTGAAGGTTCGAGTTGCCAAACGTCAGCCTCGAAACCTTAATGACTTGGAGAAGATCTGCAAAGAGGAGTGGGACAAAATCCCTCCTGAGATGTGTGCAAACCTGGTGGCCAACTACAAGAAACGTCTGACCTTTGTGATTGCCAACAAGGGTTTTGCCACCAAGTACTAAGTCACGTTTTGCAGAGGGGTCAAATACTTATTTCCCTCATTAAAATGCAAATCAATTTATAAAAATTTTGACATGCGTTTTTCTGGTTTTTTGTTGTTGTTATTCTGTCTCTCACTGTTCATATAAACCTACCATTAATATTATAGACGGATCATTTCTTTGTCAGTGGGCAAACGTACAAAATCAGCAGGGGATCAAATACTTTTTTCCCTCACTGTATATATATATATATATATATATATATATATATATATATATATATATATACATACCCTTTAAAAAATATATATATATTCCCTTTATTACTTTCCAACCCCACCATCCCTTCCCTAATTGGAGCAAACTAGTAAACAACAATGCTTAGTCCTCTACTTCCAGCTTATACATACTATATACATTTTATGGACACAGTCAATAATTATATTTTGTTTGTTTTTACTCCTGAACTTCCTCCGATCATTTTCATGATGTCCATCTGGTATGCTTCTATATGCCATATCTTTCTAACTGTGCTCTTTCACAAAACCTCACAATATATAACCTATATACTTATTATGGACACAGCATGCCTTACACTAGTTATCTTGTTGTTATTAGTTGTTGTTATTAGTCCCATCCTTCAGCTCCATTCAACACCTCCCATCTATCGCTTAACACCATCCATATTGGATTTCTATTTGCCATATATTTTTCAACTGTACTGTGATGTTTTACAAAAGTTCTGAACCTTTCTATTCTCATTGTTTCTACAGTTTGTGAATTGAAAATAAACATTTTTGCTAAAAGTATTATTATATTATTGATCGATTGACTATGACTTTTCAGATCACCCAGTAGTGCTATCTGCAGGGTCAGCTCCATGCAAATATTGCAATCCTTCAGCCATTCCTGGACCTGTGTCCAGAAACAGGCTACAAATGGACAGTACCAAAACAAATTATCTAATGATTCTGTCTCTTCACAGCCAAATCTGCAGAGCTGGGAAGATTGTATCCCCCATACAAATAACATTCTATTGGTAGCAAGAATTTTATATAGTTATTTCAATTGAAAATTCTATGTTTTGGATCCGGCGTATTTTGCGTATCAGTTTAGAAACACTATGCCACGGAATCAGTATGTCAAAAATCTCTTCCCAACTATTTTGCAATCTATATGGGACGGCTGTCAATCTTTTGGTCCTTAAATTAAACTGGTAAACGTTTTTTATTTATCACAATTTTCTTTAACCAATTATGTTCTTTAATGCAAGGCCGACAGACAAGTTCCTTACTTCCACTTTCCCCTTCCACTTTCCTCTTCCATTTTTGCGGTAATGCTGCAATTATTCGGTTGTAATTTTGTGTAGAGCAGACATTTCCATATGTTTTTGTTAGCTGCATGTGCGACATAACTCCACCATTCCTACCGATAATATCATTTACGAAGATTATACCTTTTTTTTTTTTTTTTTTTTTAATAAAGTTTTTTTTATCTATTAGTATATTTGAGTTTAACCACAATATTTGTTGCAATATTTGTTCTGTCATTTCTGGAGGAATAAATTGAAATTGCAACCAACTTTCTATGGCTTGTTTTAGAAATAGTGATATTTGGGAGATTATTTAATTTTCAAATACCTGAAAGTGAGAGGTTGTAATCTGAATAAAGGGAAAAAGTCCCTTCTTGAACATTGGGTGAGACAATCATACTAATTTGCTAGAGAACCAGTTCGGATTTAAGTATAACTTTTGTATGACTGAAGCCTTTAGTGATAGGTCTAATGCTTTAATATTTAATCATTTCTGTCCTCCGAATTCATATTCATAATATAAATAGGCCCGTTTAATTTTGTCTGGCTTGCCGTTCCAAATAAAATTTAATATTTTTTTCTCATATAATTTAAAGAACTGTTCGCTAGGCGTAGGCAAGACCATAAGCAAATAGGTAAACTGGGATAATACTAAAGAGTTAATCAGGGTGATTTTTCCACAAATTGACAGGTATTTACCTTTCCATGGTAGCAATATCTTATCTATTTTTGCTAACTTTCTATAAAAATGTATTGGAGTGAGATCATTTATTTCATTTGGGATATTTATTCCTAGTATATCCACATCACCATCATACAATTGTATTGGTAAACTACATGGTAATGTAAAAATTGTATTTTTTAGTGATCCAATACGTAATATAGTACATTTATCATAATTTGGTTGTAATCCAGAGAGGTTAGAAAATGTATCCAGATCCTCTATGAGGCTGTGGAGGGATTCAAGTTGTGGGTTTAAAAGAAAACATGAATCATCAGCGTACAATGACACCTTTGTTTTTAAGCCCTCGATTTCTAATCCCTTGATATTATTGTTGGATCTGATTTTAATAGCTAACATCTCGATAGCCATAATAAATAGATATGCCGATAGTGGACAACCTTTTTTCACTCCTCTTGACAGTTTAAAACTTTCTGAGAAATAGCTGTTATTTACTATTTTACACCTAGGGTTACTATACATGATTTTAACCCAGTTTATAAAAGATTGTTCAAAATTGAAATGCTCCAGGCATTTATATATAAACCCCAGTCATACTTTATCAAATGCCTTTTCGAAGTCTGCTATGAATAGCAGGCCTGGTTTCCCAGATTTTTCATAGTGTTCTATTGTTTCCAGTACTTGCCTTATATTATCTCCAATGTATCGCCCATGTAGAAAACCTGTCTGATTTGAATGAATAATGTCTGACAATACCTTTTTAATTCTACGCGCTATACATTTTGCTAAGATTTTTGCATCACAACACTGAAGTGTAAGGGGCCTCCAATTTTTTTAATGGACTGGATCTTTATATTTTCCACTTGTATCCTGTTTCAGTAATAATGATATCAGACCTTCTTCTTGAGTGTCTGATAATCTACCATTTACACAGGAGTGGTTAAAACATGCTAATAACGGTCCTTTGAGTATATCAAGAAAGGTTTGGTATACCTCGACTGGTATGCCATCCAACCCTGGAGTTTTCCCGGACTTAAAGTCTTTAATTGCGGCCAGAAGTTCCTCCTCTGTAATTTCACCTTCACATGAGTCTTTCTGTAAGGCTGTTAATGTTACATTATCAATAGAAAAAAATCTCTACAATTTGCTTCAGTTAGAGGGGATGGAGGCGACTGAAACGAAAACATATGCTTAAAGTACTTTGTTTCATCCTTCAAAATATCATTTGGTGAATCATGGGTGACTGTCATTTGTAACCAGTTTCAGTAAATTCTTTTTGGTAGCATTCCTATATTGAAGATTAAAAAAGAATTTGGTGCATTTTTCAACATATTCCATTCAGTTTGCTTTATTTTCTAAATATATTACACTTGATCTTTCTTGAATAAGTTTCTCCATTTCTTTTTGTTTTTCCTCTAATTTATTCTGGGTCTCTATGTTACAGTTTTTATTGCTATCTATCTGTTCTGTTAGACCTTCTATTTCCTTTGTTAGTATGGACTCTTTTGACCTAAATTGCTTTTGGTTTCGAGATGAGTACTGAATTGCATGGCCTCTAAAGGCACATTTAAAGGTGTCCCATACAATAAGGGGATTTGCTGTACCTATGTTATGTCGGAAAAAGTCAGTTATAAATTCCTCTGTACTAGTTATGAACAAGTTGATCATCCAATAGGCTTTGATTAAATTTCCAATATCCTCGCCCACGTGGAAATTCAGTAAGAGTAATGTATATGCCAATTATATGATGGTCCGAGCGCATTCTCTCCCCTATCAACACTTTTTAAACTTTTGGTGCCAACGAGAATGACATAAGAAAGAAGTCAAGACGACTAGCTTGACTGAGTCTCTGCCATGTACAGTGGGGAAAAAAAGTATTTAGTCAGCCACCAATTGTGCAAGTTCTCCCACTTAAAAAGATGAGAGAGGCCTGTAATTTTCATCATAGGTACACATCAACTATGACAGACAAATTGAGAAAAGAAAATCCAGAAAATCACATTGTAGGATTTTTAATGAATTTATTTGCAAATTATGGTGGAAAATAAGTATTTGGTCACCTACAAACAAGCAAGATTTCTGGCTCTCACAGACCTGTAACTTCTTCTTTAAGAGGCTCCTCTGTCCTCCACTCGTTACCTGTATTAATGGCACCTGTTTGAACTTGTTATCAGTATAAAAGACACCTGTCCACAACCTCAAACAGTCACACTCCAAACTCCACTATGGCCAAGACCAAAGAGCTGTCAAAGGACACCAGAAACAAAATTGTAGACCTGCACCAGGCTGGGAAGACTGAATCTGCAATAGGTAAGCAGCTTGGTTTGAAGAAATCAACTGTGGGAGCAATTATTAGGAAATGGAAGACATACAAGACCACTGATAATCTCCCTCGATCTGGGGCTCCACGCAAGATCTCACCCCGTGGGGTCAAAATGATCACAAGAATGGTGAGCAAAAATCCCAGAACCACACGGGGGGACCTAGTGAATGACCTGCAGAGAGCTGGGACCAAAGTAACAAAGCCTACCATCAGTAACACACTACGCCGCCAGGGACTCAAATCCTGCAGTGCCAGACGTGTCCCCCTGCTTAAGCCAGTACATGTCCAGGCCCGTCTGAAGTTTGCTAGAGTGCATTTGGATGATCCAGAAGAGGATTGGGAGAATGTCATATGGTCAGATGAAACCAAAATAGAACTTTTTGGTAAAAACTCAACTCGTCGTGTTTGGAGGACAAAGAATGCTGAGTTGCATCTAAAGAACACCATACCTACTGTGAAGCATGGGGGTGGAAACATCATGCTTTGGGGCTGTTTTTCTGCAAAGGGACCAGGACGACTAATCCGTGTAAAGGAAAGAATGAATGGGGCCATGTATCGTGAGATTTTGAGTGAAAACCTCCTTCCATCAGCAAGGGCATTGAAGATGAAACGTGGCTGGGTCTTTCAGCATGACAATGATCCCAAACACAGCCCCAAAACATCACTGCTCTAGAGGAGATCTGCATGGAGGAATGGGCCAAAATACCAGAAACAGTGTGTGAAAACCTTGTGAAGACTTACAGAAAACATTTGACCTGTGTCATTGCCAACAAAGGGTATATAACAAAGTATTGAGAAACTTTTGTTATTGACCAAATACTTATTTTCCACCATATTTGCAAATAAATTCATTAAAAATCCTACAATGTGATTTTCTGGAGAAAAAAAATCTAATTTTGTCTGTCATAGTTGACATGTACCTATGATGAAAATTACAGGCCTCTCTCATCTTTTTAAGTGGGAGAACTTGCACAATTGGTGGCTGACTAAATACTTTTTTCCCCACTGTATATCTCACTAGATCAGGATATTTAAGCCTCCATATACTACTAGTTCTAATGTATCCATGACATTCACGATTTCCTTAAGAGCATGAGGGTGATTGTTTGTAGTGTGATTTCCTTTACGGTCCATTGAGCTATTTAAAACAGTATTATAATCTCCCACCATAATAAGAGAGTCTTGAGTTGCTTGCAAGGTCGATAATTTATTATATATATTTTCAAAGAAGTGTGGATCATCATTATTTGGTCCGTAAAGGTTCATGAGCCATATCTGTTTATGGTCCAATAACATATTTAAAATAATCCATCTACCTTGCGTATCTGTTTGGACAATTTGCACATTCGGATTGAAATTACTGTTAATTAATACAGTGAGGGGGGAAAAAGTATTTGAACTCCTGCTGATTTTGTACGTTTGCCCACTGACAAAGACCTGATCAGTCTATAATTTTAATGGTAGGTTTATTTGAACAGTGAGAGACAGAATAATAACAAAAAAATCCAAAGAAACGCATGTCAAAAATGATATAAATTGATTTGCATTTTAATGAGGGAAATAAGTATTTGACCCCTCTGCAAAACATGACTTAGTACTTGGTGGCAAAACCCTTGTTGGCAATCACAGAGGTCAGACGTTTCTTGTAGTTGGCCACCAGGTTTGCACACATCTCAGGAGGGATTTTGTTCCACTCCTCTTTGCAGATCTTCTCCAAGTCATTAAGATTTCGAGGCTGACGTTTGGCAACTCGAACTTTCACCACAGATTTTCTATGGGATTAAGGTCTGGAGACTTGCTAGGCCACTCCAGGACCTTAATGTGCTTCTTCTTGAGCCACTCCTTTGTTGCCTTGGCCGTGTGTTTTGGGTCATTGTCATGCTGGAATACCCATCCACAACCCATTTTCAATGCCCTGGCTGAAGGAAGGAGGTTCTCACCCAAGGTTTGACGGTACATGGCCCCGTCCATCGTCCCTTTGATGCGGTGAAGTTGTCCTGTCCCCTTAGCAGAAAAACACCCCCAAAGCATAATGTTTCCACCTCCATGTTTGACGGTGGGGATGGTGTTCTTGGGGTCATACATAGGCAGCATTCCTCCTCCTCCAAACATGGCGAGTTGAGTTGATGCCAAAGAGCTCGATTCTGGTCTCATCTGACCACAACACTTTCACCCAGTTCTCCTCTGAATCATTCAGATGTTCATTGGCAAACTTCAGACGGCCCTGTATATGTGCTTTCTTGAGCAGGGGGACCTTGCGGGCGCTGCAGGATTTCAGTCCTTCACGGCGTAGTGTGTTACCAATTGTTTTCTTGGTGATTATGGTCCCAGCTGCCTTGAGATCATTGACAAGATCCTCCCGTGTAGTTCTGGGCTGATTCCTCACCGTTCTCATGATCATTGCAAGTCCACGAGGTGAGATTTACAGTTATTTTGTGTTTCTTCCATTTGCGAATAATCGCACCAGCTGTTGTCACCTTCTCACCAAGCTGCTTGGCGATGGTCTTGTAGCCCATTCCAGCCTTGTGTAGGTCTACAATCTTGTCCCTGACATCCTTGGAGAGCTCTTTGGTCTTGGCCATGGTGGAGAGTTTGGAATCTGATTGATTGATTGCTTTTGTGGACAGGTGTCTTTTATACAGGTATCAACCTGAGATTAGGAGCACTCCCTTTAAGTGTGTGCTCCTAATCTCAGCTCGTTACCTGTATAAAAGACACCTGGGAGCCAGAAATCTTTCTGATTGAGAGGGGGTCAAAATACTTATTTCCCTCATTAAAATGCAAATCAATTTATTACATTTTTGACATGCATTATTCTGGATTTTTTGTTTGTTATTCTGTCTCTCACTGTTCAAATAAACCTACCATTAAAATTATAGACTGATCATTTCTTTGTCAGTGGGCTAACTTACAACATCAGCAGGGGATCAAATACTTTTTTCCCTCACTGTATCATCACCCCTTTTCAGTTTCTTAGCCCATGGGAGAAGTATATTTCGCCCCCCCATTCCTTTTTCCACGCAACTTCATCTAGAGTTGTTGAATGGGTTTCCTGTAAACAATAGATATTATATTCCTTCTCTTTGAGCCATGTAAAAATTGTTCTTCTTTTGTTATTATCTGCTAAGCCATTACAATTATAACTGGCTATACTTATTTCACCACATACCATAATGAGATACAAGTTTCAAATCTATTTGTCATTATATATGTTTGTAAATGTACCAATAAAAAATACCATAGTGATTGAGTGTCCATATAGCTGTACCATCATATTTACATTGTTATTAAATAACCCTCCAATAAATAACCTTCCAATTGTTCTCCACAATCCAGTTTGGCCGTCATCCCAGTGATCAGCATACAACCCCCGTCCCCCCGGATCCCTATGCCCCCGTGGGGCCAGGACCCTTCCATCGAAAACAGCACATAGTGCCACCCACAAAACAGAAGCAGGTCAACCACCAAAAGCATTTCCAATGCTCTCACCTCGATATATTTATATAGCCATTTAAAAACGATCTATTCAAATATCTTGCATATCTTATTTTCCATCATTATCAATTAGTATGCATAATAATTTTGGCAGTTCATGCGTAGGATTTTAACCTATAACCCAAATTGCATTACATTACATTTTTACCAAGCAACTACCATTTCAGCAAACAACCACTGTGATCCATTTTTACATTTTTTAAAACATTTCTGGTCATTTAGCAGATGCTCTTATCCAGAGCGACTTACAGTTAGTGAGTGCATACATTATTAATTTTTTCATACTGGCCCCCCGTGGGAATCGAACCCACAACCCTGGCGTTGCAAACACCATGCTCTACCAACTGAGCTACATCCCTGCCGGCCATTCCCTCCCCTACCCTGGACGATGCTGGGCCAATTGTGCGCCGCCCCATGGGTCTCCCGGTCGCGGCCGGCTACGACAGAGCCTGGATTCGAACCAGGATCTCTAGTGGCACAGCTAGCACTGCGATGCAGTGCCTTAGACCACTGCGCCACTCAGGAGATTCCAACCCACACCCACCCCTCTTCACCTGAGACACAAACACTCCCCGTTGTAACCATTTTCCCAAGCATCTCCATGCAGTCATACCTTTGATTATTTTGTGCCACTTGGGCCACAATAGTAAGCCCCCTCTCTGATTGTCCGAGTGTGACCCCCTCCCCATGGGTTACTGCAGCCAGTGTTGCCAGCACTGCCACTACCTGGATGGGGGTACCCCACTGGAATCCCCTCCGGCTAGGTACAAGGTCGTCAAGGTTCTCATTAGCAGCTTTGAGAATTTCCTTGAATATTATGCTCCCCCATCGGGGGCTCTGGCTTTGTAGGACCAACCCTGCCAGGCAGGCTCAGAATCTTGAGGGGGCGGTGCTGCTCAAGTAGGTCTCTGACCGCATTTATTTCTCTGTTTAGGCTGCATACTCACAGCAGGTCCATAAAACAGATGGGAACTTCTCTTTGGTGTATGGGTCGCTCAGGTGGGTGTCCAGGATATAGGGTTGGGGATCGTTCCATCATGATAGGACAATAAAAAAATAGATTAGATGTATACTATATTTAAACATGTATATCCCTCATCTACACAAAATTGAAAGCTCTCTCTCACAACCCCTGCTCATAGACACCCGTTGGCTCTGGGATATGCAACCATTTCCCCTCTCACTCACTTAACGCCACACTTTTCCAAACACAAAAACGCACACCACATGGCTGATTGCGGAGGAAATGGGCCAAGCGCGCAAACGCACGCATCCCACACCTGCGGCAAGGGGGAAAGGACGCCAGGGAGAACACAGGACCAACCACAACAACCGTCCGGCATAACAACAATTGCCTGCCAAAAATGCAATGTTCTAATTAGTTGTATTTGAAGATGTATTATTCTGCTTGTTATCTTTTCTTGTTATATCGTCTTATCCTTTTATAAAATACTATACTTACTATAAATGTTATTTAATATTACAATCCCTATCATTGCTAGTTTTGTGTGTTCCATTATTTGACTCCTCTATTAGAACTTTCAGAATAGCCAAGGAGTAGTCTTTGTGTCTCTGAACATTTGGTTGTCAATATAAAGTTTATCGACAACAAGTGCAACACGTTTCCCTTTTAATCTATTTTCCTTGAAGATTGGATACAGAACTTTGCGCCTTTCTGCAATCTCCCTCGGGAACTGATCATTCATGCCTATTTTTGTGCCAGCAAGTCTTTTACCTAGGCTTTTAACCATTGCTTTATCCTTTAAAAAAGCGAATTTGGCAACGATTGGGCGCTCATATCTCTGTCCTCTTTGTCCGAAATGGTGTACACGTTCGAGTTGGATTTTATCGACAGCCTCGAGTGGGATTTGAAGCGCTGTATGAAGGAAATTCTTCATAATATTCTCGGTTATTTCTCCCTCCTTTTCCTGAATACCCGTAAGTACTAGATTTTCTCTCATTGATCTATTTTGGATGTCTAGTAAGGCTTCTCTCAGAAGGTTGTTCTCCTTTTTAAGTTCCTTAACGTCCGTTTCCATCTTAGTGACTGTCACTTTTAATTTTTTGGTTTCTTTCTCCATTATCGCAGCTTTTTCGTCACTCATTTCAAGACTCGCTTTCAACTCTTTTACGTCCTTACTGACCAATTCTAGTATGCCCAGTTTGTCATTTATCAACTTCAACAGGTCGCTTTCCACACTTACCAGACCCAGTAGTGAAAAGCATATATCATCTGTATCAGTCGATGAGTCGCGTTTTCTCTTGGAGATTGATTCTCCTCGTTTATCTTCCGCCATGTTTGGGTGTTGCGTGTTGTTATAATATTTGTCGATATATTTCTCTAGCCTTATGATTTGTTTTGTGTTATTATCCAGATATAATTTTATTAACTGCGAATATATGAAATGCTAATATTTAGTCTAACTTACTGATTTTGAATATTATGTTTTTATCTTGAGGTGGTTTGTACCGCTGTCTATTCAATACGCCATCTTGTATTCTCTGATGGTTGTGTGACCCTGATTTAGCCCACTGCAGTAAAAGGTTAATTCACAATCATTTTTAATTGGCTTTTCACAGTTCAATGGGCATTTCGCAATTCACAGCAGAGTACACTACACTGTTTTGTAACTTATTCTACCAGAATATGACATTAGCATCCCACTTTACTGACCTGTCAAAGTACTGACTTGTCAAATGGTTTCAAGCATTGCTCTCAGCTGTTCTTACATGTATCCCTCACAGGCTGTTCCAAAAGAAGAAGAAGGACTGAAGGACACTGAAAGGAAGGTTCTAAGTCCATCTCTATGTGCGGAGGATCCCGAGGGAACCACCTGGTAGAGGAGAATATGATACTGTTAAGCAGTGAAGACTCTCTCTCCCCCTTCAGTGTACTACCAACAGAATGAAGCAAAACTGAAAGATATGTGTTCTGAAATGTAAACAATGGTGCTTGTGACATGAGAGATTGGAGGCTAGCACTGAAACCCATCCTTTTGACTTTTATTTTGTTTGTGTTCATTTTAAGTTGTCCTCTAACAGTTGAAAGTTGTGACCATCCTCAATGTTCCTTCTTGTCATTTGTGATAGTTTATTTATTTCTGTTATCTGTTTTGAATTCATTTCACTTGTTTACTGACTTTCATTTTGCTATTGCTTTATACAGTGATGTTCTATTGTTTCTTCTGTTGGTGCTTGTGTCTGTGTGTGAATGAACATTGCTTTTTTGTGTCAAACTTGTCCTGCTTTGGATAAATGTGAACTATTTTTTACCTTATATTGCAGCGAGAAAATATTTTGTATGGAAACTTGTAGATTTAGCAATAACACTCTTTAGTTGGTTTTACATTTCACATAAAAGTAATGATTAGAAATATAGAGTATATGGGGGGGGGAAAAATGCAAAAGTTAACAATGTAATACTAAGTAAACTGTATCTTATGCACTGTGTGTCATAAGGCAGCTTCTGCTGTTAAAAGAGGGGTATATAAAGTGGATGAATATATTAAAATACAGAGAATTTTATTTATACAGTTGAATAGGCAAGTACAATTATCGTGCAATATCATAATTTGACTTTCAGCTCTCAAGTCAGCCATTTAATGATTGTTAGTCATCTACTCCCAACAAATAAATGTATACAGAGAGTATATAGAGTAATCATATATAATAAAATCGACATATGAATATAATTTTAACATTTCCTATATAATTTATATGAGGACAAATAGAATGTCAAACACATTTATATATATATGTGACCTGGAGGGTTAATCATATGGTACAATTGTCTTTATTTTTAAATCAATCTATTTGATTGTTTATAATCCGAGTTTTGCATAAAGTAATGTTTAATTGAAGTATGTGTGTGTTTGTTAACATGCAGAATATTATTTAAAACATTTAATTGTATAAGACCTATTGCCCAGTGTAGAATTCGTACCGGTATAGCATGGTTAATGGACTCATTCTCCTGGATCTGCGTCGTCACCTTGACATTTTGACAATCATTGTGAGTAAGAGACTGTGGAATGTTCTAGTTGTCTTATCAATAAGGGACCTCTGTTTTAAACTCTCTCTTTCAACCCTCTACCTATAGTATGATGTAGTATTCTCATGACAAGTAACCATATTTAAGTATAACAAGTTGCACTGTGGATTCATTGAACGCTATTAGAAAACCAGTTGATGATCGACACTGATCAAAAGTAGTCTTGTATCTGTAGCACTGTCAGACAAACATTACATTGGATGGTTTTCCTGGTAGCAAACTGTACGTTTCTTTTTTACAACTCTAGTATGTATTTTCTATATAGGCCTAGTTCCTTTGTGGGTGGTGGGTATTGAAGTAGTGCAAGATCATTTCACATCCATACTGTGTGCAATGTGCATCTTGATAGTCCAACCAGACGGGGCTGTGAACGTGTTTTGTCCCTCAACCTTTGAGCAGTTCATCTGGCCTTCGACAGATCCCTTTTGTACATTTACTTAAGCTCTTTCTTATTGACGACTTGCATTTTTTTAGGCTGGACGTACTGTACTTCCTGATTCGATGTACTGTACTTCCTGATTCGAAGTACTGTACTTCCTGACTGAACATACTGTACTTCCTGATTGTACTGGAAAAAAAAGACAACACCAGGTGATATGCAATTGTTATACATATTATATTTGTATAAATAAATAAATGTGCGTGTGTACAATAACGACCTCATTGACCCCGAAGTGCTTCTTCTCCTACTGTGTCTATTGTGCTTGTCTGAAATGTGGGGTAAGGGCTTAGCAGGCTACAACCAGCTCCTGACCCCTGTCTGTTTGAGCTGTGAACAGGAGTTACAGGGCAGCAGTGTAGCACTCTTCCAAAGCAATTAAGGTCTCTCAGTTAGGGGTCATTGGTTCTGACACTGCCTTCCACTGACAGGTAATGAGATGAAGTGCCTGTTGTTGACGCATTTTACATTATAATAAGAATGTAAGCATCTGAATATAAACCCAATCGCCAATGGCACGTCAATACAGAAAGCAGACACTGAAACTAATGCCGGAGCTCAGTGGTCCTTGTAAAACGGCGGAAGTAAACTCAAGCTGAGGCAGTGGATTTGCTGGCACCAGCTATACTGACTATATAGAACATAGTGTGTGGCCTCCCGAGTGGCGCAGCGGTCTAAGGCAATGCATTACAGTGCTAGAGGCGTCACTACAGACCCGGGTTCCATAGGGCGGCACAATTGGCCAAGTGTTGTCCGGGTTAGGGGAGGGTTTGGCCGGGTGGGGCTTTACCTGGCTCATCACGCTCTAGCGACTCCTTGTGGCGGCTGGGCGCCTGTAGGCTGACCTCGGTCGTCAGTTGAACGGTGTTTCCTCCGACACATTGGTGCTGCTGGATTCCGGGTTAAGCGGGTGGGTGTTAAGAAGCGCGGTTAGGCGGGTCATGTTTCGGAGGACGCGTGACTTGACCTTCTTCTCCCGAGCCCATTGGGGAGTTGCAGCGATGAGACAAGATCGAAAAAGGGGGTAAAATACCATTTTTAAAAATAAATAAATAGAACATAGTGTGTATAGGCCTACTATTATGTTTGTCAAAGGGAACATGCATTTTTTACACCACTAGACAAACCAGGCTGTGTGTGCTATTATAAACTGGATTGTTCGAGCCCTGAATGCTGATTGGCTGACAGCCTTGGTATATCAGACCGTATACCACGATTATGACAAAACATGTATTTTTACTGCTCTAATTACGTTGGTAACCAGTTTATAATAACAATAAGGCACCTCGGGGGTTTGTGATATATGGCCAATATACCACAGCTAAGGGCTGTGTCCAGGCACTCCGCGTTGCGTCATGCGTAAGAACAGCCCTTAGCCGTGGTATATTGACCATATACCACACCTCCTCGGGCCTTATTGCTTAATTATACTTTCCTCAGATAGAATCAAAGGAATATTTCCATCAAGAATGTCTAATTCATAAACAGTGACACAAAACAGACACAAAAGTGAGCAGTTCAGTCATCTGCACCCAATACAGCTAGCCTTCAACATATTCTTAGAGCATACATATTCTTACTTCTTTGTTGATTGATATCCATTGAATTGTGTCCATTTTCTGTTTTTAGAAAGATTTGCACAAATATGAAAAGATAGATGGTATCATCATGAAACAATATCAATTTAGATCATACAAGGGACAAAACTTTAAATTGAGGAGATATTTATATTTTTCAGTTAAGCGCCTGCACCTGCTGTCCTTTCAAATTCAAATCCAAATGTTTCAGTTGGGCAGTTAGGTTCCAACAAGAACCCCGACCAACTAAGGAGGTTCCTCGATGAACCCCACCTCCTATGGGGTTCTTGGAATAACTTTTTTGGGGCTATTTTCAGTGCCAAGAACCCTAAGGTTCTTCAAAGAACTTTGAGGATCTTAGAAGAACCCTTGTTGAACCCCTAATTTTCAGAGTGTAGGTGATAAAACAATACTTTGTATGATTCCCCATGGAAGCAAATGAAGAATGAAAGGCCTAGGATACTATCTGTAGGATAGACTACAAAGGTTATTTATTTTTTATTTATTTTTTAGTCATTTTAGCAGACGCTCTTATCCAGAGCAACTTACAGTTAGTGAGTGCATACATTTTATATATATATATATTTTTTTCATACTGGCCCCCCGTGGGAAACGAACCCACAACCCTGGCGTTGCAAACGCCATGCTCTACAAACATCCCTGCCGGCCATTCCCTCCCCTACCCTGGGCCAATTGTGTGCCGCCCCATGGGTCTCCCGGTCGCGGCCGGCTACGACAGAGCCTGGATTCGAACCAGGATCTCTAGTGGCACAGCTAGCACTGCGATGCAGTGCCTTAGACCACTGCGCCACTCTGGAGAATGGTTATGTAGTGTTAACGTAAATGATGATAAAGTCTACCATACAGAGGAAACCCATGGAAGATTAGATTGAAGCCTATAGTATAGTAGTCTGGCTGGCTCCAGGTCTGGAAGTCTTCCAGTCACAGCTCGCTGTGTTGTCACATGGGTCGCGCGTCAGCCAGGCTAATAGTATAGACCAGGGGTATTCAGACCCAAATCGACCTATCCAAGTCTTACCTTAGTGCTGGTTTTATGTTAGTCACCTCATAATTAGTTGCACCCACCTGAGGGGTATACTACAAAATAGGATCAGTGAGTTAGCCAGCTAACTTTGATAAACAATCAGAAATGACTATTGATTTTCTGATTAATTAAGGAAACTAAACTTTGATATGTGTTTTTTGTTGTGGAGTCAATTAGACCATGCCCATTCCAAGCGTATCCTTAAAAATACACATTGATCCTGCTTAGTAGTCCCAGGTTTAAATCAGTCCCTGATTAGAGGGAACTTTTTATGGTTTGAGGTCCAGATTTGAATTTGAGGGATATATACTATTATTAGCTAGACAACTAGCTATAGCCTAGAAATCCCACTGGGTACACACTGGTTGAATAGAATAGAATAGACGTGGAATGGACATCTGTGCCCAGTGGGATATATCAACATGGTGTCTAGATTACTCACTCAAAGGTGAGTCCTCAATGCAAGGGCAATAGTTAGCCTTCATAGTGACCAAATATTTTAATTGTATTGTATTGATGTGATTATGAATCACTTAATGTTGTTAAATATGTTTAATGTAAGCGTCTGGCAGCTAGCTAACCTCCTCATAGCCTCCTCATAATTTGAGGGGGGATTTGCAGTGAGCATGAGGGCAACATTGGCTCCACTTGAGCATGTGGGTTTTGGAGTTTTGAAGTAGCCTACAGAGCAATTGAATTGGTAACTGTCTACCTTTCATCCCAACATGTCCTATTAGAAGAGCACAATGTCTGTAAAAGACCTACAGATGTAGGATCTTAATTTGATCACCCTGTTGCAGGAGAACTTTCCTGCAATTCAGGAAATGTAAAACTTGTAATGTATTTGAGGTTTAAAAAGGCTTCTGAAGTTTGTAATTTCCACTATGAAATTTCATTCTTGATTTTCCCTTAAGAAGAATGTATCAACCCCTACAGAAATGTCCATTAATTATAATCCACATAATAATTCACATTTCCTGTTGCTGCAGAATTATTTTCCTACTGTAGTAAACTGGCTCAAATTAAGATCCTACATCTGTATCAAATTGTCAGGTAGTTATTGTTCAACTGGAATATGACACAAACAATATCACAGCCTGCTTATTAGATAAGCAATTAAAAAAGCTATAGAGTCATGAGAGCATGTAGTCCCTTGTAGCTCAGTGGGTAGAGCATGGCGCTTGCAACGCCAGGGTTGTGGGTTCGTTTCCCACGGGGGGCCAGTATGAAAATGTATGCACTCACTAACTGTAAGTCGCTCTGGATAAGAGCGTCTGTTAAATGACTAAAATGTCAAATGTAAATGACAAGTGACATCTCTTGTATTAGAAAGTATTATAAATACCTCCCTCTTGTGGTGATGGTGTATACTCAGTACTGCAAATAATGGCTTTGGCTACAGTGAGAAATGGCAGAGGACTTCACTTAAGAGTGATTTGTGTCAGGCTACGTTTTGTCCTTAAATTGCCCAGTTTGGAAGAGGAATCGAACGAAATAGATTAATGATATCCTAATAATAAAGTACTTGATGCAAATACCCCCCAACCCCCTGTTTGTAACCTTGGGTCATACTATCTGTTGATGTGGAAAAAAATATGATATCTCTTGTCATCTCATGACGTCACATGCCTGGTGCATGAATGATTTATGAATATATCCAAGGTTTAGCCATGGAAAATTACTTCAATGCGTGGCGAGCTTCGTAGCCAGCAGTGTGGCTTACTGAAATAGAAGCCCTCGCTGATATGCATGCTATGCCACAGAGCCATCTAGCATAGTGCCACAGAGGCAAAGCCAGGGTTTAACTACCAGTATGTCCCACTCGCCACTGAATCCCTCCCTCTGGTGTCACCACTCGCCACTGAGTCCCTCCCTCTGGTGTCACAACAGGAAGGTGCTTGTCATAAATATGAAGACTTGATTGTCTCTCGAAGGTTGTGTCACGAAGAGAAAGGTTTCTATGTTTTCACATGGTCGTGACTGCGTGCTGTGCTGCTATAGGGCAAGTGATACAGGAGCTACATAAAAAACCTGCAGTGACACATTTGATTTCACTGTGTTCTTCTATTATAAATGTGTTATAAATGTAAGGGAAATCTTTTTTGCCTAATGGGGTCACAATACAACAGGAAAAATACTGTAACACTTTAATTTTATGAGCTGTAGGCTTTGATGAGATGCAACATATGATACCAGTAACCCCTTCCCCTCCGCTTCCACACAATTTCAAGTGTTACGTTCAGGCCATTTGTTCAAAACTATAGTGTTTAGGGTGTAGTTAGGGGTGTTAACAATGAGAAACATTTGTTACTAAAGAAAAAACAGGTACACAAACCCTCTCTCCTCCCCTCCCATCTCTACCCACCACACCAACACTGACCAGAAATGGAATGAAAGCTACTCTTTCTTCTGTAGTCACTCTATTTGAAGGAATAAAAACATTTACACCAACAGATGTGGGAACTCTAGAATTATTGAAACGTTTATTAATCATGAGAAACATGAAGCTAACAAATACAATAGCTTAAATACAACTTGTTTGAATGATGCATAGGCCTATATTAGGACGGACACATGAAATGGATCAATTAAATATGTTACATTTGGTATAATATTGTTTAAAATAAATGAACATTTACAGTACATATTTACAATCTTATTTACAATACAAAAGTTGGCAGGTGTTGATCGATCTTAGCCATCACCGAAATAGGAAGTAAAAGTGGTATGTGGTTGAAGATCAGGGCCATCCGATTATTTATATTCTAATGCAGGTTTTCTTCACAACACGTGGTACACAGGTCTGGTCCCGGGGCTTTCTGGAGTGCAAGGCTGGGAGTCGGTGCTAGAGGGCGAGAAGGTAAGCATATCTCTGAGCCCTGCAGGGGCACTGGCATCCACCGAGGAGAGGCGATCTACTATGCTAGACAGGCAGGCCAGGCTGGAGGCACCAGCACCGCTCTCTCCAGAGCTCACTGGACAGGACAAACAGGGGAAGGACAAGGTCAGTCAAGACAATGAACGGAGCTATCTCATGAATGACATCAGTTAACCACCATGTCCTATTGAGTCAATTTATGGGTATGGTGAACTTAAATGGAAAGGCAAAATTATTCACATAACTTGGAACATTATTTGTGTGTCTATAGTATGAATCAAAACTAATGAAAGTAAACCTGGCAGGTTTTACAATACTCAATATACACAGTTGGTAGCCAGACCATAGCCTAGCATATGTCCATTACATGTATTCATTAGACTATGTCTATAGTTTTAGAAGACATAACAAAACAAAAAATATTAATCAATGTGTCTTACCATTCTTAGTGTAACTGTAGTTGTTGCCATAGCTTGTGTTTATCTGAGGCCACACAACAGGACTGTTGCAGTCAACCTACAAGGAAACAAACAGAGCAAACTAACGTTAGCAGAGAAGTCATAACAAAGCACGTGATATTATTCACCTTTCCACGTTTCAGACATTTTGAAGTGTCTGAAATGCATTTTACTCAACTGAGGTTTGTAAATGGTGCACAATAAGAACATATAAATATTAAATAATATTAAAATATGGGCAAATAATGTAATCCCTGGTCATCTTGCCAGACTGATAAATCCACAGTGTTGCTGACTGTCTGGCTAGGCTTCTTTATTTCACAGCGACCTCAGGGCCAAAGTTGCAGGCTACTCCCATGATCTGCCCGGCTCTAGCCGTGGCGAATCGATTGTATCAGTGGAAGCAACACCAGTTTGTGCAAGACGACACTTTCTCCCAGTAAATCTGCAGAACATCCTGGCAGCAGCGGAGAACATGCAGTCAGGATGGAATGCACAAAAGCACAGTCTTTCCTGCCAGACTTCAGTAAGGTGGATTTAGCAGGGTTTATTAGGCTATAAAGTGTCAAGTGGTGGGAAAGACATTACTCCATCCACCATCATAAAGATCCATTCTATTATTTAGCATTGCATCACCTTTTAACCATTGTTTTGTAGAGCTGATTCCAATCTTGACTGGCCAACTGAGAAGGTATACACTGAGGTAATACACATGCACCAAACACACCAATAAAAAAAGGATAGCATTTCCCGGTGAAACATAACGCATCATGCATGTATAACACTGCAAAAGAGATGTTTGCATCAATGATGCAGCCAAAGAAGATGAAATGCACAAGGGAATATTGTAATTGAGATCTCCCAACAGCACAATCAGTGCAAGTCTATTCAATAAACATTCTAAATTTGAAGTGAGCCTATTCCCCTTCAGATCCAGGGAGATACTCTGAATGCAAATTAGATATGACATTGTAATGTCAAATGATTACAATATGCATGCTCAGAGAAAAACAAAAGCTTTTTAACTCAAGATCTTGGGAGATGCAACAAGACAGAGGCTAACAGCAATGTGATCCATTATGCAAATAGAGTACTCTGAATTAGTCCAATGAGGGAACACGTTTCAGCAGACACTGAACTAGCAGGACAGGATAAAGCCTATGTGTGCTGCACAGAGATGAGGAGACAGTGAGTAAAGCTGTATATGAGTCTGTGTGTGTCTGCTCTCAGTCTCACCATGCTGTCGGAGCAGCTGGACGAGGGGCTCCCAGGCTCTGAGCTGCTCTCCCCAGGAAGGCCATAGTAGTTCTCCACATGCTCATGGAGCAGCTCCTGGAGGCTCTCGATGTACTGGATGGCGTTGCGCAGGATCTCCACCTTAGGCAGCCTCTGGCTGGGGTTGGCTGAGGTGCAGCGCCTCAGAGCCTCGAAGCCGTGGTTCACCTTTTTCAGCCGGCGTCGTTCCCTCATGGTGGCAGCCCGCCGCCGGTCCACCGTGCTGGACTTACGCTTGCAGGCCTTGCAGGCCCACTGAAGGCAGTGACCCGCCTGGTGAGGAGCCCCAGGAACCCGGACGTGCTCATCCTCCTCTGAGCCGTCCAGTTCCCCGGGGCCGAAGTCCAGGTCCTCTGGCGAGGAAGCACAGGTGCTGTCATAGAAGACCTGCGATGGGGAGAAGACATCCATGGATGGGCTGTTGTTGTGGTTGAAGAAAGGAAGAAAATAACTCTCTGCTTTGGGAGAGCAGTGGGGTGAGAGAGGAGACCTCTGAGTGATATGAGGGGGCTGCTGCCATGGGGCCCCGCTTATATGCCCCCAGTCCAGAGCCCAAGGCCCACATTGGCCAGATCTAATTACCATGCCCCATTGGCCCAGGCAGGCTGGGGTTAGCTCAGCTCTCCGCCCCACCCACTCCCGCTCCCTCACCCCCAGTACCCTGCAGAGTTCCTCACATCTGCACTCCCTGGTGTTTTCCCACTCATTACACCACTACATTGCCCTTTTCTGTTAAGAAACTGACCTATTCTGTGTAAAAGTAATGGTTGGTGAACACCAATAGTTGAACAGGTAAATAGGGGAATAACTTTACCTCTCTGATCCGACAAAATAGTACTTTTATTAACCAATCTTTTAATATATACGCTACTAATATTGAAATGAGCCAACACTCAAAATCGTACACATTATGAAAGTGTGATAATAATAGAGATTCGTTTTGTTTTCTAAAACTGAGCAAGAGCAACGAGGTGAAGCATGTGCAAGAGTTTGCATGCCAATTTTATGCTTGAGACAAATAACAGCGTTACAGATGCAGCCCAGCTGCAAAGGGAGGTGTAACATTTCAAATCCCGATAATTCACATGCAGTGGTAACTCCTCTAACCGGTCCTAACTCATCATTGAAGGTGTCATGCACGGGGTGTCCGTGTTTGATAAAGCTCATTAAATAGGTAATTACGCATTTAACACGAGGGCTTCAATTCGTGAATCCTTTGCAAGACCTAGCCTAATGTCATAGCCAAACATACACCATTAAAACCTAATTATACCTATGTCAAATTATATTCAAAACATTTAGGCCTATACATTCAAACATGTACATATAATTGTTGCATTTGGAAAGGTCTCATAATGTCTAATAATGTACAGATTTGATGTCCCTCTTAAAATACCTGCATCACATTGTATCCTTGATTAATTTTACTCAATAAAATGAGAAATCTGACATTAAAATTGTGTTAACTTTTAAAACATTCGGCTTGTAATACATGTTAATAAGCATGCTATATTAATTACTTAAGCTGCATCTCGAAAGAGGCCGCTTGCTTGCGAACCACATGTGCATAGCCTAATTACGCATGAGAAACTAGCTAGAACAAACACTGATGAATAGCCATGATGAGCTGCCTGTTTCAGTCGTCGGCGTAATTATTCGAGTGTTTGTTGACACCCTACAAGGATACAATGCGGATATTTCTCACAACGTGTCAAAACGTTTGGCCTCCTCTATCTCTGGGAACCGCGCACACCTAAGAAAACACCCGAGTACCTGCCACTGAATTGCCGTCCGAGTTTGTATTGCGCACAGCTGAAGAAGACATTGGCATGAGCCTGGCCCTAGATGCTGCGGATGACATCAAAGGCTATATTGACTGTGAACAACCCCAACAATACGGACAACGAGAAAACCTGGCAACAACCGATAGCTAATTGAGCCTATAGAATACGATTGGGCCAGCATATGGTGTTCGTGGCGATACATCTAGCAGAGGCCTATGCGCTGCTCCATTCGTACATACTCACTCTGGCTCTGTGATTGGAAGTGCTAGTGGTGTCTCTTGGGAACTGGGGGGTTTGTTTTTTATCGCCTCTATTCCAGAGTTGTTGTCAGGGGTCAGAGGCAGAGTTAAGTGTAGGGCATTAGCTGGGATTTAATGTCCCTTTCCCTCACGTGTGAAACCCTTATTTCTTCTAAACTGCCCAAGCTTTGATTTCATGTGATGTTGTGCCCCTCTTATTCAGTCTCAATTGGTGTCATATATCAAATGTTCCGACATCCATAAAGGTTTATTAACCCCAGATTTTATATGCCATAGATGGAAACTTATTTTTGTTATATTCCTGAAAGATTTGGAGTATGGAGACAAACCATCTAAATTATGTCTGATGAACAACATGTTTCAGACTGATACAATCATTTCAAACTTATGACACATTATAATCCTTCATGTATAGTATTTCACTTTTCCAGTTAACCAATGTTTGTTTTTATATATGGGGGCAGCCCATTTCTTAAAGTAACTGTCCAGTGTTTCCAGATTTCTATGAAATATGACCAATAATTACTTACAATATGAGTGAAATAGTTTTCCTTCCAAAAAGTGTAATTAAGTATGTTAAAAAGCATTTTTTCTGTGTTGGAATGGTGTGGGCGTACCTCAGCAACAGAATATTGTGGGCATATACCGGTCATTAAAAATATAAATGCAAGTAGACCGCTGATTGGCCAGCTCATCCTCCTTTAGATCACTGATTGGTCAGCTCATCCTCCTCAGGAGTATGACATCATACTCTATGAGGAAATAGCAAAAAAAAATGTAACTGTCTGTTTGAGATAGAAGTTTGAGGTGGGGTTTTTGGAGTGTTTTTTCTCAAATTTATGCTTTGGCCACAAATGTGAGTATAAGATGAGTCAACAAGATCATTTGGGTATGAGTTAACAGAATATGAGCTTTTAAAAGTGAGACTTTCACTGGACAACTTTAGTGAGTGCATTAGATCATATCACATGACAAGGGTTTTTGATTGGCAACACCACTTGTCTGGCAGGGAGCTGCAGTGCGCTGTTGTTGTCGCTACAATGTTGCAGGGAATCATATCGTAGCAGGATATTCTAGGAAAGCCAGATAAATCAAGGCATTTCTCTCAAAGGCTGATCCTCTCCTATAAAATCTCCACTTTCATCGGCCTTGACTTTTTAAACACATCCTCCACAGCAAAATCAATTTCAATAGCATCATAAGTGACAGGGAAATCTCTGTAAAATTGCAGGCCGATGTTGTCTTCTAACAAGTAAAATGGTGATAATACGTCATACTGCACTTATCCTCCATTTGAAACACCCAGAGAGAGGACAAAACAATTCCTTCTATAACACCTAACTTATAAAGACTGTATTATACATGAATAACAGAATACTCATAGACATTAGGACAGGAATCACATCTATTAAACCCCATACTGATCAATTTGCATCTAAATCCTAAAATAACAGGTCCCAATGAAATTACGTCCCTCTCAACATAAAGGTGGTAATTGCTATTTTCCCAAGGTTTAGGCCTCAATGTTGAGCAGGTGGTAGATTTTGGTAGAACATATCAATGATATTATCCAAAAACAAACAGTAGATTGACAAAGTCATTTAGGGGGATCTAAAAGAGCCTTAGAACTCATTTGGAAGGAAGACGCTGGACAATTCTCATGGACACTGGGAAACAGGCCCACAAACTCACTGTGAGAAAGCTGCTTCGATCCCATTAAAATAACATTACTGTGGGGGCTATCTTGTTTCAGTTTGGTTCAGTAAGAGAAAGTAAAAAGAAAGATGTGAAGGGACTTTGAAGTACAGGCCATATATCATTTGATAGTACTTACTGTATGAGGCATCACTGAAGCGCGCATTAAATCTATTTTTAATCGCACTAGAAATAGGAGCATGGGTGGCTTTGACATTGTGATTTGGATAATTTTTGGTACATTGGATATGCAATCTACTGTTTTGAGAAATCACCCAAAATGAACCCTAAAGCCTTTTACGGCTATATAAAAAGACTGTAAGGTTAATCAATTTGAATGTACTCAGCGGCAATAAAATAAATAAAAAAAACACAGAGACTCTTGTGCATCTCTACTATGGCCTCTTTTTCAAATGACTGTTGGATGAGTCACTAATAAGTTGTGTGTGTGCTTGGGGTCGTGGGGTTGTGAGTCAGTGTGAGGTGCGTGTGTGTATGCCTACAGTTGTGTGAGGCTTGAGGGAAAAGGCAGAGGAAACAACCTGGAATCGTAACATAGTAACATAGTAAACCGAAATCCGGGACGCTGAAATTAGTATGATATTTTACGTTTGGTACATTATGTATTAATTTGTGGATGTTCATCATCCATTTCTTATGATATGTTACAAATTACAATTCGTATGATATTTTACAAATTACAATTTGTATGATTTGTTACAAATTGCAATTCGTACAATATGTTTTGAATGTACAATTCTTATGATATGTTACAAATTTCAATTTGTTGTGGCTAACATTATGTTACGTCTAGTCAATGAGACTAGGCTGGACACACAGGGGTCAGTGTGTCAGCCACAGAGATCTGAGAGGGAGAGGAGCAGTGCTCACTGTGATGCAGGGTTAGGTCAGCACAGCAATGCACTGTGGGATCATAAACAAGTAGGCTTCCACAAGTCAACACATGTAGGAGCAAGAGATCATCATATCAAACCTACATTCAGGGAGTCCCTTATAAACTATGTGTAAATGTTGTGCCAATGTGCATGATCAAACAAGTGATCCTGAATTAAGACCTAATAGCTGTCTTCATTATCACTGAGGGCTTTGCACCATTGCCTCCTGACAAAGTTTCCATGTCGAAGCATTTCCGAGTTTAGAGGTGACAAAATAATAATAGTAATAATAGTAATAATAGTAATAATAGTAATAATAGTAATAATAGTAATAATAGTAATAATAGTAATAATAGTAATAATAGTAAAATAATAATAATAATAATAATAGTAATAATATTTAATAATATAAATATATAGATTTTCCAACTAGCATCAACTTTGCTGATAACTACTTTATGAGGGAAAATGTACTTGCTACGACTGTGAAATGTGGTTGTCTCACCTAGCTATCCTAAGATGGATACACTAATTGTAAGTCGCTCTGGATAAGAGCGTCTGCTAAATGACTCAAATGTTAAACGTAACGTTACTGGAGTGGACCAGGGTAGCTCTCTGCCAGCTGGAACAAAGAAAGGAGCCCAGGCTATTTCAGGTCCCGTTGGATTTTATGTTCTTCTAATACCCATGAATACTGGGGGAACTTGTGGCTGGTGCTTGCATGTGCAGTGTCATATCTCTATTCAAATTCCACATGATCAAGTGGGTTAGTGGGGACATTATGTATATCCTCGGATATCATTATGAGACCTGAAAGGTATGGCTGAAAGTTTGTCACATAATAGGAATGGCCTGACCTGCAAAGAGGTTGAACACCGTATGACCTACCTTAAGTACCCATACACCATGCATTAATCTATGGTATTTGGAGTGAGTCAAGTCTAATAAAAAAACTGGTACAACATAGGATAATTCAAAAATGAATACCTGAGGTTTTAATTACATGGTTTTCATGCTATTATATTATACTACATGTGTCAAGGCCATATAGTGTATAAAATGTCATTTGTATTGATATCAAAATGTCTAAAAAGTAAAATTGTATTTAAAATAAAGTATTTAAAATAAATAATGAAGTGCATAGTTAGTGATGAAAAAAACAAAACGTGTAGATGCCCTGTAAGATACAATGCTTACAATTTATTTGTTGGTCAGTTCATATATAAATACTCAAACACAACAATGAATCTCTTGAGGTTATGTTTCTGCCTTTTATATGTAAAATAAATTAAGTTGTTAATATATTATAAAATATTTACAATTATCAAATATCCATTTGGAAATAAAATATTATAGTTCCATTGTTGTCATTCTTTAGAAATAAAATATTGACCATTCATACATTTTTAAAGAAAACAGTGACTACAAAATGCCCGTTAATTTGTACAAATGAATATAAGTAAATGGAAACTAAAACATATGAATAAAGAAGTGGAAATAATTTAGAAATAGACAATGGAAATATGAAATGCTGACGTCGCTTATGCTTATGCAGGCTACAAAATTCCAATAAATCATGCATTATGTTTCGGAGACTTCTTCGTTGCAAGTCGGTTTCTCTTCACTTGAGATGCTGTCAACGATTGATGACAGGCGAAGAAGGCTGGTGGACGCTGAAGACTCCGTGAAACCTGAAATATATAAATAAAATATATAAGATGTACAATAAGTTGATGAGTTGCAAAAGAGCAAATTAGATCTAATTTCCTATTCATAATTGGCACCAACCTTCTCTCTGATTTGTCATTGGTGCATTGGAATGATCAGCTGAGGTTTGCCAGTTTTGACAGGCCTTCTTCCAATGGTACTCCTTATTTGACGCCTACATGTACACACACATGTATTAGCTTAAGTGTCTACTAACACACGTGTTATTATTAACGGGCACAAGTACACAAAGTAGTAGGCCTACAAGTATAATGCACAGTAAGATATTTCTCATTATGGCAATTTGCCCTTTATGCATGAAGCCAATTATTGTACGCATAAAGTGACATAAGAAATGCAGCTGCAAATATTACTCAAATGAAGCTTACATGGTGTTCTTTCACGTTATAGTTATATGAGCCATTTTGGGGCGTTTTTTCTTGCTCATCCAGTGTATGCAACAGGTCCTGCAATTGCTCGATGTAGTTTATGGCGCTGCGTAAAATCTCCACTTTGGGCAGGCGCTGGTTCGGATTGGGCACGGTCTTTTTCTTCAACGCATCGAACGCTTCATTGATCTTCTTGAGCCGCCTTCTTTCCCTGAGAGTGGCCGCTTTGCGCCTATCGGTCGGTGCAGACTTTCTTTTACAAACCTTACAAGCCCAGATGAGGCACTGTCCCTCGCAGTGCGGCTGAAGACCCGGGGGTGCGAGGACATGCTCCTCTCCGCTGCTGTCACATCCAGTCTCGGACGGATCCCCCCCAGGTGACAACGGGCTGTCATTCCCGTGGTACAAAGGGGACACCCCCGCCATGTCCAAGTGCTGCAATGGTCCATGATCTCCCTCGAGATAACGCAGATCGTTGAAGAAATAAGTGTTGGTCTCAAAAAGGTCCACCATACTGTTGTACCCTCACACGGCCTATGTTTTGACAGTGGGACCCTGCATGGCATTTAAATAGCCCAGTGACACAAGTCACCAGGCTTATATATAGAATGTGAAACCCTATCCAACGCTTAGCTGTCGCAGTGCATCAACCTTTTTTTTTTCTCAATGGGTTTTTTACTACCAAGCAAGTTTGTGTAGAAAATAAATAAGCGTTAACACCTCAATGAAAGTTAAAACTTCACTTCAAACTTATGACAGGTGTTTTCAATATCTGTTTCATGGTGAAACGATAACATACTGTACTAGTGCCCATCTCTACTTCTCGACTAGCAGGATTACTGTCAATGTAATCTTCAGGCCCTTCCCAAGAAGTTGGTTCCCCTAAGCTTAACAAATATTGGCCCTCAACTGACTTACAAAGTTCCAATAACATTATTTTCATAACTTATAATAATAAAGTATATTTGTTCTTGTTGACTTGTCTTATCAAAACCTTTCAACTTTCAAGCCCACTTCTCAACCTTTGACATAGAGCAGGTATTCCAATCATCAACACATTGTGTACTCTGTTCATGTCTTTAATACTGTAGGCTGAAATTCTACAGTATAGCCTAATACATTTCAAAGAAACATATCCTAGACAGTGAGAATGGTTAAGTGCAATTGTAACTTGTGGCATGTCCAATCATAAATAGATATGAATGTGCAGTCAAAATGACACCTGTGGTATCTAGGTGGTATAAATAGATATGGGACTCATTCATCTTAAATCCATAAAATAGATGAAAGCCTTCTCAGTGGTGCTATGTGGCCTTTGGCATTTTTTCTACGATCTGCAAAGTCTGCTTCTCTCAGCTGGGACACTAGTGGTCACTGAGGGATCCTGTTTCTGCCTGAAGATATGGCATCCATGACATGAGCCAAGAAATTAGCCAAGTACATTTTTGTCACCCTTTAGGCCACTGTTTACCATTTATAGTATTACGGTTGGGGTTGAACATTTATTAAACTATTATGTGCGTGCATGTGTGTGTGTGCGTCCGTATGTGTGTGTGCCATGCATGTATGCATGTGTGTGTGTATGTGCATGTATGTGTGTGTGTGTGTGTGTGTATGTGTGTGTGTATGTGTGTGTGTGTGTGTAATATCATACTGTATAATAAGCAGTGTATTGTGTACATTCCAGATCAGTGTGTATTATACTGTTGTGCAACCACACTTGGTTAAACCTTATGGATGTCCCATGGATGTCCCACTCTGTGCCTTGGCTCCAGTTACCTTGTTGTGGAAGCCTGAGAACTAGGGACTCCTTTCAAGTCAGGGCTCTGGAATACCTGTGTCAGTCAGTGAGACATCTCTCTGGCCCATGTCAAGTACTCTCCTCTAAACCCATTTGGATAAGATATAATGTAAGTGACCCAAATTAAAGTAGAATTCTATTTCTATTGAAATATTGCCCATCAAATATACAAGGTCTTCTACATATTGTATCCGTGACCTTTACCTTAGCATTTGGATAACCTCAGGAGAATGAAAGTTAACCCTTTACAGACCCTCCATCAATCCCCTGCCTCATCCTCTGTGTACACACAGAACACTATTCTATTGTTCTATAGCTCTGTTCCAGGCTGTAAATGTACTCTCCCAGTAACTGACATTTTAGGGAGCGCTCCTAATCGTGCTGGGGTTTCGGGGTTCGTTGATCATTCCAACATCCTCCTGGGATCAGCAGCTGCCCATCCAGGACAATAGCCTGGTTGGTCCTGGCCTGTTCAATGGGACTATTCTACTGCAGCCAGGTCAGGCCTTCTTTCACACAACCCCAGGGACTCTCAGCTGAAAGCCATGGTCAAGGAGAAGCTGTGGATCCACTTCACAATAGATGATAAGTATGTTTATAGGAGGAGAATGGATTGAAACTATATGGAGACAACTTGTGTGGATGAAATTAACTTGATTTCAGAGGTAGAGAAGATGTGATAGTTAATTATGTAAATGAAGACGTGATACATTTCCACAATAAGTAGTAGAGGAAGAGCTGTCGTCTCGATCACTTGATATACGTATATGGTGAGCATTTCATGACACATGCATATCCATTCCGTTTTGTTTACAAGGGTCTGGGGGAGCAGTCACATGTGGAAGCCAATATAGAATGTATTGGTTTCTTGCTGACAGATGACCAGATCATGTTGGTTCCTGTCTTGGACTTGAGGACAGCTTCTCTGCAGAGATAGGCCTCCAGAGCTCTACTGAACACAATGATACCAATTTGAAAACCCCATTTTGTAAAAGCAGAACGTACTTTTCAGCTTGGGCAGATTTGCTGATTTCACATCATTAATTTGACTGTTAATTACTATACAAATCATAATACAAGTAACATTTTATTTGGTTGTTTTATAGAATCAGCACATCTGCCTTTATTATGTAATAATATCCATCTCTGTGTGACATTTCCATTCCAGAAAAACAAAAACAAATCACAATTACTGCATCTAAAACACAACTAGGAGTTTCAATCAACATGAGCCACGAGACTCTAGTACCCTTTATGAATGTACATGCAATGACAATAAACAAAGATCTCTTGCTGAGCTGAGTCCAGATAATTGGGGGAATATAGACAGTGTTCCAACCCTGTAGATGATTTTACATTGACACTTCAGTCATTTAGCAGACGTTCTTATCCAGAGTGACTTACAGTTAGTTAGTGCATTCGTCTTAAGATAGCTAGGTGAGACATCTAAGATATTGGTTCACACTCTGTAGTATACAAACGCGGATAATGGGACACAGACCCGTTTCAGTGCTATAATGAAGGTTCAGTTAGTTGTGCAACAGTCATTTCCATGTCCAGTGGCCTCCTGTCTGTCTGGTCCTCAGGATGGGACAGGACAGATGTGGCTTGGTGGCTGGAGAGGACAGGAGGACAGAGGGTTGGAGATACTTCATTAGCCTCCATAAAGGTCTGTGTTCTCTCCATAGTCTCCTCTCATTGTCTATCGGAGACAAAATGGTGTCAGACAGAGTGCTCTGCTAGATGATGATGGTGGTCTAGATAGGGACTTGATCCTCTCAGGCCTGGCACTGTGGTGTCACCCCAGAGTCCTGCTCTCCCCAGGGCTACTGTGCATCCTGCAAATGTCCATAAATCGCCGGCTGTGTCAAGGGGGTGACGTTTCAGCTGTCAGGGAGAATCACGGGATACCCTGCCAAGAAACCCAAAGCGCAGGGAGGGTCTAGCTTTCCTGGTGAAGGGGGACGGATACAGAAAGGAGTCGAGAGGGACTGCAGGAAGCGTAAATCCGCCCGGAATCTCAAGACCCAGAGAAGCAACAGGGGAGATCAAGTCAACAAATCTTCAGCGTGAACTCAACACTTAAAAACACAGAACACTGGAGACCAATTGAGCATGTGAATATGGAATATGCTGACATGACAAGGATGTGAATTGACCAACAAAAACAATTGAATTATAGTGCCATGACACATTAGCACAAGAGTCCAGGTGCCATCAGAGGAAAATAATGTGAAAAGGTTACAAAGCTATGTTTCTGAACTGATGACATTGTGACATTTTCAGTGGTTTTGCTCCTGTAGTTCAACCTCAATCGGTCAACTGACTATTTCTGGAGTAAAAATCCCATAACTGCCTTGTAACTGAGCATGGTGTTGCATCACTAGACCTAACAGAGATAATGTAGTGAGTTCAGAGTTGACTGTTGGTCAGTCGCTCCGGGGTGAAGTTTCCTCTAGATACAGATCTAGGATCAACTCCCCCTCCCCCAATCCTAACCTTAACCCATAGTGGGGGAAATGCAAAACTGACCCAAGATCAGTGTCTATGGGCAACGTCACCTTACTCCTGGTCTGTCAGTGTTTGGAGGTGTGATTTACTGGACTTCAGGGCCCCTCTCTGACCTATGATAAACTTCAACCTACAGTAAATGCTCACCTCGCATGGCATTCAGAGACTCCATCTTCTTCAGAGGTTAATAATTGACCAGGTACATCGACAGGCCTCTTCCTCAACATGTCAGGAAAGCCTCCACTACATGCCCAGAGTACTGAGAGAGAATATCATATAACAGGAAAACATGACTGTTACATTTTCACACATTCTACAATGTGATTTGAAACTTTCAACCGTCGGGGCATGCTTCCCTTTCACCAGGTCACGTTACTGGAATATTCTAGTGTATTTGTTGAGCTGTTAACAGTAACCTTGTGCTGCTGTCCTCTTCCTCCTTATGCAACATGGTCAATAAGCCCAGTATTAGCCCTCTCACCAAAGACATGGAGGAGATTGCCTTACAGGAGGATAAAAATACACATGACAATACCCAGAGCTGGGCCTGTTGGCACATTCCAGTTAATGTGGAAATGTACGAGGAATCTGCCGAGAGGTCAACTAATGACTGAGGTGGGACATTTCCACTCTGCATTGGTGCAATTGCGCTCTCTCTCTTTCTCCCTCTCTCCCTTCTCTTTCCCTGTCTCCCTCTGTCTCTCTCTCTCTCTCTCCCTCTCTCTGTATTGGCCCTACCCTCCCTCCCTCCCTCCCCACTCCCCACTCCCCACTCCCCACTCCCTCTCTCTCTCTCTCTCTCTCTCTCTCTCTCTCTCTCTCTCTCTCTCTCTCTCTCTCTCTCTCTCTCTCTCTCTCTCTCTCTCTCTCACACTCTCTCTCTCAGTCTCTCTCTCTCTCTGTCTCTCTCTCTCTCTCGCTCTGTATTGCCCCCCCCCCCCCCCCTCTCTCTCTCTCTCTCTCTCTCTCTCTCTCTCTCTCTCTCTCTGTCTCTCTCTGTCTCTCTCTCTCCCCCCCCCCCCCCTCTCTCTCTCTCTCTCTCTCTCTTTATGTCCATGCTGGTCAGGGCATTAACAAGATGTTTCCACATGGTCTGTATGTTCTCTGAGTGTCAGTCAGTTAGTGAGAAGGAGAGATCTGGAGGGGTGCTGACACAGGGGTCATAAACAGTCCTGAAAATTAACATGAACTTTGGGAACTTCATCCCTCGCCGACCCCTGTCTCCCTGCTTGACCGGACCTCCTGCCTCAGACAGATTACACAATCATTGGGCTGTTTTAGAGGAAGCCAGAACCCAGCATGACTGACACACCGTATATTTCCCAGTAGTCTCACACCTGGGATTTGACTTAGCCAATGAGAGGTTAAGTAGCCTGGTCATGGACACGATGACAGTGCCTCACCTGGGGTCATGAACCTTTGACCTCCAGGTGATCAGCCCCAGTGGCTTGGTGACTAGGCTCGTTAATGTTTGGGAAAGAGGCCCCATCTCACAATGAGGATACAGTATGTAAACCAGGATGTGTGAGGTAGAAGTCAGATGTTACAATGTTTAACACACCATCTATTGACCGTTTATAGATTCCTAGTTTCAAAATTCATATACATCGTCAACGGTATCATAAACCTGTCCCAAGAGGTATTGTCATTAAAATACGTTGTCCTCACATTGCCAGGGGAGACAGAAACCGGAGACACACATTGGTTGTAGCGCTTCAAATTGACAGAAGGTCATGTTTTTAGAAGTCAGCTCTCTCCTCTTCAAAATGGCCTCAAGCCCTGGATGTATTTCACCCCAGATAAAAAACCCTGTTCCTCTGTCACCCTAAGAGACTCAGGACGGGAACCGGTCCTCTCAGATGCTGTCTGCACAGATTACCAGGCTTCAGTTGTGTGGGGAATCGTCTTAAAGCCTGGTGCTGGTTCCTTGTCTGAATGGAGGGGCATAGGAAGGATCAGGGTCTAACAGCTGCCCTGACCAGCTCATAGGAGACAATTGAGCCAGAGCTGGAGTACCGCCAGTCATCTCTGCTATCACACAGGGGCTAAAGCACTACACAAACAAGGGCTCTCCTCCCTGACCCAGCCCAGCTAAGACGTAGCGTCACCCAGGGACTCTCAGGGCTACTGCCCCGTCTGTGGCTACTGATGATAGCATCTCTTCCCAACAACAATCCTAAGCCACAGTGCCTGGCTCCCTCAAACACAGACCCGTGTCAAGTGTACTAGAAAGCAACAACAGTGGCGCAGCCAGCGACGCGGGGCCAGGGTGCACTGTTTCTTAATGCAAAGCAAACAGACGGGTCCTCTCACTGGCGGCCGTGGCAGCGCCGAGAGCTCTGGGTCATCATCGGGGGCTTGAGTTTCAAAGCAGAGGGGAAAATAATGATGCCATCTGCATTCTCCCGGGTGGACGAGGGGGATTCAGTTCAAAGAGCTCAGCGGCTGAAGTGCATCAATTAGCGAGGGAGAGAGGCTGGCGCAGGCTCCACACGCTGCTAGCTAACTCTCTATGACCTCACAGGCACAGCATTACGTTATGAGGCTGTATTATGAGAGTGTTGCACCCTGGCCACGGACTGGTCACAAATGGTGTGTTACTGACGGACTGGCTTATACAGTTGTTCCCTCAAGATGGAGGCTAACAATAACAATCAACAGAACAGAGCAGGCTACAATACGGAGGGTGAGAGGAGGACATGTATTACGTCTTTTTACAATCCACATCACATGCTCATGTTATGTCTCCTTTGACATTGTGGACAGGACTCAACAGCTTGTCACTTGACAGACAATACTGATTTAGTCTGGACCAATCACATTCCTTGGTGATTGATTCTGTCCTCATTCAGCAGAGTGATGGATCGTGGGTGTTAGCCAGTGGCTTGTGTGTATCCAGATACGGTCACTCATGGGGACTTAGAGGGGGGTCATTGGGTGCTGGCCTTGACCCCCAGACGAGACCCCTTATCTGGACAGAGAGGCAAGACGTTAACCCTCCTACCCCCATCCTGGCCTCTCTTACAGCTGAGACGATATGTGTAAAACACATAAAACTACTATATCACATGAACGGTACTGAGAAAGTTTTATGAGAAACATTTTCTCTAAACGTGACTTTCATAACCATATGTGGCTGAGAGAATTGGTTTGTAATCAAAATAAGGGGCATCAGCAGAGCACTTTAATGAGATTTGGGTGCTTTGTAGCAG
This sequence comes from Coregonus lavaretus, assembly GCF_964263955.1. NCBI lineage: Eukaryota > Metazoa > Chordata > Actinopteri > Salmoniformes > Salmonidae > Coregonus > Coregonus lavaretus. Next base: position 43,955,865 of record NC_139992.1, on the reverse strand, counting down.
TGTGCTTTGATGTAAACGGCTGTAAATGATCTGGTGAAACATTGCTATCATTAATATCACTCCGCCTGGGGGGAATTAGTGATATAGCCAGCGATAAGTCCGAAATAAATCCAATCACAAGAGAACGTGTGACGGTTGCCATAGCAACCACCGAGACAATGGCCCCCAATATTAGTTTTTCTAGAAGTCAGTAACCCAGTATACCGTTTTGGTTACAATGAAAATCACCCCTAATGTAGGCATGGGATAAAAATCAACAACAGGCTTTGTAGAATAAACTCACAGGCTCCAAGAGAAACTAATAGGATATTGACAAATGTCAGTGTTAAAGACTGAGGAGAGGGCTACCGCTGTCTTGTGTAATTGGTTATATCGGGTCCATGTCATTAAAACAACAGCTTCTAGGGGCAATGAGGCTTTAGTTGCTTGAATATGATAGCCATAAAGCCACTGTTGGTAAAGAACAAAGTAATGTCTTTGAAACAGAAAACCCTCTTTTTGTATTTTCACTCAGGGTACTCCATTCATTTTGGGTCGACTAAAGGCAAACTAAGCATTTTGGCTTTGAAGATTACATATTTTAGTTTGACCAAATTCTCTTTAAAAATAAAATCATGATTTTGAGCCTCCATTACCAAAATATAAAAATTGTGTAAAGCATGACATGAAGATCAAACGCGGGAGTTAATTATGCACTTTTACCATGATTTATTGATTTATTTGTCTCTCTATGACATGTGACCAGTTCCCAATAGGTGGGTTAGCTGACAACGTCACCAAAACAATGCGCACACCTTATTGGGGCAGAAGACTATGAGTTGTTGTGATTCTAGATGGCCAGATTGCTAGCAACAATGACAAACAACTGCCATGTGGGGAATTGTAAGTGGCTCGTTTCAGCTAGTTTCATCTTGTTCTTGATACCATGTCTTGTTTTGAGGTGTATTGACTGATTTAATGTCAATGCTAATTTGGCAAAAATGTGTTAGCTAGCTAACCAACAACTGTAACGATGTATTTGAGAGACAACAAGTGCTCATTGTGCAAATGTATTTATGTTTTCAATAAACATTGGAGACGAAATATCGTTTACATGTAGTCAACATTCTAAGCCAACGCCGTCTGTTTTGCCCTATAGCTGCGCACACGTCGGTTTTGTTGCTAAACAACCAACCCATCTATAACTATAAATGACCATGCACTAAGACGTTCATCCCTCTAAATCCCTGTCTAAAATGTCTGGTATGTGGGTCTGCTCTGCCTTGTGATAGCTATAAATGTAATCTGAGTTACAATTGATCGATATAATGGTGATAAATGGCTAAGTGCTAAAGCCCAGCCCATCCAAATGTGTGGTCCACCAATTGTAAGAGTATCCCTGGATTCCCACTTTTGACACTCACATGAATTACACTCAACAGGTTGCTCTGGAGGGGCCTAGGGAGCCAACCTGCATGGTCTAACTTTACTGTCCAAACACAGGACATGGTAATTGGGTATTGATGATGGTGTGGCGAGTGAGTGAGGGGAATGTGTGTATGTATGTGTGTGTGAGTGCTTGCATGTGTGTGCTTGCCTGTGCTGGCGGTGTGTCCGTCTGGCCGTCTGGCCGTCCGTCCATCTGTCTGACCGCGTGTGTGTCTGTGGGAGGTATGCTGTGCAGTAGCCAGGGCCAACTGCAGCAGGCATGGTAGGCATTCCTCCTGGATGGTGGGTGTTGTTGTTGGCAGACAGGTTCTCCACGTGCTGCAGGAAGGACCTCTTGTAAACAAGTCTGAAAACAAACAAGAGGAGGATAGGATGGATCAGCTGTCCCATCTCTTAGGTGTCCTAGAGACAGACACACGCACATACACACAGTCCACATACACACACACACACACACACACACAAACACACTGCACCATCACACCCGCATTCCACTCATCCTGGATGTCACCCCCACCTGTTTTAATACTGTAAAAGCTCTGGTGTTACTGTGGCGGATGTTATTAGCTATAGTGTTACATACGTGTGGCGAATGTAAGTGCAGGGGGGGGTGTAGGAAAATGGTCTATAAGGAATTATATGGACAGGTGATAATAGGACTGCCATGATAGTGAATACTGGGACTGGGTCAAGTACAGGGTGCAAAGGAGAGACAATGGAAAAGCATCATTCTCAGCACGTTCACAACTCTTTTATTATTTTGTTCTTCCACCGAAGTAGTCATCTTTCAAACTGAAATTCACACATGAAGATACGTAGGTGTGTTTTAATGTTGTTTAGCAATGTAGCAGAAATTGATTTTCTTCTAAAAATCTGATTCAAACCCCAACACTCCTCCAAAAATATTCCTTGCCTCTGAGCTAACAGAAGAAAGTCACCACCAGTTCTCTGCAGAGATAAAATCAATACATGAGTACAGAGAGTATCTTTTTACAGCAGCTTCACAGAGGATCCTGAGCTGTGGTTTAAGGTGATGGCTGTCCTTAATGACTTAATCCCAGGTTCAGTCTCTCTGGCCGTGGCCCTGGTGGCCCTGGATCTCTGTGTTTTCTCTCTCTGTGTTCTCTCTCTCTGAGCCCAGCACTGACCTCACTGTTTGGTTTCCAGGAGTCTCTAGGGGTCCATGGGTCTTCGGTGGGGCCTTACTGCAGGGCTGCTGAAATGCTGACTTGCAGGCCCTGGGTCCACGGGGGAGCGCCGGCCCGGCTCCTGTTACCGGTGGGTTTAGTCACGCTCCCCTGATTTATATGTGGAACGGTAGCGAGGGGAGAGCGAGGGCCCCGGAATCAGAACATTGCCTACTAAACCCCCTTCCCCTCTTCTCCGCTCCCCTGCCAACGGATTTCACAATCTTCACAGAGCACACTGACAGACACACATTCATACACATACTCTCTCTCGCACACGCAAGCAAAACACGCACGCACGCATGCACTTTCAAGAACTTCTCAGGGAGGTGACCGTGTCACTTGAACACCCTGGCATTACATGTTGGACCCCCAGTAAGATGCTTATCTGACATCATATCATTTCAAAATACAAAACACACATTGCCAAAACATGAGCCCACATGCCTTTGAAAAGACTATCATGGTCCACTTTTGGGACATGGGATGCTTGGTTGCACCATTGGTCTGATACCTCCTGTCAGTATGTGGCAACCAATGGCTGTGTTTCTAAGAATCAGCAACAGCATTGGCAGGAATGTGACACCTAGTCACAGGACCCCTGCAAACTTCAGATCTGATCTTTATTTAATGTATGATGAATATCACAAATGTTACTCTGCTTTGCTGGGGTGTGTTCATCTAAGATCACAGTTATTATAATAGACTGCAACATAGATGCACAGAGGCTTTATTGAGGCAAGTATCTGAATGATAATGACCATCGTCCTGACAAAGGGGATATACACTGAGTATACAAACATTAAGAACACCTGCTCTTTCCATGACATAGACTGACCAGGTGAATCCAGGTGAAAGCTATGATCCCTTATTGATGTAAATTGTTAAATCCACTTCAATCAGTGTAGATGAAGGGGAGGAGACAGGTTAAATAAATATTTTTAAGCCTTGAGACAATTGAGACATACAGTGCATTCGGAAAGAATTCAGACCCCTTTACTTTTCCTATATTTTGTTACATTACAGCCTTATGCTAAAATTGATTAACCCATAATGACAAAGCAAAAACAGGTTTTTAGACATTTTTGCAAAAAAACAGAAATAACTTATTTTCATAAGTATTCAGACCCTTTGATATGAGACTCAAAATTGAGTTCAGGTGCATCCTGTTTCCATTGATCATCCTTGAGATGGTTCTACAACTTCATTGGAGTCCACCTGTGGTAAATTCAATTGATTGGACATGATTTGGAAAGGCACACACCTGTCTATATAAGGTCCCACAGTTGACAGTACATGTCAGAGCAGAAACCAAGCCATGAGGTCGAAGGAATTGTCCGTAGAGCTCCGAGGCAGGATTGTGTTGAGGCACAGATCTGGGGAAGGGTACCAAAAAAATTATGCAGCATTGAAGGTCCCCAAGAACACAGGGGCCTCCATCATTCTTAAATGGAAGAAGTTTGTAACCACCAAGACTCTTCCTAGAGCTGGCCGCCCAGCCAAACTGAGCAATCGGGGGAGAAGGGCCTTGGTCAGGGTGGTGACCAAGAACCCAATGGTCACTCTGAGAGAGCTCCAGAGTTCCTCTGTGGAGATGGGAGAACCTTCCAGAAGGAAAACCATCTCTGCAGCACTCCACCAATCAGGCCTTTATGGTAGAGTGGCCAGACAGAAGCCACTCCTCAGTAAAAGGCACGACAGCCAACTTGGAGTTTGCCAAAAGGCACCTAAAGGACTCTCAGACCATGAGAAACAAGATTCTCTGGTCTGATGAAACCAAGACAGAACACTTTGGCCTGAATGCGAAACGTCACTTCTGGAGGAAACCTGGCACCATCCCTACGGTGAAGCATAGTGGGGACAGCATCATACTGTGGGGATGTTTTTCTGCGGCAGGGACTGGGAGACTAGTCAGGATCGAGGGAAAGATGAACGGAGCAAAGTACATAGAGATCCTTGATGAAAACCTGCTCCAGAGTGCTCAGGACCTCAGACTGGGGTGAAGGTTCACCTTCCAACAGGACAACAATCCTAAGCACACAGCCAAGACAACGCAGGAGTGGCTTCGGGACAAGTCTGTAAATGTCCTTGAGTGGCTCAGCCAGAGCCTGGACTTGAACCCGATCTAACATCTCTGGAGAGACCTGAAAATAGCTGTGCAGCGACGATTCCAACCTGACAGAGCTTGAGAGGATCTGCAGAGAAGAATGGGAGAAACTCCCCAAATACAGGTGTGCCAAGCTTGTAGCGTCATACCCAAGAAGACTCGAGGCTGTAAACGCTGCCAAATGTGCTTCAACAAAGTACTGAGTAAAGGGTCTGAATACTTATGTAAATGTGATATTTCAGTTATTATTATTTTTTATAAATTTGCAAACATTTCTAAAAATCTGTTTTTGCTTAGTCATTATGGGGTATCGTGTGTAGATTGATGAGGGAAAAACTTAACAAAATGTGGAAAAAGTCAAGGGGTCTGAATACTTTCCGAATGCACTGTAGATTGTGAATGTGTGCCATTCAGAGGGTGAATGGGCAAGACAAAAGATTTGAACGGGGTATGGTAGTAGGTGCCAGGCGCACCAGTTTGTGTCAAGAACTGCAACGCTGCTGGTTTTTTCACACTCAACAGTTTAACGTATGTTTCAAGAATGGTCCACCACTCAAAGGACATCCAGCCAACTTGACACAACTGTGGGAAGCATTGTTGTCAACATGGGCCAGCATCCCTGTGGAATGCTTTCGACACCTTGTAGAGTCCATGCCCCGACGAATTGAGGCTGTTCTGAGGGCAAAAGGGAAGGTGTTCCTAATGCTTGGTACACTCAGTGTATTTTCATATGAGACCACACAACAGGATCCTGGGTGTGTGGCAGGTCATTTGTAAAGCCAGCGCTTGTTGTAGCTGACATTTGCATGGGTGGTGCTGCAGTTAATTTGTTGTTTCACACTGTTTAGCATTGATGGGGTGGAGGACCACCACTCAGGCTCTAGTCTGACCCTCAGTGCTCAGGGCAAGGGGACAGGTGGAGCGTCCCCCACACACCACACTAGCAGCCTGGGAGGCCATTCAGAGACCTCCAGCAGACTACCTTGTCGAGGTGGATTAGGCAAAGATCGCAACAACTCAGAGTTACGAGGGGGAACAGGATGCAAAAAGCCTGTGTCATCATAACTTACTTGTTTTGTGTTAAGTTTTATATATAAATATTTACTTTATTCTAAGAGGGGTGAAATCTAAATGAGCAAAAGTTTTTGATGGTAGCTTTGACATTAGCTTCAATGTAGGTCGTTTTAGCATCTTACTGCTAACAGAGACATAAGGGTGTTGCACACCCTGTGGTGAATGTTGGACCACAAACACCTAGCATAAACAATGACTAGCCTGGGCTGTGTTTTATCCCCATGCCCACCCACAGTTTACAACAGCGGAGCGCTGAAACCGTAACGCGGGCTAGGGTCCATCTGTAGCCACCCTCGCTAACTCGCTAATCAGCGTGCCCACCCATCACAGGCCCTGGCTCAAACACACTGGGATGAACCTCCTCTGAGCCCCTCTCCCTGGCTCCAACCACATTATCAAAACACAAACCCGGTAACGTTAAGCTACGAATATAATTTACATAGTTTTAATGTGCATCAACACACTGCCTGTGCCAGCGATGAACGACAACACTCCTCTGTCTGTGCAAGTTCATTTTCTGGGTTCAGACGTTGTTTTTGAGACAGAGCTAAAGAGATTTGTAGCACCGTGGTCAGTTGACATTCTTAGTGAGTGAGGAGTTCATTTGGGTGGAATGCTTGTGTTTAGTCATCTCTTCACGGTTCTCACATGAAGAAGTAATGAGGGTCAGGAGAGGATGAGACAGGAGGGATTGGAGTGGTCTGGAGTGGCCCCTGTTGTGCTCTCAGTTCGGACACACCCAGACAGACTGCCTGTATATTCATCACTGTTTTGGGCCCACACGTTTCACAACACCACAGAGGAATGTGCATGACCACACTGGAAAGTCTGTGTAGTGATGGAGAATGGGCAATTTAAAGATGTTTTATTGTCACATACACCGGATAGGTGCAATTGCATCTTTGCCAATTCTACTCCAGGTCTTGAGTTACGTTTTCTAAAAAGAGGGGGTTAAGGTTTAAGATCTCAAGATTCCTGTGGAGTGAATTCGCAGTTCTTCAAAAATGCATCAAATGATCATATTACCTAATTTCATGGCTAGTCAATCATTGTAATTTTATTCCAAGTGACCCATCGCTTATACGTGAGTCACAACAAAGAGATTCAAAGACTGTTGTGTAGATGTTGTTGTTGTTGAACGGAGACCCCATGATGTCATCTCACAGTGTGGTCCCCAGGGGACCTGCATTCAATAACAACCTCCTGAAGAGAGGCTTCTGACTGTCACACAGCTAGCCTCTTCTCACATACTACCCACTGGGCAAAAATTGGTTGAATCAACGTTGCTTCCACGTCATTTCAACGGAAATGTGATGAAAATGTGATGAAAACTGATAGAATTTTGAAAAAAGTCATCAACGTCAGGGAATTTGACCTTTTTATCACCCAACCTTTAACCTAAATGACATGGTGACATTTTCTGTTGATTTCAAGATGAATTCACATTAGTTGACAACTCAAAATTAGACATTGAACTGACGTCTATGCCCAGTGGGGTAGCTACATTCATGATCCCAGAAGACCAGATGGTAGTAGAGGAATACGATCTGAGTCAACCTATATCAAACACTCAACCATCTTCTATGTCTACCTTCAGTCTCTTTGTAATATTACCCCATTGGTTTGACAAAACAATGCAAACATAATGAATGAAAATGAAACATATTTTATTTGATAATCTAATTAGGACACAACTGGATTGAATGATAACTGTCTCCTTATGCTGCAACTGACACTGGGTAACCATTTGTCTCAATCAATAAGGGACCCTATTCAATAATTCCCTAAGATTTGTATGGGGGGGGTAAACGGGGGAGGAGGGCAGCCTGTGTCAACACACTGGGGTCGCACTGGGTTCAAGCCCTGAGAACCTGTGGGTATGTCCTCTCCTACCTCCTCTTTCTCTCCTCTCTTTTCCTCTCTGTCTCTCACTCTCTCTCCTGCTCCTCATCAGATTTCAGCTAGACCAGCCTATATACATACATCCCACTGGGCCACAGTCCCTCCCTCTGCCCCTGACCTACAGTATACAGAGGAGTGATTGACGCACACAAGGTCAAATCAGCACCTTTGAGCTTTCTCTACAGTGCGAAGACACTCTTTGAACATGTTGCAATAGAGAAGAGACATCTGAAGGAGTCTATTTTGAACTCCTCATCCCCAGTGACAGCTTATGTGACATTTTGCCAATGTACGGAAGGTGAAATCTTTCAGTATGAAACACGGAGTGCAGAATGCATGGAATTCCAAGGCCTTACCCTGCATGAC